>NW_011889200.1:759061-793455 GCF_000151845.1 Pteropus vampyrus | reverse complement strand
ATAATTTTCTAATTGAAAAGATTTCTTTACTAATGGATATTAAGTTTTCATCTGCTATATTTTGTAAATTATTA
The DNA here is from genome assembly GCF_000151845.1 of Pteropus vampyrus. Taxonomy (NCBI): domain Eukaryota; kingdom Metazoa; phylum Chordata; class Mammalia; order Chiroptera; family Pteropodidae; genus Pteropus; species Pteropus vampyrus. The sequence continues at coordinate 793,381 of NW_011889200.1, read as the reverse complement.
TCTCATACTCTGTCCCTTTTCTTTTTGTTTATGGTGCATTTTTTGTGCTTTTAAAACTTTTCTATTAAGGATAATGTGTACATGGTAAAGTGACAAGTCTTAAAAATAGTTTGATAAATGTTTACATATCTTTATCTATATATATCTATATTTAAATACATATTTAAATAGTTCTTTTCTAACATATTTTATGTACTCGAGGATTCACTAACGATGGGAAGGAACTTTCCATAAATACGAAAAAGCAGGAGCAAAGTAACTGAAGAAGAGAAGAGCTTGGAGGTTTGAGGATCAAAAAGAAGCATAGTATTGCTGAAACAAAATGGTGTAGGAGAGGAGTTAGAGAAGTGAGTAAGGGGATTCTAAGGGCATGTATATCCATGTAACCATACCCCCAGATCAAGATCTAGAACATTTTCTGCTCCCCAAAAGGCTCCCTCATGCATTCTCCTGGTCGATACCCAACTCTGAAGGTAACCAATATTGTTATCTCAAAGACAGCTTTTTAAAATGGAAATTACATCATCCCACTTTCCTGCCTGAATCTCTCCAGTGGCTCCATTTTGCAACTAGATGAAAATCCAGACCTCCTACCAGGGCCCACAAGGCCCTACAATCTGTAAAGAGCCAGATCTATAAATCTTTTTGTCTTTGCCAGTCATAAAGTCTTTGTCATAGCTATTCAACTTTGCCTCCATATAGCAAAAGCAGCTGTAGACAATATGTAAATGAATGGGTTTGACTGTGTTAAGATAGAACTTTATTTACAAAAAGAGACAGCAAGCCCTTACTCCTCTAACTCCTCTCCTCCACTATTTTTTTTCAGCAATACCATACTTCTTTTTGATCCTCAAACCTCCAAACTCTTCCCTGCCTCAGGTACTTTGCTCCTGCTGTTTCATATTTCTGGAGAGTTCCTTCCATCCTCAGTGAATCCTCAAGTATATAAAATATGTTAGAAAAGAGCTATTTAAATATGTATTCCCTACCCATTTGTTGTTATTACATCACCACACATAAAATTGATAACACTGTGAAATTATTTTTGTTTTATTCTTTGTCCTCCCATTAGTTTATAAGATCCATGAGGGCAAGGGCTCTGGTTTTTGACTGTTTGTGGGCCACTTCCCCTATACCCAGAACAATGTCTGGCACAAAGTAGTCATTTAGTAAATATTTATTGCATAAAAGAATGAGCGAAATAGATTACATTAATGGATTTTCTAATGTTGAATCACTTTTATATCTCTACTTGGTTGTGGTTGTTATTTTTACTCTGTATATTCAAGTGAATTTAGTCCATGGGTTTTGTTGCTTTTTTTAGGGGTGAACTATTTCAGTCCAATTTTGTTATCAGGTTAATTAATACTAGCCTAGTAGAATGAATTGGGAAACTTTCCCATTTTTCTGTGTTTACAGAAATCATGTGTTCATCGAAGGTTTGGTAGAATTTACTCTTAATAGTATTTGAATCTGGGGCCTTGGTCCAGAATTGGGGGTTGGGAGAATGACTCCCTATCAATTTCTTATGTAAAAAAAAGTAATAAAACCAATTATGCTTCTTGAGTCCATTTTTGAGAGTTGATATTTCACTTGGAAATCTCACTTCACCTAGATCTGAATGTTGTGCATAGTAGTCTACATTTTTTATCTGTCTTAGTTACATCCCCTTTTACATTCCTAATTTTTTTGTATTCACCCTTTTTCATTACCGACCTTGCCAGAGGTTTGTCTATTTTATTAGTATTCAAAAAAAAAAAAAAAAAAAAGACTTGCGGCTTTACTAATTAAGAAGACTATAGTGGAGAGATGATACCTGCTATCATCTTTAATTCCTTTCCTTCTTTTCATGATATTTTTGTGCTACTTTCTTGAGTTGAATGTATGGTTCATTTATTTCCTTGTTTAGTTCTTCCAAAAGCCTTTAAAATTCTGAAATTCCCTATGGGTACTGCTTTGGCTTCATCCCCGCAGGTTTTGAAATATAGAGTTTTTATTGTAACTCATTAGTTATATTTTGTGATTTTAACTTTGATTTCCCATTTAGCCCCCAGAAGTTTAGAAAAAGCTTATTTATTAGATATGAAGTTTCTTATTGTTACCAAGTTTTTCAATTTTAATTAAAATATTTCATATTCTTATTTTCAATCTATTTTATTTGCCCACTTCTCGGAGAGAAATACTGGCTTCTCTATGATGGTGGTTTTGTTCATTTCTCCTTATATTTCTCCTTGTATATTCTGATTTAGATATTGCTATAATGTGTAAAGTTTTATAAGTTATTAATATCTTTACTCTTTGCCAATATGGGATTTGTCTCTGTGTCCCTTTTTGCCTTGAATTGTATTTTGTCTGATTGTACAATTTACTATTTCTGCTATCTTTAATTAGCATTTAAGGCAGTGGTTCTCAAACATGAGTGGACATCCATATCACCTCAAAAGTATTTTAAAATGTAGATTGCTGTACCCCATCACTAGTTTCTGATTCAGTATGTCTGTGATAGGGCCCTAGAATTTACATTTCTAACAAGTTCACTGGTGGTAATGATGCTGCTGGTGCAAAGACCACACTTTGAGAATCACTGGCCTAGTGTGTGTATCTTCGTCCATCCCTTTATTTACATTTTTTGTTATGTTTTTCTCTTTTAAGAAACATATAGATAAGATTTTGCTTTTTGACCCAAATCAATTATTTTTCTTTAAGAGGTGAATTTAATACAATTAAATATAATGTGATTATGATGTTTGTACCTGATCTTAGAATCCTGCTTTATGTTTACTATATGTCATGCTTTTTTTTTAACTTTTGCAGAATTAAATTTTTTTTCCATCTAGTGCTTTAGAAGTTATACATTATATTTGTGTTCTCCTAGTGGTTAACCTTAATGTTTTAATGAAATTATTTAAACTTACATTTTTGTGTCAATCTCCAGAATTATTCAGAATTTATAATAACCTGTTCCTAATTAAGACAGGATGTTTTAGAAATCTATTTGATCATGATGAAATTTGACATGCTGCTATATGGGATTTAAAAGTATTTAGGATTTTTGCTGTCATAAATTATTTGGGTTCAATGTGACATTGAAGCAGACAGAATGACAAAGAAAATACAAGTATCCAGCTGTCTTCTGTTTTCTCTTATGTATAATTTCTGTTATAATTTGTCATAATTTATCTAAGTTTATAAAATGAATTGGTACAATTCTGTATTTTAATGTGCCTTTTAAAAGTGTTAGAATTTTCTTGTAAAACCATATGAACCTGGGGCCATTTTCAGAGGTCATTATTTGTGAACTTTTTCACTTTCTTTTATGGTTATCTACCTATTCCAGTTTTCTTCTGCTTCTTAAGGCAATATTGGTAATGCACACTTTCCTAAAAGATTATCTATTTCATTGACATTTTCAAGTTTAGCGATATATAATAATCTTTTTAAAAGTTTTCTCTATGTTTACAGTTGATCACATTCTAAATATTGCACTTGATTGCACTTGTCAAAGGTCTACCTTTTTCTTAATTTTTCAAGGGAATTAGATTTACCAGTTCTACGGTTTCCTAATTTTTTTTCAGCTTTTATCTGTGTCCCTTTTTGCATTCCTTATATTTATTCTTTTGCAGCATTTTTCAATGTATGGTTCAAGGATCACTAGGGATGTCCCCAAGACCTTTTCAGGGAATTCACAACATCAAAACTATTTTCATAGTAATACTACTAAGATCTTATTTACCTTTTTTCACTCTCATTCTCTCGAAAATATATAGTGAAGTTTTCCAGAGGCTACACGACATGTGACATTGAAGCAGACAGAATGACAAAGAAAATATGAGTATCCAGCTGTCTTCCATTAAGCTAGACAATAAGGAAATTTGTAAAAATGTAAAACAATGCCCCTCTTCTCACTACATTTCTTTGTTTTGGAAAATATGGTCATTGATTTCAAAAAATACATGTTCATATGATAATAATAGGTTTATTGTTAAAGGGGACTAATGAATAATTTTTATTTCTTAATTTTTATAATATGGTAAATATTGATGGATATTATCTACAGAAACAAAAGCTTTTGAGATCTTCAGTAGTTTTTAAGACTGTAAAGGGGTTCTGAGACCAAAATGTTTGAGAATCACTCTTCTATTGTTTACTAACTTTTTATATTGAATATCTAGTTTGTTTTCATTCATTCTTTTGCTGTGAATTTACAGATTCCCCATTATCTATGTATAGCCCGTAGTTTCTTTTTGGATTTGAGAGATATATGTATGCTATAAAATTTATGAGTAAAAAATCCCAAATTGGGAGAACAGTAACCGGCCAGATATCTGATCACAGCTAACTCTCTGGACCTAATTATAGCAGAAATAATGGCTCTTAGAACTCTGTTTTACAAAACCATGTAGCTCTCGAATTTATTCCAGCGGATAAGGGAGACGTATGTGCCTTCTCTGTTCACAAGTATTCCACATGCATTCCAGATAATTCAGAGCTGATCCATGATTTGACCGTATTAAAAAGAAAATCACTTAATTACATCAGGTCAAATATTAGGACCTGTGATCCTGGGTTAGTAATGTATAGGGAGAATCTATAAGGAAAATTACACTAGAAATTCTAATATTAAAAATAGTGGTTTTTTTTTAATGGTACAGGTATTATGATAAAATACCATTTAAACTCATACTGAAAAAAAATTACAAGTATGATTTTCATGCCAAAATGTTAAGTAAGTGATACATTATGTAAATAAAAATGGAAATGGAGACTGCCTTAGTGAAATAAATATTGAAACAAATAAAAATTCAGATTTTATAAGTTGAGACTGGGCTATTAGAGAGCAAAATGTGGAGAGAATTGAAGGTGGAACCTTTCTTAAGTGAACAAAGAATAAAATCAGAAATACAAGTTAATCTTTTAAAGATGGCAAATAGCTTTTAAGTAGTTTTTGTACTTGCTAGCAGGCTTGGAGATTAAAACATTTCAAAGTAAATTATATGGCATAAGAAGATAATAAGTGCTATGTAAAAAGAAAAAATGGAATAGGGGGAAAGTAAAGGGATCAGTCTTTAATAGGGTGGTTAGGGATAACATCACTGAGAAAGTGGCCTTTGAGCAAAACTTGGAGAGGGGGAAGGAAGTCACTTGGGTATCTAAGAGAAAGACATTCCAGACAGAGGGAGTAGCAAGTGCAAAGACCCTGATACTGGACCATGTCTGGCATGTTTGGGAAAGATAGAACTTATACATAACAGAAGGTGAGGACAATACAGAAATATATCATAAAACAATTCTATAAATTAAATATGTAAGTGCTTCATAGTGGGAAAATCCATGGCATCGAGTGTTTTCCACAAATTTCTTGAGGGAGGTGAGTTTAGATCCAAGTCTTCTAGGCAGTAATTACACATTTTGACAGGGTGACAGGCATTCTAGATGGAACAATGTGTTAGTTAATATAGGTATTTACCTATGTTACAGGTGCATAGAAAGTCATGTCTATATGTGCCATTATTATTAGGCATAGTGTGTATTACTAAGTTTTATATGTAAGAAGAGACAGGCAAAAAGGAGTTACTTTGGGTATGATCTGGCTACCATTTTTAACCATGAAAATAGAATTTTAAAATTACCATGACATATTAAGGAAGATTTTTTTTTGTATTCTAGATACCAGAATAATTTCCCTTTCTCACCTTGAAATGACCTGGAATAACAGAAAGAATTTTCCTGCTTTGCTTGTGAGAATCTTGCACAAATCAAGACTGCGATACTATGGAAAACCTGATAAAAAAATGATTGAGCCATACCAGGTATAAGTAATGATAATATATTATATGTTAATTTAACAGCTGTAGCTTATAACTTACAGACATGACTCCATATTAGGATACTTTATGTTTAAATAACATAAATTCAATTTAATAATTTTAAAAAATGTACATAAATTTATATTTCAAGGTATTTTTCTATGTAATTTTTTATATAAAAATATTTTTTTCTATGTTAGCAACTTTTAATTTCCTGATCCAGCTGGTCTTCTTCACACTTTTTTATATATTTTCAACTATTTCTCCTCTACTCTTCTACGCCAGCATATAAACATATTCTGCTCTTCCATTTTAAAAAAGGAAAAAAAATAAATATCTTTTGACCTCAGGACCCCTCTATTTCTTGTTTCCTTCTCTTCAGGCAAGCTACTTAAAGAAGTAGTCTACACTAGATGGTTTCACTTTCTTGCCTCCCATTTACCTCTCAACAAATTAGTCTGGCGTTTCTCTTCAACTGATCACTCACTAGAGACCTTGTAATTGTCAAATCTATTTGACACATTTCTGTTATCTTTTTCAAATTAATTATTTATTAATTGAAGAAATGATTTAAATTTTTCCCCATCTACTTCCCACTTACCCCCTCCCCACTACCGTCTGGTAACCACTAGTCCATTGTCCATGTCCATGAGTCTCTGTTTGTTTGTCCTGCTCATTTTTTGCTTTTATGTTTATATCCCACATATAAGTGAAATCATGTGATGTTCAACTTTTTCTGCCTGCCTTATTTCGCTTAGTATGATTATTTCAAAGTCCATCCATGTTGTTGCAAATCGCAGTATTTCATAGCTTCTTATGGCTGAGTATACTCCATTGTATATATGGATCACAGCTTCTTTAGGCAATCATCTATTGTAGGACATTTCGGTTGTTTCCATGTCCTGGCCAACTGTGAATAATGCCACTATGAACACCGGTGTGCAAATATCTTTTCAGATATGGGTTTTCAAGTCTTTGGAGTAAATACGCAGTAGAGGGATTGCTGAATCATATGGTAGATTAATTATTAGTTTTTGAGGAACCTCCATACTGTTTTCCATAGTGGCTGTACCAATTTGCAGGCCCACCAGCAGTGTATGAGGGTTCCTATTTCTCCGCATCCTCTCCAGCATTTGCTATTAATCGTTCACTTGATTATAGCTATCCTAACAGGTGTAAGATGGTATCTCATTGTGATTTTAACTTGCATTTTCCTTATAGCTAGCAATATTAAGCATCTTTTCAAATATTTGTTGGCCATTTGTATGTCCTCTAGGGTAATGTGTCTGTTCAGGTCCTGTGCCCATTTTTTGATTGGATCATTTGGGTTTTTTTATTGTTATTGAGTTGTATGAGTTCTTTGTACATTTCGGATATTAGGCCCTTATCAGAGCTGTTGCTTGCAAATACATATTCCCATTTGGATAGTTGTCTCTTTGCCTTATTGACGGTTTCTTTTGCTGTGCAGTAGCTTTTTATTTGATGTAGTCCCATTCATTTATTTTAGCTTTTACTTCCCTTGCTTTTGAGGTCAAATTCATAAAATATTCTTTAAGTCCAAGGTCCTTGAGTTTAGTTCCTATGTTTTCTTCTATGCATTTCATTGATTCTGGTTTTATATTCAGGTCCTTACCATTTTGAGTTAATTTTGGTGTGGAGTGATAGACAATAGTCTAGTTTCATTCTTTTGCAGGTGGCTGTCCAGTTTTCCCAGCACCATTTATTGAAGAGGCTTTCCTTTCTCCACTGTATGTTTTTGGCTTTTTTGTCAAAAATTATTTGCCCATAGAAATATGAACTCTTGATTTTGTTCCACTGGTCCCTGTGTCTGTTTTCTTGCCAAGACCATGCTGTTTTGATTACTGTTGCTTTGTACCATAATTTGAAGTCGGACAGAGTGATGCCTCCAGCCTCATTCTTTTTTCTCAAGATGGCTTTGACAATTTGGAGTCTTTCGTTCTTCCATACAAATCTGATGATTTTTTGGTTCCATTTCTTTAAAAATTGCTAATGGGATTTTGATGGGGATTGCATTTAATCTGTATAATGCCTTAGGTAATATGGTCATTTTAACTATTCTGATTCTTCCAATCCAAGAACATGGAATATATCTTCCTCGAATTCTTTTAACAGAGTCTTATAGTTTTCATTAAATAGGTCCTTCACATGTTTCGTTAGTTTTATTTCTAGGTATTTTATTCTTTTTGTTGCAGTTGCAAAAGGAATTATTTTTTCCACTTCTTTTTCTGACACTTTATTATTAGAGTATAGGAACGCTATGCATTTTGAACATGGATTTTGCATCCAGAAACTTTACTGTATTTGTTTATTGTTTCTAGTAGTGTTCTTTTGAAGTCTTTAGGGTTTTCTCTGTAGAGGATCATCATCCGCAAATAGTGACAGTCTGACTTCCTCATTTCCTATTTGGATAGCTTTTATGTCTTTATCTTGTCTGTTTGCACTTGCTAGGACCTCCAATATTAAATTGAATAACAGTGGTGATAGTAGAAAGCCTTGCCTTGTTCCTGATCTTAGAGGGAAGTTTTTTAGTTTTTCACCATTAAGTATAATGTTGGCTGAGGTTTTGTCATATATGGTCTTTATTATGTTAAGGTATTTTCCTTCTATACTGATTTTGTTAAGTGTTTTCATCATAAATGGATGCTGTATCTTGTTGAAGGCTTTTTCTGCATCTATTGATATGATCATATGATTCTTATTTTTTAATTTATGTGGTGTATTACATTATTCGATTTGCATATGTTGAACCATCCTCGTGCCTCTGGGATGAAACCCACTGGGTCATGGTGCATAATATTTTTAATATGTTACTGTATTCGATTCACTAGTATCTTATTTAGGACTCTTGCATCTGTGTTCATGAGAGATATTGGTCTGTAGGTTTTTTTGTGTGTGTGTTATCTTTATCAGGTTTTGGTGTCAGGGTGATATTGGCCTCATAAAATGAGTTGGGAAGTATTGCCTCCTCTTCGATTTTTTGGAAGAGTTTTAAGAGAATAGGTATTAAATCTTCTTTGAATGTTTGGTAGAATTCACTGGTGAAGCCATCTGGTCCTGGATTTTTACTTTTTGGTAGGTTTTTGATGATTCTTTCAATTTCCATACTGCTGATCGGTCTATTTAGATTTTGCAGTTTTTGATTCACTCTAGGAAGGTTGTATTTTTTTAAGTACTGGTCCATTTCTTCTAAGTTATTAAATTTGGTGTTATATGCTTTTTCATAGTATTCTTATATGATCCTTGGTATTTCTGCGATGTCAGTCGTAATTTCCCCTTTCATCCCTGATTTTGTTCATTTGTGTCCTTTCTCTTTTTTCTTTAGTGAGTCTGGTAGGGGTTTGTCAATTTTATTATCCTTTTCAAAGAACCAGCTCTTTGTTGCATTTATTTTTTTCTACTGTTTTTCTGTTTTCAATTTCATTTATTTCTGCTCCAATTTTGATGATTTCTTTCCTTCTGCTGACTTTAGGCCTCATTTGTTCTTCCTTTCCTAGTTGTTAAAGATGAAGTGTTAGGTTGTTTATTTGAGCTCATTCTTGTTTTTGGAGATAGGCCTGTAATGATATGAACTTTCCTCTTATGACCATTTTGCCATGTCCCAAAAGTTTTGATATGTTGTGTTATCATTATCATTTTTTCTGTGTATTTCTTGATCTCTCTTTTTATGTCTTCTCTGACCCTATTATTCTTCAGTAGTATGTTGTTTAATCTCCATGTATTTGTTGTACTTCCCGCTTTCTTTTTACAGTTGATCTCTAGTTTCAAAACATAATGATCAGAGAATGTGGTTGGTATGATTTCAACCCTCTTATATTTGTTCAGGCTATCTCTGTGTCCCAATATGTGATCAATCCTTGAGAATATTCCCTGTGCACTAGAGAAAAATGTATAAGCAGCCGTTTTTGATGAATGACTCTATAAATATCAATTATGTCCAGTTGGTCTAATGTATCATTTAAGGATGTTATTTCCTCATTCATTTTCTGTTGGATGATCTGTCCATATCTGACACTGGGGTATTTAGGTCCACTACTACAACAGTGTTTTGGTCTGTTTCTCCCTTTAGTTCTGTTAGCAATTGTTTTACATATTTCAGAGTTCCCTAATTGGGAGCATAGGTATTAATAAGTGTTATGACTTCTTGGTGCATGATTCCCTTTATCATTATGAAGTGATCTTTCTTTACCTTTTTTATTTTGAAGTGTATTTCATCTGACATTAGTACCACTATTCCCGCTTTTCTCTGAATGCCATTTGCTTGAAATATTATTTTCCACCCTTTCACTTTGAGTCAATATTTAACTTTGGAACTGAGATATGACTCCTGGAGGCAGTATATGGTTGGGTTTTGTTTTTTTGATTCAATCTGCAACTCTGTGCCTTTTTATTGGTGAGTTCAGTCCATTTACATTTAAGGTGATTATTGAAATATGAGTTCTTATAGCCATTTTACTTTTTGCTTTCTGGTAGCACGGTGTTTCCATTGCTTCCTCATCTTTCTGTTTCTGTTTTCTTTATTTTGGTTGGCTTTTGTGGGTTTTTCTCTCTGATTCTTCTTTTATGTTATGTATCTTCTGTGTTTGGTTACCGTTATGAATATGAAAAGGATATATATATATATGTATATATAAATATATATATATATATATACACACATACAATCATCCCTTTTCTTCTACACGTGCCTTATATCCATTCCCCTTTGCTAATTTAAATCTTTGAATCCTCCCCTTTTTAGTCATTGTTGTCTTTATTTGTCCCTATGTATGCTGAACGTTCATTACTATCTTGCTATAGCAAATCTCTTCTTATTTTTAAGCTTATAATGCCCTATACCTAGTAAGGGTTGCACTCCTCTGCTTCTTTCAGCCTTCTAGTTACCTTACTCTTAATTATGTTTTTGGGGGGTTTTTTTGTCATTTTGTTTTAGGTGAGCTGACCCCTTTCAGTATTTCCTGTAGTACAGGCCTCGTAGTGGAGAATTCCCTCAATTTTTGTATGTCTGGAAAAGGTCTTAAATTCTCCTTCATATCTAAAGGAAAACTTAGCTGGGTACGTTATTCTTGGCTGGTAGTTCCTTTCATTTAATAGTTTGAATATTTGATTCCACTTCTTTCTGGCTTGAAAGGCTTGTGCTGAGAAGTCCGATGATAGTCTGATGGGTTTTCCTTTATAGGTTACCGTCTTCTTTTCCCTGGCTGCCCTGAGAATTCTGTCTTTGTCATTGATTTTTGATAATTTTAATTCACCGTGTCTTGGTGAGGTTCATTTTGATTTGAGATAATTGGGTGTTCTATTGACTTCTTGAATTCCAAGCTCCAGCTCCTTCCTTAGATTTAAGAAATTCTCATCAACTATTTGTCTGAAAGTGCTTTCTAATCCTGCTCCTTTTCTTCCCCTTAGAAAATACCCATTATTCTTATGTTTCCTCTCCTGATGGTATCAGCTAGTTCTTGTACTTCTCTTTCATTATTTTTCATTCTTCACTTTCTCTGTTCTTCCTTCTGATATGTTTCTATATTTCTGTCTTTGATATCACTGATCCTTTCTTCCATTTGGTCAACTCTATATCCCAAGCTTGTTATATCATTTTTCAACTCTTACAGTATGTTCTTTATATCCAGAAGTTCTATTTAGTTCTTTTTGAGGGTTTCCATCTCTTCGCCAAAGAACTCATTCTGCTCATCTAGTTGTTTTTTTTTTTTAATTCCTGTAGTTGTTGATATGAATCATTTCACATCTCATTAAGTTTTTTCAAAGTACCATCCTGAATTCTCTGTCATTTAAGTCACATATTTCTATGTCTGTAAGTTTATTTTCTGGAGATTTTTTTCTTTCTGAGATGCCTTGTCACCTTGGTTGTTCATGGTGTTTAATGGACTATTTCTCCGCCTGGGCGTTAATGGTAATGTATTCTGATTTTTTTTTTCCCAGAAAGAAGATTTAATATATAATGGGCCCTAGCCTGTTGCAAAGAAGATGTTTTTCTTTTGGTTTCCAGTAGGTGGAGTCTAAGCCTCTTGGATCCCTGCTTTATATAAAACCTTACTAATGCCTTTTTTTTCTTATAAATGTTTAACCGCACTCACTACTCTCAGTCTCAGTCCCTGTCAGTGTTAGTGACAGTTTCAGTAACATTTGTTCAGATTCCCCTGGGGCTACATGGCCTTCAGTCTTGGAGGGTATGAGAGGACACCTCTCTGGATTGGGAGTGGAAGCTGCAGCTCAGTCTTGTTTTGCAACCTCGGCCAGTGTAAATCAACTGTTGTTTCTCTGCCATGCCTGCTTTTCTGCCGTCCTCATTTCTCTGCTTTCTGCCTCGATGACTGGGCATTGCCTCCGGCTGTGGGGAGCTCATAGCACTCCCAGGCAGGGCTGTTCAAGAAAGTTGCTGCACCTACTCCCATCTCCCTCCTCCTACAGGGAGCTCTGGTGGCTGTGAGAGGCAGTTTCTTTGTTTCTCCAAGTCCACTGCCCGCCACCTAGGATTCTGACGTGTTGTATCTCTTACGCGCAGATCCTATGCTCAGACATGTTGTTGTGCAGTATCGGTATGGTTTTGTTGAGTTTTAGATGTTCAGCTTATTGTTGTTTCAAAGGGAGAGATCTGGGGATATCTCTCACTTGCCATGTTTCTGATGTCACTTACCTTTCTGTTATCTTGACTCTCTCTGCCATATAATGCTGATGAGAACTTTCTTGATTTCTGTCCTTTTTTAACTTAACATTTTACTGTATTTTCACATGTCATCAAGAATTATTTTGGGCATTTATTAAGGTTTTATTATAAAAGCTATGTATTTTTTTAGGGAATTTGGAAAATGTGGAAAGCTAAATAAATAAGTCTGACAAATAATATCACCCCAAATCATACCAATCAGAGAGCCACTGTTAACATAGTGTGTTTTATTCCTTTTTGTGTGTGTATATATCATATATCTACCCACATATGTATTATATATGTGTACATATCTATGACATCATATGTATATCATATATCACATCCATGTGTGTATATATGCATGTCATTGTCATATGACTATGTTTGTCATATATTAAAGTATCTTACAAACTGACAAATATGTAGTACATAAGATTTTGTATCACTTAAATTTTCTTAAGTATTTTCTCATATCACTAAAAATTCTTCATTCATAGTTTTTATAGTTATAGGTTCTGTCATATGATATCATAAGTTATTTAGTCATTCCCCAATAGTTTTACTTCCTCATTTGTAAAACTTTAACATCCTATAGATAAAGATAACAAATATGAATGTAATTTTACTATTTTTTTTAGACCTTTTTGGAAGTTGCTGACAGTTCAGGCACGGTGTCAGTGATTATGTGGAATGCCCTGTGTCCTGAGTGGTATAAAAGTCTGCGGGTTGGTTTAGTTCTTCTGCTTCAAGATTATTCTGTTAAAAAGAGTTATCCATTCAGATTGCACCCTCTCCCTGTGGATCCACAAATCAAACTCATTTCTACTATGGGTTAAGTATTCAATGTTTTTTTTTTTCCTTTTATTGCTATTTTGTTTGTATAAATTTGCGAAGTACCATATCAGCCATAGGCTCTTAAAAATTACTGAAGCTGTTAGAACCTGACAAATCTTTAAATTCCTATATCTATAAAAATTTCAAACAATCACTTATAGAACATAAGTGATTATTTATTTTGCATTTATTAAGAAAAATTATCTTAGATATTTATTGTGGATTAATGAATGAACTCTACTTGGTGTATACTTATTTTTATTATCTTTTATTTTTTTGTATTATAATATTAAGTAAATGACTTGAATATAGTTGTCTGTCACTATGTGCTACAGTTCAAAAGGGCTTTGGTCAACATCTTGTTTTGAAATAATTTCAAACTTACATGAAATGTAATAGTATAAAAAACTCATGTATACCCTTTACACAGATTCAACCATTGTTAACATTTACCTTTGCTTTATCATTTTCTCTTTCTCTCTCTCCCTTTCTCTCTTCCCCTTTCTCCATCTATCTACATATATGTGTGTGTATGTATTTCTTTATTTTGTCCTCTAAACCATTTGAGAGTAAATGGTAGCCATTATATATACCCCTTTACCTCTAAACACTTCAGTAATATTTCAGTCTATATTTTCCAAGAATGAGAACATTTTATTACATAATCACAGTACAGTTATCAAAATCAGGAAATTTAAAACTTAATACAATACTATACAATACTGTTATATCTAACCTATGGTTAATAGTCAAATGTTGTCAATTGCCACAATCTTGAAAGGGCTCTTTCTAATTAGTGTTGAAATCAAAGTTTTAACATCTTGACATCATACTAAATATTTTGAGTGCATTAGAATTAATATATTAAGTGATTGATTTAAGAAGTTGATATGATATTTTTTGCATTGCCATTTTCAAAATTATAGATTACATCACTCAACAAGTTTAAGTATTGTTTTGGGGTTACAATAGTTTTATACTGGACCTGGTTTTTTATGTATTCTAAATTCCCTAGCTAATCTATTAAGCTTAATTACTTAGGCAATATTCAGACAATGTAGCCTTTGTTCATTGTTTCCTTAAATATATGGTTATTTTGGAAAACTTCCTATGATTCTGTATTAAAATCTTCAGCATTTAGTAGTCATCGATCACATCTTGCTCGATGAACAAGTCATTACCTAGATAGTTTGGTGCAACTAGTCCATTTATCTCATTACTCTTTATTATAGAAAGTTGAGAAATTAAACAGATATTGATGTTGGGACTTACTTAAGAAAATACAATAAAATTTGGCAAGAGGAAGCTCATTCACAACATGTATTATTATGTCTACCAATTTATAATTTTTTTTCACAACTAAGCATATACAGGTGACAAAATAGCTTAGTAAAAACTGAGTCATCCTTTGTCAGTAACAGATAAGGTAAGTGACTTTGTAGATATCACATAAATAACTGGCATAATGGAAATCAAAATCTAGTTTTCCTAATACCTAACTTAATGTTCTTTCTACTAGATACACTGTTTTCTGTTGTAAAGAGAATTAATTTGAATGAGTTTTTACAGGGCTGTGGGAAAATATAAATGTGTCTGGTACTAACAGCTGCTTCTAAACCTTAAAAACATATAGAAAGCAAGACAATAGACAGCATGTAGTCAATAGAATAACAGCCACTAAAATTTAACACTGAAAATGATTCAAGAACTGGTGTTACTTCTGCTATGTAGAATTACATGGCTAGATTTTCATAATGGAAACTTTCTCTTTAAGATATGAGAGGCTACTTATACTTTCAAGTAAATAACTGCAAATATAGAAATTATTTTTTTAATGAGAGCCTTGATGAGAATATATTGTAAATATGTCTTTTAGTGTTTAAAACAGTTTTACTTATCAGTGCTAGCATCAGTCTCGATTTTATCCTGTAACTGTTTGATAGTTAATAGGATGTTTTCCCTCTTTATCAGGGGTCAGCAAGCTATTTTTGTAAAGAGCCAGATAGTAAATTTTATAGACTGTGCAGACAATATGGTCTCTGTCGCAACTACTCAGCTTTGCCTTTGTAGAGTGAAAGAAGCCAGAAATGATATGTAAATGAATGGGCATGGCTGTATTACAGTAAAACTTCATTTGAAAAAACAGGCAGCCATCTGCAGGCTGTTGTTTGCTGATCCTAAATGTATAAATAGATCTCAATCCTCTCTGTACATTTGTACCACCTAGAGAGCTTTAAAGAACCACAGGCACCCCACCCTCTGAGAATCTGATTTAATTACTACGAGGAAACCAAAACATTGGTATGTCATTAAAACTCCTCAGATGACTCTAATGTGCATAGGATTGAGAACTATTGATTTATGATTTTTAATAATGACCTGTATCAAACTGATTAGTGATCTTTTGAAGAAAAAAAAGCAGTTCTGTAAACCTCAGGAGATAAGAAAAGATAAGTAATATAGAGTTTTACTTTTAAAAATTAGTCTAATGGAGTGGCAGATATGTAAGATGAACAAATTACAGTAAAATGAAGACTAATGACAATAAACAGTAAGAACATATGATGAACAAAAGGGGAAAGGAAATGAATACAAATTTAGTTGAGGAAAGGACGAACGGTCAGGAGAGTAGGAGAACGGGTTGGATAAAAGAAAGTGTAATTGGATGTTGTGAATAATAACAGGGCTGTTTAAATGTTATGAGCAATGTAAGTGAGGTGAGTACGCAACGGGTGCTGATGTGGATCAGTAAGAGAATATGGATTTGTGATACCATTGCTGCCTTCTAGGTTTTGATGTGGGAAGACAAACTGTTGGGGTAATTTATCTTGGTTTATTTTTTAATATTTATATGTAGTTCCAAGTTATAGAAACTAAGATGTGTGCGTTTTTTAGTTTTAAAGATCTAGTTTTTATGTCCTTATACTTCCAGTATACTTTAGTTTTGTTTGCACTAAACTAAGAAATTACCATTCTAAAACTGTGCTGCTATTACTACTGTTTGCAAAATAATTGTCTGGCACAGAGTAGGCACTCTTTTTAAAATATTTTTATACTGTTATTTTTTTCAATTATAGTTAACATACAATATTATGTTAGTTCCAGGTGTACAACACACAGTGATTAGACATTTATATAACTTTTGAAGTGATCACTCTGATAAATCCAGTACTCATCTGACACCATACATAGTTATTATAATATTCCTGACTATATTCCTCAAGCTATACTCTACATTCCCATGACTATTTGGTAACTACCAATTTATATCTCTTAATTCCTTCCCCCTTCACCCATTCCCTATCGCCCAATTTGACAGCCATCAAAATGCTCTCTGTATCTATGAGCTTGTTTCTGTTGTTTGTTTGTTTATCCTGTTCTCTATATTCCACATATGACATTTGTCTTTCTCTGTCTGACTTACTCCACTCAACACAATACTCTCTAGATCTATCTATGTTGTTGAAGATGGCAAGATTTCATTATTTTTTATGGTTATGTCTCCTATTATAGCCTTTGTTTTAAGGTCTGTTTTGTCTTATATAAGTATTGCCACCCCAGCTTTTTGTTTATTTCTTTACATTTTCATGAAACATCTTTTTTAATCCTTTTACTTTCAGTCTGTGTGCCTTTTGATCTGAAGTGAGTCTCTTGTAGACAGTATATGTAAAGGTCTTGTTTTCTTATCCATTCAGCCACCCTATCTTTTGATTGGACCATCAAATCCATTTACATTTAAAGTAATTGTTGATAGATATGAAGTTATTGCCATTTTATTATTCATATTTTTTCTTTTTTTTTTCTTTTTTCCTCTTTTTCTTAAAAAAGTCCCTCTAACATTTTCTGTAATACTGGCTTGGTCATGATGAACTCCTTTAGCTTTTTCTTGTCTGGGAAGCTCTTTATCTGTCCTTTGATTCAAAATGATAGCTTTGCTGGGTAGAGTAATCTTGGTTGTAGGTTCTTGCTTTTTATCACTTTGAATATTTCCTGTCAATCCTTTCCAGCCTGCAAAGTTTCTGTTGAGAAATCAGCAGACAGTCTTATGGGATCTCCCTTTTAGATAACTAACTGATTTTTCTCTTGCTGCTTTTAAGATTCTCTCTTTGTCTTTAACCTTTGACATTTTCATCATGATGTATGTTGGTGTGGGCCTCTTTGGGTTCATCTTGTTTGTGACTCTTTGCACTTCCTGGGGTTTTATGTCTATTTCCTTCACTAGATTAGGGAAGTTTTCTATCATTTCTTGAAATAGGTTTTTAAATTCCTTGCTCTGTCTCTTCTCTTTCTAGTATCCCTATGATGCAAATGTTTGTATGCTTGATGTTGTTCCAGAGGCCCCTTAAAATATCCTCAATTTTTTTAGATTATTTTTTTCTTTTCGCTGTTCTGATTGGGTATTTTCTGCTACCTTACCTTTTAAATTGCATATTCAATCTTCCGCTTCATCTAATCTACTATTAATTTCTCCTAAGGTATTCTTTATTTCACTTACTGTATTCTTCGTTTCTGACTGATTTGTTTTTATGTTTACTATCTCCAATTTTATGGTGAAGTTCTCACTGAGTTCATCTACTCTTTCCCTAAGTTCATTGAGCATCTTTATAACCACTGTTTTGAACTCTGCATCTGATAGATTGTTTGTCTCCATTTTGTTGAGTTCTTCTTCTGGAGCTTTGTTCTGTTCTTTCACGTGGTACATATTTCTTTGTCTTTTCATTTTGGCTGCCTACTTGTGTTTGTTTCTATGTGTTAGGTATGGCTGCTATGTCTCTCACACTGGGCTCAGTCAGTAAAGCGACCTTATGTAGTAAGTGTGCTGTGGGTCCCAGTGGTACGGTCTTCCCTGGTCACCTGAGCCACGTGCTCCAGGTATATCCCTTTTATGGGATATGTGTTCCCTCCCATTGTAGTTGAGTTTGGGTTGCTATTTGCTCATCAGTGGGAGTGACCCTGAGGCTGATTGGTTATGATGACTGGCCATGACTCATGGAGGAGCTGTTGTGCAAGGGCTGACTCTACAGAGCAGGATTCACTTTAGCGGGGCTCTGGTGCTTGCCTAGTCTGCCCTTTGGGTGTATTATCCTAAGCTGTCATCCCAAGTGCTGCTTTGGCTCAGACCGAGGTTGGCTACCGAGCATGCTGGCCAGGGCCTCCTGGGAGGGGCCCTGCCACAGGCCAAGTTCACTTGCGGCCTGTGCCCTGTCCAGGGCTACCTGATGTGAGCCACAAAGCAATCTGCAGATGGCCGCCACCCACACTGGGCTTGGATGTGCCTTGAGAGGCCAAGACGCAAACTGAGGCTGGCTGCTGCTTGTGCCAGGCTTGGGTTTATCAGCAAGAATTATGGGGCACCCCTAGGCCAGATGCTGGTTTAGGTTTTGAGAACCTTTGAGAGATTTTAGGAAAGTTTGCAGCATGAGCCAAGACAGGCCATTTGTATGGAAAATCCACTGACAGCGGCTTGGGTGTGCCCACACTTTTAGAGGGTCAGGGTCTCAGGAGAATCACCAGGGCGAGGCGACTAGTGTTAGGTTAATGGAGACTCTGATATGGTGCCTGCTTGGGTCTGCAAGCCGGGTGAGAAAGGGCTCAACAAAGGAACAATGCCCTCTGCCGGCACTTTTGTCTGGGAGAATGCCTCTCCAGCCCTCACCCTGAAGCCAGACGACTGTTTGTCCTCGTATATTCCTGGCACCTTTAGAGCTGTTACCCCAGAGCTGAAGCTCAGAGCAAGTGAATTCATCACTGAGTAAATCCGTGCACAGACCTCTTAAGAGGAATGTCTGAGACTCCCTCAGCCATCTGTCTTACTCAGTTACAATCTCCACTGCCTTTCATGGTCAGAAGTTATGGAGACTTCTCTTTCCAGCACTGGAATCCTGGGCTGGGGAGCCCAGTATTGTGCTGGGACTCGTCGCTCTCCTGGGGGTCCTCCGCAGCCGAGATAATTTTCCCTATGTTCAACTGCCACAGCAGGTGTGAAACAAGCCCGTTTTGCATATCCATCCTTCCGCCCAGTCTTGAGGTGGCCTCTTTTGTGTGTTCTCAGTTGTAAGACATCTGTTCAACTAGACTTCAAGTGACTCTCAATGATGGCTTTTCTGTAGTTTAATTGTAGTTTTGATGTAGTTGTGAGAGGAAGCAAGCACAGCATTTACCTGCTCTATCATCTTGAGCAGAAGCCAGCTAAGATGTGTTTTTTAAAAAACTTAATACATGGAAGCCTATGAAAATAATTCTATTGTAAAAGAAAGGACAAATTATTAGCTAGTAATGTATGACTTTGTATATTGCCATTTCATATATCATTCTGTCCTACCTTTTACGAAATAGTATTCAGTTAGTATATCCAAATAATAAGCCTTTTTAAATCTTGAGCTTTTCAGACTGTATTGCATAATACATATTGAGATAGTAACAGTGAGTGTTTTGGACTTTGGAGAGAAGGGGCTATTTATTTCATTCAAAATCCTAGCATTTCAGAACTAGAAGGGACCTTCAATATAATGGAGTAACTATAACTATGAAAAGCAAAATGCAAACTGTTTTTTAAGGATAAGACAATATTATATAATACAAACTTGCCTTACTCATATATTAAAAGACTGAGACTCAAAAAAAAAAAAAAAAAGACTGAGACTCATAAAGATAAAATAAATTTTCTAGTTGCATGCCTTGTAATAGGATGAAAAATCAAGTATCTTCATCCTGGTTTAGTCTTTGTTTGCTACACAGAAAATTCGTAGTAAAATATTACTTACTGGCATAAAAAGAAATAGGCAGCCCAGATAGTTCTATAACTATTAAAGTTATTAAATCAGAGGTTTAAAATCTCCCCACAAAGGAAATACCAGGTGCACCATTTCACGGGCAATTTCTATCAAACATTCAAGGAATATATCATTCCATAACTATTCCAAAGAAAAGACTAAGAGGCCATACTCTCTAACTCATTCTTGCTACCAACATAACCTTGATAATCAAAACCAAACAAGAATAGTATGAAAGGAAAATTAAAGGCTAGTTTCAGCCACGAACATATACATAGATATTCTGAATAGAATATTAGCAAACTGAATTCAGTTAAATGTAAAAAGTGATCACACACTGTAACTAAGTTGCTTTGTTCTCCAGCAATGCAAAGTTGCTTTTACTTGTGAAAATTTATAAGTTTTACTCATCACATTAACAGATTAAAGAAGATAATGGTTATCCTAATAGAATCTCGAAAGGCATTCATTAAAATTTTACACCCATTTATAAATTTTAAATAGAAAACAACAAGAAGAAGAACCTTCTTTAACCTGACAAAGGATATTTACAAAATGAAAACAAAACAACAAACACAACTCTTAGTGGGGAAAATTTAGAAACATTCCTTTTTAAAATGGGGAACATGGATGCCACCTATTACTGTTTCTATTTAATATTTTACTGGCTGTCCTAGCCGTGTGCAAAGACATAAAGCATTAAAGGCATAAGGATTTTAAAGAAAAACAAAACTGTCATTATTCAGAAATTAGATTTTTCTACAAAGAAAATCCAAGGGAACACAAAGTATTAAAAAATAATAAGATATTGGCAAAGCCAGCTATAAGGTCAATAATTTCTAACTATTTGTTATTGGAGTGTAAAATTCATTTTGTATACTCCAGTAATAGTTAGATATTATAATTTTAAAAACATAATTTACCTTGTCAACAATAACTATGAAGTATCTACACATAAATCTAACAAAATATGTAAGACCTGTTTGGAGGACATTATAATACTTTATTGAAAGACTTTACATAATCCCTAAATAAATGGAAAAATATCCCATGTTCCTATGTAGTAGGCCATTCTCCATTTCATAAGTATGTCAAGTCCCCCAAATTGATCTGTAGATTTAATGCTATTCTATCAGATTTTGGGGGGGAGGAACTGACAAACAGACTCTAAAATTTGTGTGGAAGTACATAATTATCGAGAATAGTCAATACACTTCAGACAAAAAGTAGAGGGCTGAAGAGCGAGTAAAGGCTTATCCTAGAAATATAAGGAATTATTATAAAGTATTTATGACTGTGCAGTATTGGTATAAGTATAGACAAATTGACCACCAAGTCGCAATACAGAGTCAAGGAACAACTCTAGACATATAAAATTTTGATATATGGTCAATGTGCTGTACAGATCATCAAGGAAAAAGGAACCATTCAATAAATAGTATTGGGAAAATTGGTGATATATAGGAGGAAAACTGACATTATATCCCTATCATACCATATAAAAAAATTAATTCCAGATATATCAAATACTTAAATATGAAAGACAAAACTTTTAGAAGAACTTAACAGAAAAGTATCTTTTTGACCTTGGGATAAGGAAGGACTTCTTGGATAAGACACAGGAAATAGTAACTAAAAAAAGAAAAGATTAATAAAGCTAACCACATTAAAATTAAGAGCTATAGTCAATATTTTAAGTACTATGTGTGGTATGAAATGGGTACTACTAGATTTATCAGGGTGATCACTTCATAAGTTATATAAAAGTCTAATTACTACATTGTACACCTGAAACTAATATAATATTGTATGTCAACATATAATTGAAATGCACACACACACACACACACACACACACACACACACATATGGTAGAGGATTGGCAGGCAAAAACATATCACAAAGTGGGTGAAGATATTTGCAGTGATATAATCAGCAAAGAATTATTATCCAATCTATATTAAGAAGTCCTACAAATAAATAAGAAAAAGAAAAACAATCCAATAGAAAAATGAGCAAAAGACACAAACCAGCATTTAACAGAAGAGGATACATGAATGAATCATAAGTATATAAAATGTTGTTCAACATAATTAGCAATAATGGAACTGTAAAATAAGACCATGACAAATTGTGATTTTATGTCACTAGACTGACATATAATAAGAAATTTGACAATACCAAAATTTGGAGAAGATATGGATCAATGGTAATTCTTACACGTTGTCAATGGAACTATAAATAGGTCCTTTAAAATAGTTTTGAATTTTCCTGTCGAGTGGAACATTTGCATATTGTACAATCCAAGGATTCTTTCCTGGGTATAATACCTTAAAAAAACTCTTGCCTGTGTACAGAGGAAGGCATGTACAAAAAGTTCATAGTGACCCTGTTTGTGACCCAAAAACTGGAAATAATTCAGATTCCGTCAACATGATAATGGGTAAATAAAATTGAAGTATGCCAACACGGAATATTATTCAGCAGTGGAAATGAGAAAAAAATAAATACAGCTGCATGGATGAATTTTAGGACCATAATGTTGAGTGGATAAAGTAGCCCTAGAATACTATGTATGATATGATTCCATTCATTAAAGTTCATAAACAAATAAAGCTTAACAGTATTTTGTTTGGGCAAAAACACATAAGTAATTTAATTTTTTTTTTTAAGTCAGTAAATGATAAAACACAAAATTTAAAGTATGGTTAACCATTGGTGGGGAGATAAGTGGATGTGACCATGTAGTAACAGGTGGAAGAAAGCTATTGATAATGGTCTAGTTCTTAGGTTTAGTGTTGAGCTCAAAAGCGTTCAGTCTATTATTTTCCTTTGTAATTTATACACATGAATATTATTTTATATGTATTAAATATAATATTAAAGTAATATATTTGTTTTGCAGAAGTCTGCCTGAACCTTCGAGATCCCCCTAATAATATAATAATAATTCCTGAAAGGCAAGTGAAACCAGAATGGAGATTGCCAAAACTAAATCACCGCTTTGTCACAAGGTAAAATAGCTTCTTGTAAAATATCTTAAAGAATTTTCAATGTTAGTTACTGAAATACTGTATTGTAATTTGCTCAAAATCTACCCCAAATTTTGCTGTAGTAATTACATAAATGTACATTTCACAATCATAATTACAAAATGCTTTTTCACTGTTAGAGATATAATATCTATTTAACAAATTTGTTTTTTTTTTTAGATCGGAACTGGATAATATGGCAGAAAAGCAAATCTGTGACGTTATTGGCATTTTAGTTTTTGTAGGAAGAGTCCAGCGGTCAAAAAAGAAAGGTAAGCTTTTGAAATTGAAAGTCCTAAAAAGTATTTCAGTGAATAGTTCTGTGTCCATGTATGCATAGTTACCTTCATTATTCTAATTCTCTATCCATATAGAAAACCGTGAAGATTTTTGGTCATATCGCTGGATTCACATTGCTGATGGGACTTCACAACATCCATTTATAGTGGAACTGTTTTCTACATCTCAGCCAGAAATCTTTGAAAATATTTGCCCAAGTACTAAGTTCCAGTATTTTTATCTTTTTATTTTTAGAAGTGAGGACACTAACTTAAAAAATGGCAAACCGTAATTATGGAGTGTCATGATATTGAGTTAGCAAATTCAAGCAGTCTGATAACATGTTTAAATTGTTTCTGCATTAATATTATATTTGGTATTACAGACATTAACTACCTTCTGATTTTCTATTCAGAATTAATTTGGGATTGAAACTACTTTTTCAGAAAGCAGGTGTTCATCAATTCTCATTGTTAGCATTTCAGGCATAAAAGCTTATGATTCAGTGAAACTAAAATATACGCAGTCGATTCCCATTGTATCCACTTGGAAATTGACTAAGTAGACCTCATAAAAGACAATGAAGACTTTACTAATGTAAAATTGGTAGAGGATTGGCAGGCTGTACAATTAAATACTGACAATGATAAGTATGATTCCATTTGAGTATCAAATTAATATTAAGTTGGTGGTGTTATACCAGCTGGGCAATATTTTACCTACTTTGGTGTTGACTTTTTTCCCTTGCATTCAGTCAGATTTATAGCTATTTTTTCCATTAACTTTACTTATTTGAAAACATTTTAGGTATGCCTTATTATACATTTTATATCACGTTAGTCTTCAGATCTATTATAGGAAAAAAATGTACATAATACTTTTTAACAACTTCAGCGAATTGTTTCCTTCTTTGAATTTGTACCATAAAATTATTTTAGATATGGTGTGTTATTTTACTATTTTCCAAATGATTATATGAATAAAATACTAGTTGTTATATGCTTGTCAACATTGGGGAAACTCCCAGTCTTGACTACATGTAATTATTTTAAAATCAGCAACATAGTAGAAATTATGGAACATCAGGAGACTTAGAGACTACATACAAAGCTGTTCTCTATTACAAAGCAGTATTAACGCCATTCAGATAATCCCTCATTAGATTCTACCCTCTACTTGTGAAATTAATGTTTTAAATATATCTGAATAGAACCAGACCTTACCCCAGCTATTAAGGGAGAGGGCAGAGTTTTAGCCAAAACCAAGGCCAAGGTGAGTGGGCTATAACCTCTCTTATAACTTTTCTAAGGACATAAATGAATGGCAGTAATGACCTCTAATGACAACAATCTCATTACCTCATTTTAGATCGGTTTTATGGCCAAGTTCCTCTCTCTTTGTAGCCGCTTTAAACAATAAACTGACACACATGTAGGATAATGATTTTTCACAGAAATGTTGCCAAACATGCATGTTTTATTTCTTGCGATAATATGAAATAATATATTTCTAAGAAAGGTTTGCATGGACTTTAGTGAGATTTTCCTCTAATACAGTAGTTGACAACAATCAGAATTTATTTTTATCTTTTGACAAGAGTGGAAAAAAAATCATTAAATGAATGGTATTAAGGGGGCTTCAGGCCTATGAAGAGGAACACAATCAAGGATCTTCTGGAATAATACCAGAATCCTTTGGTAATACATCATCTTTTTTTACTTTTAAGGAAGGTAAAAAGCTAAGGGAAACTAATATCGAGTGTTTACTGTATACCAGATGCTTGTAGATGTTATCTCATTTTATACTCTCAGTTACCTTTTAAAGAGTTGTTTTTACAAATTTACAGGCGAGGAAACAAAGGTCCAGAGGGGTTAAGTAATTTGTCCTGGGGGTCAAACAGCTAAAAGTGTTAGATCTGAATGTCCGATTTTTAACAGCCGTAATATTAGAACTAGAGATTTCATTAATTTTCCTATATCAACATCTTTAACCATGAATACTCACATATTTGTAGTTTTTGAAATAAAGAAAAAGCAATATAAATTAAGATAATTATTCTTAGTCAGGTGAACAGATTTATTTTCATTGCTACGAAATAAAGGTCTAGTAAATATGAGATATAGGAAATTAATTTATAATTATTATCATGCTCTAGGGAAATATTCTCAAATGAGAATTTACCGGTATTATGAGATTACAAGTATTTACATTTATTTCTTCATTTCTTAGTTTGTAGGACCATAACTGTTTTGGCATGTAATGAGTTGAAATATTTAAAAATTGTTGGATTAAGGAAATATTCTCAAATAACCTGATAGATAATTAAAAACAATTGATAGCTCTTGAAAGTTGTTGAAGTCTGAAGACATTATCTTATTTTCAGGAATTCTTTTTAGTCTATCAAATTGCTTAGCAAGAGGAACGGAAAAAGATAGGTGATATAAGCTCCGTCATTGAGGCTTAAAGTCTAATTAAGATGAACACATGTAAAACTTGCATAAGCAAATTCAAATTAACACTGCATACCCCTATCCAGTAGAAAGAGTCAGAGTAATTGAGGGATTAGTCTTAGATTGAGTTAATCAGTGAAAGCATCATGGAGAAACTAAGCTTTTTTCTCTGTAGGAAATAACTATTCACATTCAGTTGCATGCTCCATTAGAAAGACTCTTGCACTGTTCAACTGTGTAGCAAACAGTGACTTCAGGTAGGTACATCTATGGTACTTTCTGAAGGAAAAGTAAGTTTTAGATCCTTTAAAGGAAAAGGTAAGTGTTAAATCCTTATTGAGTGTGGACAAGGGACTGGCAGCACTAGTATCACCTAGGAGTTTATTAGAAATGGATAATCTCAGGCCCCACCCTAAAACTAGTAAATCTTAATTTGCATTTTAACAATTGATTCAGCTGATTCTTGTGTTTATTAAAGTTTCAGGAGCCCTGTGTTAGATCCTGATCTTGGTATGTCCTCTTTGAAATACAGAAGTAATTTCCTAAGTGTTTTCATTTTCTACAGTGACATATTTCATGTGTACACAGTTGAAAGTTGTCAGAAATAACACTCAAGTACCTAAACTGCTTTATCTCACCACTACAAATGAGAGTCGAGTGATTATTACTGGTGAGCAATTTCTTTGCATATACTTTATTGGAAATGTAATATTATTTTCTCTTCATTAAATTATCTTTTACATTAGAGCATCAAACCACAAGATAGCATTCCTATCACTATAAGAATGTTTTAACCAAGAATATTTAACCTGTGAAGTATATTATTTGTGATCGAAGCAATAATTTTGTGACTCACTGGAGAATTGTGTTTATATCCTTTGGTTAACTTTAATTCCTGCTTTATATAAAGTAGATAATCATAAATTGCTTGACTGAAGACTCCGGATCTATATTACAATATGGATTCAATTAACAATATTTTAAAATTCTAAATAAAATACAATAAAACAAAATAATACTAAATATAACAAAACTAAACTAAATGAATGAATGAATGAATGAATAAATAAATAATAGATAAGCAAACAAACAAACAAATAAATAAATAAATGATGTACATCAAATTTTGGCCCCAGGACCTCTCATTTTACTTATAGAGCAAGAAGAGTTTCACTAGTTACCTATAAGTACATTATTTTTTTTTCTATTTTCTTTGATAACGGGGTCAAAACAATAAAGACAAAAGTTTGCAAATGAGTGAGGGGATACTGTGGAATGGTATATTAACTAGAATGCTACCATATAGGTAATTAAACGTGTCAAAAGAGGAGTCCTAGAAGTGTGTAACACACAACTTCGTCAATACCTCATTTTATAAATACTAATAATATCAGATATAAATAGATACTAATAATATCAGATGTAAATAGCACTTTTAAGTATTTTTTTTAAAAACATGAATTTAAATGTTGAGCTATACTCATAGGCAATTCAGTTCATACACGACACCATACCTTCAAGATAATACATGAGTTAAAAATCAATTTTTTAAGAAGATCCCAACCATTTGGATAGTTAGAAAAATCCATTTTGAGTTTCCTTTTTCTTATGGGTTTTGAGTATCCTGTAGACAGCTACCATTTAGTCCACTAAAACTCTAACAAGTCTGATTTTCTTCTTGACTTAGAATTTGTTTATTCTTTTTGACAATTTTTGTATGAATATTAATGCTACATAGAGAATAAATGAATTTGACCTAGTTTTGGTGACATAAGAAACTTTTAATATTAAACTGTTTTTACACAAAAAAGTTCATGCAGTTTATTACAGTGAGTTTTTTTTTTCTTTTTTTCCCTTCACTTTAACCTTCTTGCAAACAGGTCATAGAGGCCAGCTGTGTGCTAATGATAGTAAAGTAAAAAATTTAATTCGCTGGATTAAAACGAAGACTGATTCTGGAGAAAAGAAGAATGCTGTTATTGGTGGATATTACCCCTTTCCACCAGTGCCAGAGACATTTTCAAAGTATAGAAATTCTGTTAAAGGTACTAATACAATTGCTAGTTTTTATGATCTTTATATACTATTTGTATGGTATCTGCTATATCAGTTAGTCATCTTTATTTTAAAGAGTTTAATGGGAGTGAGTCAAAGTGTGGCAACATTCACTGATAATAATTGTCTCTTTATGAAGACCTAAAAATACATGTTATGTCTCCTAAAGGTTAATATTTTTATTTTATTAAACTGAAAGAAGAGAAAGAACATAGATGATGAATAGAGATAATATCTTGATTTAATGTCATTAAGATCAAATCTGACCTTAGTAGATTTCAACTCCTATGACATTAGAGAGATTGAACATATCTAAGGGGATACTGAAAAATAAAATATCAATCAAGATACCGACAACTGTATTATGCTGCTCTTGTAGAGTGATATATATTGTATATAACATAATAGGTGCTACCTTTAAATAAAAATGACACCAAGGTAAATGAGATGCAGAATAAGTACTGATGAAAGACCAAACATTATTTTAGTACAATTAAGATATGACAGTTGAAAATTTTAATATAAGTGTATTCTTTTTAAGAAGCTATGGGATAATTGCATGATTTTGGAAAAAGAGAAACTTGGTAATACTGACCTTTTATCATCGAAATATTGGCATCTCTTGTACTTTATAATGCCATCAATATGTAGTATATGTTTGAAAATGTTAAAATGTGTGTTTCTATTAAGTGGCTAGGTAATTATTTCAGACACTTTATAGTCTGAAATATGGTACATAAATTATATTCAATATGTAAATTTTCTGTTTTAAATTAACATTCCAGACTAGAAGACTAGCACTATTTAACTGATAAATATGTTTTACCTATTTTACAGAAATTACATAAGAGGATGCCAGATATCAACACAAAGTCTCACAAATTTGAGTTATGTAGCAAGTTTATAATTTCATGTTGTAAAATTACATTGCAAATCTAATTCTTATTTTTATCATTTCAGTGCTTTAAAACTTACAGTTTCCTTGGAATTATTCTTTTGCAGTTGAATCGCTCTTGACAGCTATAAGTGAAGTGAGGAAGGAGATTGAAGACTTGCAGTATAGGGAACAAAAGCGCATTGCAATTCAGGGAATAATTACGGTTATAAAGTATATCCCCCATAGCAGTGCAACTGAAAATGCCTCAGCATCAGAAACATTTCAGGTATGATGCCAGAGAATTAACAGTATATCTCTGAAAGCACTGTGATCATAATTACAATTGATACCTTGTTCATTTTACTGATTCTTACTGATGTAAAACTAAAAGGAAAAAAAAATTGTTTTTTGTTTGTTTTCCTTTTCTGTCATTCATTTTGGAGATGGCTGGGCTGAAGGTTACACAGTCTCTGATCATTCCTAGGGCCCAGAAAACTTGGTATCTTGTTTTTGCTTTCTGAATAATTTGAGCCTGTTACGATTATCACTATTTAAATTCCCAGGTGGTATATATGATTACAGGCATATCTTAGAGATATCCTGGGTTTGGTTCCAGACCACCCCACAAAGGGAATAATGCAATAAAGCAAGTCACATGAAATTTTTGGTTTCCCAATGAATATAAAAGTACATATACAAGTTATTTTACTACTATACTATAGTCTATTAAGTGTGCAATATATATGTCTTTTAAAAATGCACATACCTTAATTTAAAAAATACTTTATTGCTAAAAAATGCTAACCATTATCTGAGCCTACTGGGAAAAAAAAAACCCTAATGTCTGTGAAGCACAATAAAGTGAAGCACAATAAAACAAGATATGCCTGTATATTCTTTTCCTACTTCTTGTCAAGACCAGAACTGTAGAAACACTTCTGCAGGAAATTTTTACCTCTATATCTAGCATGGCAGTTTTACTCAGGTTCTATAAGAGTTAGCAATGACTCTTGTAAAAGAACTGCTGTACTAGAAGACACCACTTCTGAAATCTAGGCACAATTAAGACAAAAAAGTTAATTTTTCATGAGT
Source organism: Pteropus vampyrus (assembly GCF_000151845.1). Taxonomy (NCBI): domain Eukaryota; kingdom Metazoa; phylum Chordata; class Mammalia; order Chiroptera; family Pteropodidae; genus Pteropus; species Pteropus vampyrus. The sequence continues at coordinate 763,500 of NW_011889200.1, read as the reverse complement.
TTATTTTCTCAAGTTTATTGGGATAACATTGGTTAATACAATTCTATAACTTTCAGGTATACATTATAATTTGACACCTGTATATTCTAGTGTGTTTACCACCCAAAGTCCAGTTTCCTTCAGCTAACATATATTTGATCCCCTTTACTCACTTCACCCTCCCCCTACCCACCTATATTTGATCCCTTTTCCCCATATATCTCCCCTCTCCTCCCCACCCCCTACCCTCTGGTAAACATTAGTCCATTATCCATGTCCATGAGTCTCTGTTTGTCCTGTTCATTTGTTGTTTTTAGATTTATATCTCACATATAAGTGATATCATGAGATGTTCAACTTTTTCTGTCTGGCTTATTTTGCTTAGCATGATTATCTCGAGATCCATCCATGTTGTTGCAAATGGCAGCATTTCATCTCTTCTTATGGCTGAGTAATAATCTAGTGTATATATGTCCCACAGCTTCTTTAGCCAATCATCTATCATAGGACACTTTGGTTGCTTCCATGTCCTGGCCACTGTGAATAATGCTGGTATGAACATTACTGTGCAAATATCTTTTCAAGATATGATTTTTCAAGACTTTGGGGTAAATACCCAGTAGAGGGATTGGGGGATCATATGGTAGATCCATTCTTAGTTTTTTGAGGAACCTCCATATTGTTTTCCATAATGGCTGTACCAACTTGCAGTCCCACCAGCAGTATATGAGGGTTTCTATTTCTCCGCATCCTCTCCAACATTTGTTATTAATTGTCCTGTTGATTATAGCTATTTTAAGACGTATGAGATGGTATCTCCTTGTGGTTTTGATTTGCATTTCCCTAATAGCTAGCGATGTTGAGCATCTTTTCAAATATTTGTTAGACATTTTGTGTCCTCTAGGGAGAAGTGTTTGTTCAGGTTCTCTGCCCATATTTTAATTGGATCATTTTTTGTTGTTGTTATTGAGTTGCATGAGTTCTTTGTATATTTTGGATATTAGGCCCTTATCAAAGGCGTTGCTTGCAAATATATTTTCCCATTTGGATGGTTGTCTCTTTACCTCGTTGGCGGTTTCCTTTGCTGAGCAGAAGCTTTTTAATTTGATGTAGTCCCATTCATTTATTTTTGCTTTTACTTTCTTTGCCTTTAAGGTCAAATTCATAAAATCCTCTTTAGGTCCAAAGTCCTTGAGTGTAGTTCCTGTGTTTTCTTCTATGCATTTTATTGTTTCAGGTCTTATATTCAGGTCCTTAATCCATTTTGAGTTAATTTTGGTGTGTGATGATAGACAAAAATCTAGTTTCATTCTTTTCCACGTGGCTTTCCAGTTCACCCAGCACCATTTATTGAAGAGGGTTTCCTTTCTCCAGTGTATGTTTTTGGCTTTTTTGTCAAAAATTATTTGCCCATATAAATATGGGTTTACTTCTGGACTCTCAATTCTGTTCCACTGGTCCATGTGTTTGTTTTGCTGCCAATACCATGTCTCTTTGTAATATAATTTGAAGTCAGGAAATGATACCTCCAGCCTCGTTCTGTTTTCTCAGGATGGCTTTGGAAATTAGGGGTCTTTTGTGCTTCCATACAAATCTGAAGTTTTTTAGCATGATTATTTTTGTTCTATTTCTTTAAAAAACGCCAATAGGATTTTGATGGGGATTGCATTAATTCTGTATAATGCTTAAGGTAATATGGTCATTTTAACTATCTTGATACTTCCAATGCAAGAACACGGAATATCTTTCCATTCCTTTGCATCTTCTATTTCTTTTATTTTTTTAATTAAATGCAAGTTTATTATTTTTATCATACTATATATACATAATTTTTATTTCTTACCACCTACAGCACCTGGTATTCCTAGGTGGTCTCCAAACCAAGTACTAAACAGGCCCGACCCTATTTATCTTCTGAGATGAGATGAGATCAGGCATGTTCAGGGTGGCATGGCCATAGACCTTCAATTTCTTTTAAAAGGGTCTTGTAGTTTTCATTATATAGGTAATTCACATGTTTTCTTAAATTTATTCCTAGGTATTTTATTCTTTTTGTTGCAATTGCAAAAGGAATCATTTTTTCCAATTCACTTTCCGACACTTCGTTATTAGAGTATAGGCACGCTATGGATTTTTGAATGTTGATTTTGTATACAGAGACTTTACTGTATTTGCTTATTGTTTTTAGTAGTGTTCTTGTGGAATCTTTAGAGTTTTTTACATAGAGAATCATGTCATCTGCAAATAGTGACAGTCTGACTTCTTTGTTTCCGATTTGGATGCCTTTTATATCTTTCTCTTGTCTGCTTGCACTTGCTAGGACCTCCAATATTAAATTGAATAACAGTGGTGATAGTGGACAGCCTTGCCTTGTTCTTAATCTTAGAGGGACGGTTTTTAGTTTTTCACCATTAAATATAATGTTGGCTGAGGGTTTGTCATATATGGCCTTTATTATGTTAAGGTACTTCCCTTCTATACTGATTTGGTTAAGTGTTTTGATCATAAATGCATGCTGTATTTTGAAGGCATTTTCTGCATCTATTGATATGATCATATGATTCTTCTTTTTTAATTTGTTTATGTGGTGTATCACATTAATCGATTTGCATATGTTGAACCATCCCTGTGCTCCAGGGATGAAGCTCGCTTGATTGTGATGTATGATCTTTTTAATATGTTGCTGTATTCGGTTCGCTAGTATCTTATTTAGAATTTTTGCAACTGTGTTCATGAGAGATATTGGTCTGCAGTTTTCTTTTTTGTGTTATCTTTACCAGGTTTTGGTATCAGAGTAATATCAGCATCATAAAATGGTTGGGAAGTATTGCCTCTTCTTCGATATTTTGGAAGAGTTTGAGGCGTATAGGTATTAAATCTTCTTTGAATTTTTCGTAGAATTCAGTGGTGAAGCCATCTGGTCCTGGACTTTTACTGTTTGGAAGGTTTTCGATGATTGTTTCAATTTCCATACTGCTGATCAGTCTATTCAGATTTTCCAGTTCTTGATTCAGTCAGGGAAGATTGTATTTTTCCAAGTACTAGTCTCTTTCTTCTAGGTTATTAAATTTGGTGTTATATACTTTTTCATAGTATTCCTGAATGATCCTTTGTATTTCTGTGATGTCAGTCATAATTTCCCCTCTTTCATCCCTGATTTTGTTTATTTGTGTCCTTTCTCTTTTTTCTTTAGTGAGTCTGGCCAGCGGTTTCTCAATTTAATAACCTTCTCAAATAACCAGCTCTTTGCTACATTTTTTTTCTATTGTTTGTTGTTGTGTTGTTTTCTGTTTCATTTATTTCTGCTCTAATTTTAATGATATCTTTTCTTCTGCTGACTTTAGGCTTCATTTGTTCTTCCTTTTCTAGTTTTTAAAGATGAAGCGTTTGGTCATTTATTTCGACTCGTTCTTATTTTTGGAGGTAGGCCTGTAATGATATGAACTTTCCTCTTATGACTGCTTTTGCCATGTCCCAAAAGTTTTTATATGTTGTACTATTATTATCATTCATTACTATGTATATCTTCTTTTTTTTTTACCAGTTGTTCTTTAGTAGCATGTTGTTTAATCTCCATGTATTTGTGGTCCTTCCTGATTTCTTTTTGCAGTTGATCTCTAGTTTCAAAGCATTATGATCAGAGAATATGGTCGGTATGATTTTAACCCTCTTATATTTGTTCAGGCTATCTCTGTGTCCCAGTATGTGGTTGATTCTTGAGAATATGCCATGTGCACTAGAGAAGAATGTATAAGCAGCTCTTTTGGGATGGAAGGCTCTGTAAATGTCAATTATGTCCAGTTGGACTAATGTGTCATTTAAGGATGTTACTTCCTTATTGATTTTCTGTTTGGATGATCTGTCCAATCCGATAGTGGGGTATTTAGGTCCCCTATTATGATATTGTGGTGGATTGTTTCTCCCTTTAATTCTGTTAGTAATTGCTTTACATATTTTGGGGCTCTCTGATTAGGAGCATAGATATTATGTGTTATGTCTTCTTGGTGCATGATTCCCCTTATCATCATGAAATGTCCCTCAGTAACTTTCTTTACATTTTTTTTTATTTTGAAGTCTATTTCTTCTGATATTAGTACCGCTACTCTGCTTTTCTCTGAATGTCATTTGCTTGAAATATAATTTTCCACCCTTTCACTTTAAGTCTATATTTGTCTTTGGAGCTGAGAGGTATCTCCTGGAGGCAGCATATGGTTGGGTTTTGTTTTTTGATCCGTTCTACAACTCTGTGCCTTTTTATTGGTGAGCTCAGTCCATTTACATGTAGAGTGATTATTGAAATATGAATTCTTCTTATAGCCATTTTATCTTTTGTTTTCTGGTATCTCAGTGTTTCCATTGCTTCCTTGTCCTTGTGTTTCTGTTTTCTTTACTTTGGTTGGCTTTCGTGCATTTTTACTCTGGTTCTTCTAGTTTTATGTTATATACTTCAGTTCTGATTC
>NW_011889200.1:550956-758751 GCF_000151845.1 Pteropus vampyrus | reverse complement strand
CACAGTTGTCCATTTTCTTCTACACATACCTTATCTCCATTCACTTGCAAATTTGGATCTTTGAGTCCTCCCCTTTTCAGTCATTGTCGTCTCAATTTGTCCCTATGTATGCTGAACATTCATTACTATCTTGGTATAGCAATTCTCTTCTCATTATTTAAGCTTATAATGCCCTGTTCTTAGTAAGGGTTGCACCCCTCTGCTTCTAACAACCTGCTAGTCACCTTACTCCTAATTATGTACTTTTTTTTTTGTCATTTTGTTTTAGGTGAGCTGACCCCTTTCAATATTTCCTATAATGCAGGCCTCATAGTAGAGAAATCCCTCAATTTTTGTATGTCTGGAAAGGCCTTTATTTCTCCTTCATATTTAAAGCAGAGCCTAGCTGGTAGTTCCTTTCATTTAATAGTTCGAATATTTGATTCCACTCCTTTCTGGCTTGTAATGTTTGTGCTGAGAAGTCCAACGAAGACCCGATCAGTTTTCCTTTATAGGTTACTGTCTTCTTTTCCCTGGCTACCCTGAGAATTCTGTCTTTGTCTTTGATTTTTGATAACTATAATACAATGTGTCTTGGTGAAAGCCTTTTTGCATTGAGATAATTCTGTAAACTGTTGACTTCTTCAATACCAAGCTCCAGTTCATTCCTTAGATTTGGGAAATTCTCATCAACTACTTGTCTGAAAATGCTTTCTAATCCCTGCTCCTTTTCCTCCTCTTCCTCCTGGAGAATGCCCATTATTCTTATGTTTCCTCTCCTAATGGTATCAGCTAGTTCTTGTATTTCTCTTTCATTATTTTTCATTCTTCGCTTTCTCTCTTCTTCCTTCTGACTTATTTCTAGATTTCTGTCTTCGATATCACTGATCCTTTCCTCCATTTGGTCAACTCTATTTCCCAAGCTTGCTATTTCATTTTTCAATTCTTGCAGTATGTGCCTTATCTCCAGAAGTTCTATTTGTTTCTTGTTGAGAGTTTCAGTCTACTTGCTAAAGAACTCATTGTGCTTATCTAGTTGTTTTTTTCAATTTCTGAAATTGTTGATATGAATCATTTTGCATCTCATTGAGTTTTTTCAGAAGTACCATCCTGAATCCTCTGTCATTTAAGTTGCATATTTCCATGCCTATAAGTTTATTTTCTGGAGATTTTTCTCTTTCTTTCTGAGATGCCTTGTCACCTTGGTTGTTCATAGTGTTTAATGGACTATTTCTCCACCTGGACATTAATGGAAATGTATTCTACTGTTTTTTCCAGAAAGAAGATTTGTTATATAAAGTCTCTCTTTAGCCTGCTGCAAAGAAGGTGTTTTTCTTTTGGTTTCCATTAGGTGGCATCTAAGCCTCTTGGATCCTTGCTTTATATAAAGCCTAAATAATGCCTTTTTAATTTTCTCGTAGATATTTAATCACATTCACTATCCTCAGTTTCAGTCCCTGTCAGTGTCAGCTACAGTTTCGGCAGCATTTGCTGATTCTCCTGGGGCTCCACGGTGATTGTTCTTGGAGGGTATGGGGTGAGGGGCCCCTGGGTTGGGAGTTGGGTGCTGTGCCTCAGCCTCAGTTTTGCGTCCTCGGCCAGTAAAAATCAACTGTTCTTTCTCTGCAGTCCCATCCCACTTCTCTACTTTCAGCCTTGATGACCAAGCCCTGCCGCATGCTGCGTGGAACTTGCAGCACTTCCAGGCAGGACTGTTAATGGAAGTCACCGCATCTTCTTCCCTCCCTCTCTTCCTACAGAGAGCTCCTGAGGCTGCGAGAGTCAGCTTCTTTATTTCTCCCAGTCCACCGCCAAACACCCAGGGTTCTGACCTATGGTAGCTCTTATGTGCATATCCCACACTCAGATGTACTGGTGTGCAGTTTGGGTGTTTTTTGTTGAGTTTTAAATAAAGTATGAAACAAAACTATTTCATACTTCAGCTTATTGTTGTTTCAAGGGGAGAAATCCGGGAATGTCTCTCACTCCAGCATGTTTCCCTGTGAGTTTATGTTTTAAAAATTATTTCTTGGATTACTATTCATATGGAAGTATGCATCTGATCCAATTTTTCAGCTATATTAATATAAGAGGGATTTTTCCCTTTAAAAATATTTGTATAGCAGATGAATTAGGATAAATCATCTTTATAAAAGTACTGATATGGTTGCAATGTTTTGTCACAACTCTTAAGATTATGAAAAATCAGTAATCTAAAATTGTAGACCTTTTTAAGAGAAAAATAATTTTTATAAATTTAAAACATTCTTTTCTAAATTTTGGTTTTAGAATGCTAATCGACCCTCAACATCCCAAGCAGCTGGAAGAGAAAGTCAGAGTCAGGAAAGAGATGATAAACAGCATCAAGAGGATGGTCCTGTCAGTCCTCAGTGTTGTCAAACTACATATACAAGTTTGAGCCCTACCAAGAAAAAAAGGATTGTGCAAGGGCCTTATGACAAACTGTAAGTCAGTTGTATTAATTGTATACAAAGCAGATTAATTTTTTTATTTGTTTCTACTCTGTAAAATAAGCGATGGTACTAAAAGCTGTATTAGTTTTTTAGGGCTGCCAAAGTTTGAGATCAAGATATTGGCAGGGTGAGTTACTTATGAGAGCCGTAATGTGGAATATGTTACATGTCCTTCCCTGGTTTACTGGTAGCAACCTTTGGCTTTTCTTAGCTCATGGATGCATTACTCCAATTTCTGCCTTCATCTTCCCATGGCATTCTCCCTGGGGACACATCTGTATCCAAATTTCCCCTTTTTGTAAAAATACCAGCCATATTGGACTGGAGTACTGGTCTACTCCTATATTATCTTATCTTAACCAATTACATCTTCAATGATCTTATTTCCAAATAAGGTCAAAGTTTGAAGGTCTTTGAAGATATAATTGGTTATATACTGGTAGTCATATTGGTATTTGGTGGGGACATAATTCAAACCATAAAAACCTATAATCCTCCCTCTGTTCTCTAAAAATGTGTATCTTTCTCACATGCAAAATACATTCACCCCATCACAACATCCTCAAAAGTTTTAACTCATACCAACATCAACTCTAAGTCCAAAATCTCATCTATATCTCATCTAAATCATGTATGGATGAGATGCAGGGTGATTCATCCTGGGGCAAAATTATTTTCTATCTGTGAACCTGTGAAACTAGGCAGGTTATCTGTGTAGAATACAGTGGTGGGACAGGCATTCCAAAGGGGAGAAATTGGAAAGAAAAAAAGGGATCATGAGTCACAAGCAAATCCGATACCTAGCAGGGCTAATTCCATTTGATTTTCAGGCTCCAAAATTATTCTTTCTCACATGCCCTTGGCCCTGCCTTCTGGATTTGAAGAGGTGGCCCTGTCATCTGGACCTGAGGAAAAGACTTCACTGTCAGGGTCATTCTTCCCTTTTTTTTTTTTTTTTAGGTGAGGCAACCCTTGCTTGACCTCACAGATTACAAGGACCGTGTGAGCTTACAATCCCTTATTTTTTATTGTTTATGCCTACAGCACCTAGTCTTCCTAGGTAGTCTCCCATCCAAGTACTAACCAGGACTGACCCTGCTTAGCTTCTGAGATCAGACGGGATTGGGCTTGTTCAGGGTGGCATGGCCATAGACATTCTTCCCTTATTTTGAAGGATAACACATGATCACAGCTAGATATCTCTATTGGCTCATTTCCTGACTGTAGAATTCCAGAAGTTCGGCAATCTTTCTTCATTTCATCCCACCTATGTTCCTTTCAGTCTAAGACAGCAGCATGCTTCCTGAGTTGGTTTATTGGATTCACAAGTCACAAGCCTAATCTCTTGGGCAAATGGTTGTCCAACAACACCCTTGGCATTCTCCCCAGAGCAAATTTCCCTCTCTCTCGCTCTCTCTCTCTCTCTCTCTCTCTCTCTCTCTCTCTCTCTCTCTCTCTCTCTCTCAATATGAATAGGCTGAGAATTTTTCAAGTATTAAAATTCTGGTTCCTTTTTTTCTCTTTTAAACTCTCTTTACCCTCTTGTATTTTACTATCAGCAGCAAGGAAAAACCAGGCCGTGCCTTCAAAACATTGCTTAGAAAGTTCAGCTAAATATGTAAGTTCATTGCATACAAGTTTCTCTTTCCATCCAACAGAACACAATTCAGCCAAATCTTCTACTGCTTTATATCAGGGCTCACCTTTCACCCAGTTTCCAGTAGCATGTTCTTTATTTCTGTCTGAGGTCTCACCAGAAGCTCCTTTTACATTCATATTTCTAGTAATAATTCGTTCATGACAATGTGTGTATTCTTTCAGCTATTGTCTATAGCTTTCTTCTTTCTGAGCTCTCAACAGATTTTCCTTCAGAATCTATTTTTATACCAAAATTCTCTTCAAGGCAGTTGAGGCTTTTTCTATTACGCATCTCAAAACTCTTTCAGCCACTACCCACCATACGTATCTTTATCTTCTCTTCTTTTAGCCCTCTTATCCCTTTCTGTCCTCAGTTATCCTTCAATACTTCTTATGTTTTCATTTTTTATCTCCTCTTTTTTTCAGTTTTCTCAGTTGATACCCATAGACATTGTATATTCCACTTATGTCTTTCAGCATCTTTAAGACATTAAATCATACAAATGAATGATTACAGATTCCAGTAAAAATCTCCTAAGGCACATTTCAAAATTATGTACAATATAATGGTGCTGTTACAGTTTGGAAAACTAATTCTTATAATTTAGTTCAGAAATGAAAAAAAAAGTTATTTTATAATCACATGCATTTAAAAGTATAAACATGCTGTTTAAGTATCTCAAAATACATATAATTTAACTATGTTTAGTTATTTACATTTCTTTCAAAATCGATGTTTTTAATTCACTAATTTCTAGAAATATGATGTTTTCAGTAATTGAAAAAATTAACACTACAACTGTAAAATATGTTTTTATTTGCTAGAGTTTTCTAGTTAAATGGATGCATTCTTTTTTGTGAAACCTGCTTCTTTTTAGTTCATTAGTAACTACTAGCAAAATGAAAAATACTACTCTTATAAAAGCAATCTATTGATAAAATAAGTTGACCAATATTATGTGGCATTCTACAATACGGCATTTCTGTTTTATGCTTTTAGTTTTGGAATACAACAATAGAAAAAACTCATAGAAATATGCTAAAAGCCCATAAGATGGAAATCTTTCCTTATGGAAGCAGGTTTCTCCTTAGCCTCAAAATAAGATATTTCCCTTTTCCTCCATTTGTTTCAGTTCAATAAACAGTTAGTTAGCAGATATTATGTGGATATACAAAAGTGAAATGAAGTCTATACTTTTGTAGAGCTTATAGCAGAATCAGGTAGAAGAGACAGACTGGTAAACCTTCGATTTCAATACACTCTGATGAATGCTATGATAGAAGTGTATTCATGATGCTGTGAGAGCATATACAAGGAGCAGTGAGCCTTGACTAGAGATCAGTGATGGCTTCTTATAGGAAATAATGCCTGAGTTAAATTATGAAAGATGAGTGAGAGTTAACCAGGCAAAGGAAAAGCAGCATAGGATTGGTCCAGGCAGAAAGAAAAGCATGAATGAAGATTTGAAGCACCATGAGGCTTATAAAAAAAACTGGAATGAGGTTGGAGAGTTAAGTTGTATAATTTTCCAGAAAATTTGAATAGAACAGACATGAAAATAGGCCACTGAACTAATTTTTAAATTCCTATTGTAGAGAACAAAAAATATATATCCATCTTTAGTTGATATTTAATAAAGTGAATACTTCTTTCTGTGGAATACTTCTTATAATAATATTTAAATCTATTGCAGTTTTTGAATTATGTTATATATGGATATTTGTTCATAATTTGAATGTATTTTCCTTATATGTTTAATGCATTACTTTAAGAAAAAAAGCCTATTATTTTCTAAATTTATTGAATTAGAATAAATTCTGAATGGAATCAATTCATTTTTTTTCCATCCAGGTCTCTTTTTATAACTATTGGTTATTTTTTCATCTTGTAGAGTTCCTGTACCTCAGCCAGACTTTTCTTCACAAACAAAAGGAAATAAATCAGGCATTCCGAGCATCTTCCAACGTATGTTGCTTTAATTATTACTGGTAGTAGTATTGATGAAATCTTTATGGAACACTATTATATACAGAAAACTGTTTGATTTTGCATATTTTGTGTCATGCCTGCCACTAGCATAAGTACTTTAAATAGATATGTAACTAGTTTTTTGTTTTTGTTTTTGTTTTTTTTTGCTGGTTTTCATCTATATTAACTTAGGTCCTTGTCAAAAATATTGGTCCCAACTTTAGAACAATATAGTAGTATCACCAAAGTGAACGTAAATATGAACAAACATATATTTATCAATCTGTGTCTTTGGTAGCAATCCCTTCAAATGTACTATTTTTAATTATTGGAAGAATAATTAAACAGAAAGTTTAATTTTAATTTGACAATAAATACAGATAAAGCTCAAAATATATAGTTCCTTTCTTCGCTATTAGGTTGACTGGTTTAAATTTTGGGTTCATTTCTGAAGTAATTTCATAAAACAATTTAATTCTGGCAGGGTATCCTTAGAGTTATTTGGTTGAAATCAGATCTTATAAATAGTCATTTCTCTGGACTAGACTTTTTACCACTTTATGTTATTCTTGCTTTTAAAGTTATTCTTATTTTGAGATTGACCTCTAGTTATTCTGACAGATTAAGAACTCACAAAAGTATCTGGAATCTTCACTCCCCCCCAAAAAAAATATAGAAAGTAAAGGGGAAATAATTATAGTATAAATGTGTAACCAAGCTTAAAACAAGAATGAACAATACTTAGATGGCAGAAACAAAATAATTTAAATTTAGTAGTGAGTAGTAACTAAAACTAAAACTGCTAATGGGCAGTACAAAACTAGATGTAAGCCTAAATGATTATAGGCTGAAGTATAATAATTACATGGAAAGGAGGGTCCAGACCACAGGCCTCTTTCTATATGAGGTAGAACTAATATAAAGTTGGAAGGTTGTGGATGGCCAGAGAAATTATGCCCATCAGCGTGGGAAAGTATCAGAAAACTTCCTGTATCCCCTGGGCAATGGGTAGGAAAAAGTCACCTGAGAAAATTTGGAATCCCAGGACTGTGTAGTATGGATGTGTGATCACAGTTCAGATGACTATGAAATGGCAAGGACACTGAGCTAAAGAATTAACACTAATAACTGGTCTGAAATCAGTGAGAAACCCCCCAGGTTTTAAAGGGAGGCTTATAACCTAGGGTATTTGGGACTCTGTTGGAAAACATTTACAGAAAATAAATTCATGATTAAAAAAATGACAGACTTCCCAAGGAAATGAACTACCTTGAGGCAATGTGATCAGATGTAATATTTGGGAAAATTTATACTCCAAGAACTAGAAATACTAGACCAATCAGAAAGAGGTTTTACAATAAATATTTTAAAAAGATAAATGCTTTCACTTATATGTGGAATCTAAGGAACAAAAAGAACAAACTAATCAAAAACAGACTCACAAATATAGAGGACAATCTGGAGATGGACAGAGGGGAGGGGGGTTGCAGGTGAAAGGTTAAAGAAGTACAAATTAGTAGATGACAGATGGTCACAGGGATGGGGAGCACAGCATAAGGAATGCAGTTAGCATTAATGTAATGGCTAAGTGGAGAGCCAGAGGAGAGAAAGAGCAATTAGAGGGATCATTTTATAAAGTATATAAATGTCTAACCAATGTACTGTATACTTGAAACTAATACAATAAATTTTTTTAAAAAAATGAATGAATAGAAGCCATAAGTCAGGAACAGATCAATATGAAAAAGAACTGGCATATTGGAATTCCAGGACTGTGTAATATACATATATACATATTTACACATATATGTAAATGAACATATATGAATATATGTGTATATATGTATATATATAATGTATCTGTATAATGTATATTTTAAATATAATATACATGATATATAAGTAATAAATAATATAATACATATAATGAGTTGAAGAGTAAGTAAGCAAATGCAGATAAGGAGAGAATTAATGTATTCAGAAGATAAATACAAAGAAAATGATACCAGAGATTTGTAAAGAGATTGGGAAGGTGAAAGAGAAGTTGAGAGACATGGTGCATAGAATAAGAAAGTCCAATTTATTTATTTATTTATTTTTATTAATTTACTTTTTATGGTGACATTGGTTAATGAAATCCAATAAGTTTCACCTGTACACTTTAACAGTAAGGCATATATGTATTTACACTGTTGTTCACCTACATAGTTAGATTTCTTTCTGTCACCACATATTTGACCGCCTTTACCCCATCCACCTCTCCCCTCCTCCCCCAAACCCAACCCTCTGGTAACCACTAGTCAATACTCCATGTCCATGAGTCTCTGTTTGTTTGTCCTGTTCATTTGTTGATTTTACGTTTATATCCCACATATAAGTGAAACCATGTAATTTTCAGCTTTTTCTGTCTGGCTTATTTCACTTAGCATGATTATCTCGAGGTCCTCCCATGTTGTAGCAAATGGCAGTATTTCATCTCTTATGGCTGAGTAATATTCCATTGTATGTATGAACCACAGCTTCTTTAGCCAATCATCTATTATAGGACACTTTGGTTGCTTCTGTGTCCTGGCCGCCATGAATAATGCTGCTATGAACATTGGTGTGCAAATATCTTTTCAGATATGAGTTTTCAAGACTTTGGGGTAAATACCCAGTAGAGGGATTGCTGGATCATACGGTAGATCAATTCTTAGTTTTTTGAGGAACCTCCATACTGTTTTCCATAGTGGCTGTACCAATTTGCAGTCCCACCAGCAATGTATGAGGGTTCTTTTTTCTCCGCATCCTCTCCAACATTTGTTATTACTTGTCCTGTTGATTATAGCTATCCTGACAGGTGTGAGATGGTATCTCATTGTGGTTTTGATTTGCATTTCCCTAATAGCTAGCAATGTTGAACATCTTTTCAAATATTTGTTGGCCATTTGTATGTCCTCTATGGAAAAGTGTCTCTTTAGGTCCTCAGCCCATTTTTTGATTGGATCATTTGTTTTTGTTTTGTTATTGAGTCATATGAGTTCTTTGTATATTTTGGATATTAGGCCCTTATCAGAGGCATTGCTTGCAAATATACATTCCCATTCAGATGGTTGTCTCTTTTCCTTGTTGGCAGTTTCTTTTGCTGTGCAGAAGCTTTTTAGCTTGATGTAGTCCCATCATTTATCTTTGCTTTTACTCCCCTTGCCTTTGAAGTCAAATTCATTAAATCCTCTTTAAGTCCACAGTCCTTCGGTTTAGTTCTTATGTTTTCTTCTATGCACTGTATTGTTTCAGGTCTTATGTTCAGGTCCTTAATCTATTTTGAGTTACCTTTGGTGTGTGGTAATAAACAACAGTCTAGTTTCATTCTTTTGCAGGTGGCTTTCCGGTTTTCCCAGCACCATTTATTGAAGAGGCTTTCCTTTCTCCAGTGTATGTTTTTGGCTTTTTTGTCAAAAATTATTTGCCCATATAAATATGAGTTTACTTCTGGACTCTCGATTCTGTTCCACTGGTCCATGTGTCTGTTTTTCTGCCAATTCCATGCTGTTTTGATTACTGTCACTTTGTAATATAATTTGAAGTCAGGCAGAGTGATGCCTCCAGCCTCGTTCTTTTTTCTCAGGATGACTTTAGCAATTCGGGGTCTTCTGTGCTTCCATACAAATCTGATGATTTTTTGTTCCATTTCTTTAAAAAATGTCTATGGCATTTTGATGGGGATTACATCAAATCTGTATAATGCTTTAGGTAATATGATCATTTTAACTATGTTGATTCTTCCAATCCAAGAACAGAGAATATCCTTCCATTTCTTTGCATCTTCTCCATTTCTTTTAATAGGGTCTTGTAGTTTACATTATATAGGTCCTTCACATGTTTCGTGAGATTTTTTCCTAGGTATTTTATTCTTTTTGTTGCAATTGCAAAAGGAATTATTATTTCCACTTCTTTTTCTGACACTTCATTATTAAGTATAGGAACACTATGGATTTTTGAATGTTGATTTTATATCCAGAACTTTACTGTATTTGCTTATTGTTTCTAGTAGTGTTCTTGTGGAGTCCTTAGAGTTTTCTATATAGAGAATCATGTCATCCACAAATAGTGACAGTTTGACTTCTTCATTTCCTATTTGGATGCCTTTTACATCTTTCTTTTGTCTGATTGCCCTTGCTAGGACCTCCAATGTTATATTGAATAAGAGTGGCCATGGTGGACAGCCTTGCCTTGTTCCTGATCTTAGAGGGAAGGTTTTTAGTTTTTCACCATTATGCATAATGTTGGCTGAGGGCTTGTCATATATAGCCTTTATTGTGTTAAGGTATTTTCCTTCTATACCGATTTTATCAAGTGTTTTGATCATAAATGGATGCTGAATCTTGTTGAAGGCTTTTTCTGCATTTATTGATACGATGATATGATTCTTATTTTTTAATTTATTTATGTGATGTAACACATGAATCGATTTGCGTATGTTGCCTCTGGGATGAAGCTTGCTTGATCGAGGCGTATAATCTTTTTAACATGTTGCTGCATTCAGTTTGATAGTATCTTATTTAGGATTTTAGCATCTGTATTGATGAAAGATATTCATCTGTAGTTTGCTTTTTTGTGTGTTATCTTTACCAGGTTTTGGTATCAGGGTAATATTGGCCTACTAAAATGAGTTGGGAAGTATTGCCTCCTTCAAATTTTTAGAAGAGTTTGAGGAAAATAGGTATTAAATCTTTTAATATTTGGTAGAATTCACTGGTGAAGCCATCTGGTCCTGGACTTTTGCTTTTTAGTAGATTTTTGATGATTGCTTCAATTTCCATACTGCTGATCAGTTTGTTTAGAGATTCCAGTTCTTGATTCAGTTTAGGAAGGTTGTATTTTTCTAAGTACTGGTCCATTTCTTTGAGGTTATTAAATTTGGTGTTATATACTTTTTCATAGTATTCTTGTATGATCCTTGGTATTTCTGCAATGTCAGTCGTAATTTCACCTCTTTCATTCCTGATTTTGTTTATTTGTGTCCGTTCTCTTTTTTCTTTAGTGAGTTTAGCCAGGGCTTTGTCAATTTTATTAACCTTCTCAAAGAACGACTCTTTGTTGCATTTATTTTTTCTATTTTTTTTTTGTTTTCAATTTCATTTATTTCTGCTCTAATTTCGATGATTTCTTTCCTTCTGCTGACTTTAGGCTTCGTTTGTTCTTTTTTTCCTAGTTTTTATTTTATTTTATTTTTATTCTTTAGGTGAGGCAACCCTTGGTTTACCTCACAGATTGTAAGGTTCTTGTCAGCTTACAATCCCTTATTATTTTTTTTTTTTACACCTATGGCACCTCGTCTTCCCAGGTGGTCTCCCATCCATGTACTAACCCTGATTAGCTTCCGAGATCAGACGAGATCAGGCTTGTTCAGGGTAGCATGGCTGTAGTCACTTTTCTAGTTTTTAAAGATGAAACATTTGCTTGTTTATTTGAGCCTGTTCTTGTTTTTGGAGGTAGGCCTGTAATGATATGAACTTTCCTCTTATGACCACTTTTGCCATGTCCCAAAAGTTTTGATATGTTGTACTATCATTATCATTCGTTTCTGTGTATCTCTTGATCTCTCTTTTTATTTCTTCTCTGTCTTGATTATTCTTCAGTAGCATGTTGTTTAATCTCCATGTATTTGTTGTCCTCCCCACATCATTTTTACAGTTAATCCCTAATTTCAAAGCATAATGATCAGAGAATGTGGTTGATATGATTTCAACCCTCTTATATTTGTTCAGGCTATCTCTGTGTCCCAGTATGTGGTCAGTGTTTGAAAATGTTCCATGTGCACTAGAGAAGAATGTATAAGCAGCAGTTTTGGGATGAAAGGCTCTGTAAATGTCAATTATGTCCAGTTGGACTAATGTGTCATTTAAAGATGTGATTTCCTTATTAATTTTCTGTTTGGATGATCAGTCCATATCCAACAATGGGGTATTTAGGTCCTCTAGTACGATAGTGTTTTGGTCTGTTTCTCCCTTTAGTTCTGTTAGTAATTGCTTTACATATTTCAGGGCTCCCTGATTGGGAGCATAGATATTAAGAAGTGTTATGACTTCTTAGTGCATGATTCCCTTTATCATTATGAAGTGTCCCTCAGTATCTTTCTTTACCTTCTTTATTTTGAAGTCTATTTTGTCTGATATTAGTACCCCTATTCCCGCTTTTCTCTAAATGCCATTTGCTTGAAATATCATCTTCCAACCTTTCATTTTCAGTCTATATTTGTCTTTGGAACTGACATGTGTCTCCTGGAGGTAGCATATGGTTGGATTTTGTTCTTTGATCCAGTCTGTAACTTTGTGCCTTTTTATTGGTGAGTTCAGTCCTTTTACATTTAAGGTGATTATTGAAATACGAAGTCTCCTTATAGCCATTTTATCTTTTCCTTTCTGGTAGCTCGGTGTTTCCATTGTTTCCTTGTCCTTGTTTTTCTGTTTTGTTCATTTTGGTTGGCTTTTGTGAGTTTTGCCTCTGGTTCTTCTTCTTTTATGTTATATACTTCAGTTCTGAATCTTTTGTGTGTGGTTACTATTACAAATACGTAAAAGCATAGTTATAATTATACAGTCGTCCATTTTCTTTTGCATGTGCCTTATCTCCATCCCCCTTTGCGAATTTGGGTCTTTGAATCCTCCCCTTTTCAGTCATTGTTGTCTCAGTTTGTCCCTATGTATGCTGAACATTCATTAGTATCTTAGTATAGCAAATTTCTTCTAATCCTTTAAGCTTATAATGCCCTGTTCTTAGTAATGGTTGCACCCCTCTGCTTCTATCAACCTACTAGTCACCTTACTCCTAATTATGTACTTTTTTTGGTCATTTTGTTTTAGGTGAGCTGACCTCTTTCAGTATTTCCTGTAATGCAGGCCTCATAGTAGAGAATTCCTTCAATTTTTGTATGTCTGGAAAGGCCTCTATTTCTCCTTCATATTTAAAGCATAGCCTAGCTGGATTCATTATTTTTGGCTGGTAGTTCCTTTCATTTAATAGTTTGAATATTTGATTCCACTCCTTTCTGGTTTGTAATGTTTGTGCTGAGAAGTCCGACGAAGACCTGATGGGTTTTTTTTATAGGTTACTGTCTTCTTTTCCCTGGCTACCCTGAGAATTCTGTCTTTGTCTTTGATTTTTGATAACTATAATACAATGTGTCTTGGTAAAAGCTTTTTGCGTTGAGATAATTGGGTATACTTTTGACTTCTTCATTTCCAAGCTCCAGCTCATGCCTTAGATTTGGGAAATTCTCGTCATCTACTTGTCTGAAAATGCTTTCTAATCCCTGCTCCTTTTCCTCCCCGAAAATGCCCATTATTCTTCTGTTTTCTCTAATGGTATCAGGTAGTTCTTATATTTCTCTTTCATTATTTTCCATTCTTCGCTTTCTCTCTTCTTCCTTCTGACTTATTTCTAGATTTCTGTCTTCGATATCACTAATCCTTTCTTCCATTTGGTCAACTCTATTTCCCAAGCTTGCTATTTCATTTTTTCAATTCTTGCAGTGTGTTCTTTATCTCCAGAAGTTCTATTTGGTTCTTGTTGAGGGTTTCAATCTCCTTGCTTAAGAACTCATTCTGCTCATCTAGTTGTTTTCAGTTTCTGAAATTGTTGATATGAATCGTTTTGGATCTCATTGAGTTTTTTCAGAAGTATCATCCTGAATTCTCTGTTACTTAAGTCACATATTTCTATGTCTGTAAGCTTCTTTTCTGGAGATTTTTCTCTTTTTTTCTGAGATGCCTTGTCATCTTGGTTGTTCATGGTGTTTAATGGGCTATTTCTCCATCTGGGCATTAATGGAAATGTATTCTGCTGTTTTCCAGAAAGAAAATTTATTATATGATGGTCTGTCTAGCCTGTTGCAAAGAAGGCGTTTTTCTTTTGGTTTCCAGTAGATGGCGTCTAAACCTTTTGGATCCCTGCTTTGTATAAAGCCATAATAATGCCTTTTTTTCCCCCTTGTATTTATTTAATCATGCTCGCTACCTTCAGTCTCAGTCCCTGTCAGTGGTAGCGACAGTTTCGGTACTGTTTTCTCAGATTCCCCCAGGGGTTCGTGACGTTCAGTCTCGGAGGATATGGGGGAGGGGCCCTCTGGGTTGGGGGTTTGGGGCTGTGGCTAAGTCTCAGTTTTGAAACCACGGCTGGTAAAAATTAACTGTTGTTTCGCTGCTGTCCTGCTTCACTGCTTTCTGCCCTGATGACTGGGCTCTGCCTCCAGCCGCGTGGAGCTCACAGCAGTCCCAGGCAGGGCTGTTCAGGGAACTCGCCACACCTTCTCCCTTCCCCTTTCTCCTACAGGGAGCTCGGCAGCTGTGAGAGGCGCCTTCTTTGTTTCTCCCAGTCCACCATTGGACACCCAGGGTTCTGATTTGTGGTTGCTCTTATGCGCAGATCCCACGCTAAGACATGCTGGTGTGCTGTTTGGTTGTTTTTTGTTGAGTTTAGGTGTTTAGCTTACTGTTGTTTCAAGGGGAGAGTTCTGGGTATGTCTCTCACTCTGCTGTGTTTCTCCAGTCCCCAATTTATTTCTAATATAAGTTCCAGGAGGATGGAATAAGATAATCAGGAAGAAGCAATATTTGAATATATACTTTTTCAAAATTAAAGATATATATGAATCACTAGATTGAAGGATCACAATGAATCCTGAACAGAAAAATTAAATAAATTTGTACCCAGATGTATCATAGTGAATATACAGCGCATCGAAGATAGTAAATATCTTAAAATCTGCCAGAGAGAAAATACATATTTATTTCAAAAGGAATTATAATCAGATAAGAGGGTTTCTTTTCAGCAATTATAGATGCCTTAGACAATGGAATAATGTCTTCAAAATGTTGAAAGGAAATATTTTTCAACCTAGAATTCTATATCTAACTAACAAACTGTAAGAGTGGGGTAAAATAAGTATATTCTTAGATATTCAGAGACTGTGAGTTATTACTCATAGAGTCTCAATGAATGAGTTACAAAAGAGTTTTGAAAGAAGGAAAATGAAATTAAAAAGTAGCAGAATACAAGAAGAAATGATGAACAATGAAGTTGGTAAAATATTGGTAAATATAAATAAACATAGGCAATAAAAATTAATAACTGTGGTCATAAATAATTTCATGGATTTGAAACAAAGAAAAACTGGAATACGATTTAAAATGAGATGGATGGGAAGATAAATTATGGGCTTTCTAGATTTAAACATGAAAGTTAAAATTTTGAGGACATACTGAAACAACAGTTAAAAAAATTATAACTTTCAAAGTAGCACAGGAAAAAAAAGAATTATAATTTGATCAGGACAGTGGAAGACAGAAAAAAGAGGAAAAAATGCAAAGAGAAAACACAAAATAACACGACTGGAATAATTTCAAATACATTATCAATTTCAATAAATGTAAACATGTTAAACTTTCAGATATGATTTTTTAAATTAATGCAGTTATATGCTACATGTAAGAGACACACTTAACCAAATTTATATAAAAAGGTTCAATATAAAGAATTGGCGAAAGGTACACTGGACATGTACTAAACAAAGGAAAGATAGTATAGCAATACTAATATGAATTTAACTTTCTGTAGATTTTTTAAATGATTTTGCTCATCTAATGTAAATAATTGCCTTTATATTTCATTTCTCATTTTCTACATTTTTTCTTGACTATTAATATTGAAAACATTGATAATTTTTAGTGATTTGGTACAATCTTAAAGAAACTGATAATTAAATGGTCCTAATTATTAAATATACTTCTACAGAAATGTAACTAGACTACATGTTATCTTCATCAATGAGCAGAAGCCAAAGCCTATTCAGTTAGTGTCCCAAGCCCCCAAATGGCATTTCTATTACAAGATAGTTTCTCAAGAATTAGCTGATAAATGAAATTTATAATGGTCCTTCCTAATTTACAAAGCTCTTTTACATTCATTATTTTTTTTCTTTTTTGAGTTGAGGTATATTTGGCATATAACATATTAGTTTCAAGTGTACATGTGTTGATATTTAGATATACTGTGAAACGATCACTACAATAAGTCTAGTTAACATCCATTACCATACATAGTTACACATTTTTCTTGTAATGAGAACTTTTAAGATCTACTCTCAGTAAATTTCAAATATACAGTACAGTATTATTAACTATAGCCACCATGCTTTACATTATATCCCTACGACTTACTTATTTTATTACTGGAAGTTTGTACTTTTTGAACCCTTTCATCTATTTTGCCCACTCCCCACCCCTGCCTCTGGCAATCACCAATCTTTTCTCTGTATCTCTAAGCTCAAGGTTTTTGTTTGTTTGTTTGTTTGTTTGTTTGTTTGTTTGTTTTAAGATTCCACGTGTAAGTGAGATGATGCAGTATTTGTCTTTCTCTTCCTGGCTTATTTTACGTAACATAATGCCCTTAAGGTCTGCCCAATGTTATTGGAAATGCAAGATTTAATTGTTTTATGACTGAATAATATTCCATTATATGTATGTATATCATTTATACATATCCATTCATCCATCAAACTAAGTGAACACTTAGTTTGTTTCCATGTCTTGGCTATTGTAAATAATACTACAATGGACATGGTGGTGCATATATCTTTTAGAGTTAGTATATTTGTTTTCTTTGGATAAATACTCAGAAGTGGAATTTCTAGATCATACAGTAGTTCTATTTTTACATTTTTTAGGACCCTCTACACTGTTTTCTATAGCAGCTACACTAATTTACATTCCCACCAACAGTGCACAGGGGTTCCTTTTTCCCCACATCTTCATCAACACTTGTAAATTCTTGTCTTTTTGATAAAAGCCATTCTAACAGCTGTGAGGTGATATCTCATTGTGGTTTTGATTTGCATTTTCCTTAATTAGTGATGCTGAGCATCTTTTCATGGATCTGTTAGCCATATGCATGTCTTTTTTTGAAAAATGTCTTTTCAGATCCTCTGCCCATTTTTTAATCAGATTGTTTGATTTTTTTTACTATTGAGTTGAATGAGTTCTTTATGTATTTTGGATATTAATCCCTTATAGGATATGTGATTTGCAATTATTTTCTCCTATTCAGCAGGTTATTTTTTCATCTTGTTGATGGTTTACTTTTCTGTGCACAAACTTCTTAGTTTGATGTAGTCTCACTTGTGTATTATATTGCAATTTTAATTAATTAATTAGATTTATATGTGTTAACATGGTTACTAATGTATTCCCAGATATGTTTCATGATAGTTTTGGAAATTACTATGTCTGTAAACTTAAAAGTCACTCATTTATGAGTATATAATTTGTGCAAATGGTTTGATTGTGCTGGGTTGTTTGAAGGCTACAAAATTTAACATCTTATCCTTTATATCTGGTAACTTAGATAAGTAGATAAAACATACATTGAAAGCTAACAATAAACAATAACAGTACTATTGAGATCAAAAGACATTATAGGTAGCCTCTGACTTATGCAATCCTTTAAAAAGTCTGTTATCTACTTGCTGCTAATTATAGACCTGATCAATAACTGAAATACCCTGTTCTTTCCTAGTCTTGTAGACCTTGCTCCAGGGTGGAGTCAGTGGAAGCAAGAGGGGAAAAGTCTCTTCTCCCTCACCCATGTTCCATACACCCCTACCTATCAGTCTTATCTACATTATAAAATGCTCAGAGTAGATTTTATGAAGAAAAAAAATCACTGCCTATATACATGCATTTATACGGTGTCTTTTTATATCTCACAACCTAAATGTGGTCTTCCCCTGGTTTTTTTCCTCATTAGACTATAAATCAGTTCTCACCAGAAATAAGAGTAAAATGAATCATTAAAATAACAGTGATTATAATTACAATATGTAATCATATATATACACAAAAGTATAATTTTCTGGGTTATTAACCTATATCTTAGTTATGCCTTGGGCTTAAAAACATAATGTGTTTCATATGGTAATTTAGTAGTATTCAAGCTTAAAAATAAAAGAATTCTAGTTCATGATTTTCCATCTTACCCAAATTCTAAATATATTTTATCTTCTTCCTAATTATTACCTTTGAAATCTTGCTGGTCACAATGAGTGCCTGCAAATATTTCTTGTATTGAATTTACACCCATTTATATTAATTATGGACATATAATTGGGATAGGTAATTACAATCCCAAGTTACTAAATTAAAAAAAACAAAGCATGATTTTTCAGAGGAATTCTTCATATAAACATTTATATCTTTCCAGTTCTTAATATTAACACTCAAATAAGAAAACAGGCATAGAAAACATTCCAACTTGTTCCTGGCAGGGTCAATCATAGGATATTTTTTCCTATAAGCTAAATATAATTACTTAATTTTTAAAAATTGGAATAACCTCTTACTTGTTCTTTGCATGCTATATTTTACAACACATCGATGAGGAACACTCAGTATAACTTAGGTCATTGTAATAGCTACTTTTCACTGGTCTATATTATTTTATTAGTTTTCGGAAGGGAGATTTATTTCTAGAAGATAAAAAGATTAAATCATTGCCCAGTCTTCAGTTTAGTCTTATTAGCTTTGACTTTTTCTCTTGGCTTTGGTCGATTCCTTTCATTTTTATGTGTGATTAAATGTTTTATTATTTTTGTTATTAAACATGATTATAGGAAATTAAGTGCATTCATCAACTGAATTTTGAGTTTAAATTGTAATATTGCAATATTTTGCATCCCCGGTGAGTAACAAGTATGTATTCAACTGCTTCATCTTTTCTTACAATTCAGTCTAGTATTTTACCTTGTAATAAATTTTCAGTAAGTCTCTTCTTAGGTTTAAGGAACCAAGAAAGTAGTCTGGGAATATGTAATAAAGTTAAGAAAGGAGAAGTAGTACATTAACCACACTGAAAACTTACTGTTGATACTCCTTGCCTCAGCAAGTTTTTGTTCGTTTGTTTGTTTTCTGTTTTCTAGTGCCAGGATGATAATGAACGCCAAAGTATAGGCAGCATGCATGGAAGCAATTCAGCAACCATGGTACACTCTTAAACAGAGTTGTGTCAGCTTTCCTCCACTAGCAGAACTGACAACATGAGAGTCTTGTTCCAAAACCTAGTTTTTTTCCTGATTCTACCATATATATTCAGTTCCCCTGATATATTACTCAATTAAAATATTATTTTACAAAATTCCTTAGCATGGTATCTGGTACAAAATAGGTACTCAGTAATTATATTTTATGAATGAATGAATGTCATAATGTGTAGGAGAGAAATTATATTCTGCCTTAAAAATTAAATGTGTTAGATAAATTGTACATAAATGAATTGAACAATCAAGAATCGAAGTGATCTTTCATCTCAATTTAATTCCCTCTTTGTTTTCCATATGCTATTTATATCTGAAAGTAGTATAATATATAATAAATTAATGGTCTTTTTGAAGGTGAGTTATATCCAAGAAAAAAGACTGTTTTGTATTTGTTCAGGTTACTATTAGCAAAGATTAACAAAATTTTTTTTAAGCTTAAATTTCACCAATATTGAGCGGTGGTCCCATCTCTAAAGGGTATTATTCTCATGAATTTGACTTAACTTGAATTTGTCACTGAATCTAAAGAAAATATATGTTTATTTAAGAGCATGTAGAAAATATAGAAAAAGTATAAAGAAGATAATTACAAATCTCCATAAAGCTATTAACAGAGAAAACTATCACTTTTTAATACTTTGGAGTATATTTATTTTTTAAGTGAATTTAGTTCTTTCCTTACTTTAATAAGAATTATCTTTTGGACATTCAGTTTACATTTTTCTGAGTGGTTGTTTGATTTTTAAAGTTAAACTATTCCTCATTAATCTGTGCTTTTTTGAAGTGAATAATTTGACTTGGTTAGTTTATATGTCAATTGTGTCTATTCATTGTGTCTTTAACAGGTCGAGAAAGCGTAAGCACTAGTATGCAGGGGAAAGCCAGAAAAACTATAAGTCATGGGTGGGAAAGTCAGCTGTGGAGAGAGAAAAAGTTTGGCTTAGTAGATCACCTACACTACAGCTCTGTTTATCCTGAAAGTATTCCACGGAAATTTACTGTCGAACACAAAAGTTTTCTTATTCAGCAGTATAATTCTCAGCCTGCAAAATACATACCACCAGAAGAAAGGCCCCCCAAACTTAATGATTTTAAAAGTGCCCGAAGCCTTGGACATTTTGAAGTAACCATCCTAGGTAAGTCAACTGTTCTTCTCTTTGAATATTGTGAATTTAGCATATTTTAAATATAGATGGTAATATTTTGATTCAAAAAATAAGCACCCCCACAACACACACACACACACACACACACACACACACACACACACACACACACACACACACACAAATTAAGCCCAATGAGAACTCCTATTTGGCTCAAACCAAATGAATAATGTACATTAAGCTCTAATCGTGGGCTTTTGAACATTGGCAAGTCCTCAGAAAGTATATGAGGAGAAAAGATTGGGAATCTAGGGAACTTTCCTCACCTCTGTCTGACTGCTGCTGAAACTGATTCTGTTCCCCATTAGCCATCAGTTTCCGGCCCATATTATCTGCCTCTTTTTCAGAGAACCTGAACCATTGAAAGGTAAAATATAGGTTAAAGAGGAAAGGGTGCTAAGCAAGAGAAGCTCCTATGAACAGAGACCTGTTTAGCCCTGAAGAAAATAAAATTCTCAGGTAACTCAGGTTGAACAGAAAGAAGCCACTGAATAAACTTCTCATGTCTGATAAGGGAAAATGAGCTGATTTTCTCAAGTTGTTCAAAAGCTAGAAGTAGCTAATGAACTTACAGAAATTTAAAGGAGTCAACACATTTTTAAACATATTTATTTTTAAATTTGTTTTTAATGAGGGAAAATGTACACAAAAAATAATTTTAACATAAAATTTTAGCCAAAATGAGCTAATCTCAAAGTCAAGGGAAAAAATTTTATTTGTATTTGTGTTTTAAAGGAAGGTCTCATTGTTTTAAAATGGAAGAATGAGGAAAAATCATTTGTAAATTAATTTAATGCCTGAAAGAAAATGCAGTTTATAGATTTTTATATCTAGACTACTGGAATGAATTACCTTGACCTCTATCAAGATTCCTTTTTCCCCTTTACTCTCTTCTACTCCCACTTTCCTACCCCCTTACACATAAATATGTACGTATATGTGATTGTGTATATGTGTATAATCTATGAAAAGTATAAATTTCCACTGACTTTGTTAGACAGCCTTAGACATAAGTTTCAAATGCTGCTTTTCAGTAGACTGCATGACTTGTTCTCTTTGAGTACTTTACCAATCTTGGTTTTATATCTTGGTTTTAATAGGAAACAAAAATTACAGCAAAGATTTCCCATATATCACAAAATGTAACCATTGAAATCATGAGATCTTCTGGAAACACAGAAGTTGAATTATATGGGAACCTGACATTTTTTTTTCTCTAACACAACTCTGAACTCTAGTTTTAACTAAAGAACTCAAAGCAAATGTTATTAATAATGTTGAATATAAATCACCTTATTTTACAATTTAGAAAGCAACTCAAAAATTACCATCAATGACATGCTGACAATAAACCTTCCTGAAAATATCAGGATTTTCAGCTTCCGATATTTTCTCAATTCTAAGGCATACTTTTTTTTTTTCACATTTACAAGTTGGAATGCATCTTATGGTCAGTGGGTACATTTAATGCAGTGTTTCCTTTTTATTAAAACAAACTAATTCAGTAGATTATATATCTTAGCATTAAATTTAGTCTTGGAATCAAGGAAATAAGATACCAGAATGTACACATTCACATGAGTTTTGCAGCATTGTTAAAATTCATTGGATAACTACACTTGCTATAATACTGAGTTGAAATACTCCATAAATTCTAGATATCATGACTATTTTAGTTTATGAATACCAAATTTTAATAATCTTTAGAAATCTTTAAGTAGCTTTTAGTTGTATGTTACATTAAAGCTATGGAATTTAGTATCATTTGCCCATAAAAAGGAAAGAATGAGCTTGCGTTTCTGAATTAGTTTACAGCTCTACAGGAAGGACTTTGCTTACCCATAATTGGCCCATACTCAGTACTTAAGAATTGCTGTAGGGATGAATAGGAAAGATATTAAGGTCCTGGAATCTGTAGGACACGGTTAACAATGTCAGAGAAGAACAAAAGGGAGGAGTTAAAGATAGCTCTCAGGTTTCTGGTTTGGGTGACTGGGTAGAATTCATAGAGTTTTAAATCTTTGCTCTTTGTGTTTATCCTTGCTCCAGCCACAATGGGCTCCTTACTCTGGTCGTTACTTTTGGCTATTCCCTGAAATACTCTCCTGTTTATTTAAATTCTACTCAGCCTTTAGTACCCAGCCCAAACCCTTGCCTTTTATCCAACTTATCTGACATTGACCGAAATAAAGAGATGACAGTCATAGGTCAGGATTCACTTTGGTTATTTCCCAATAGCCCCTTTTCTATTGCAGCTTTTAATAGCCCTAATGGTAAGTGTTTGACACTTGTCTTGTATATTTGAGGACAGATGGAACCTAGTTACTACTATACATACTGTACCATATATATTTAAGTCCAAACGGCAATAAGGGAAGCAGTACTTCTCTGAATTCACCTATCTTGTAATGGCATCTGTCAAGAATGACCAAGAAAGCACTCTACATGTTTTCATTTATGTTTTCATTTATGACCAGGCTGTCCTCTGTATATTAAGATTTCAACTTTTCATCAGTAGGGAAAATTTTTTGGATTGTTATTTCCAGCAATAGTGATATATTGTGCTGAAGTGTCTCCTCTTTCAAACAATAGCATGTATTCATAAATGTTTGCACAGCTAAGGGTTTAGTCTGTAGTTTTGAAACACAGTTTTTTACAGATATGAAGCTTTTTGGCATATGTTAGGATCAAACCTGCAAATTTGGCCTCCTTAGCACCATGTACTAACCCACTGAACTTTTAATAAAGTGTGATTTTTCAATAACAGGTCTGAACCATGAGATAGCAATTGATGTCGCATTCCTACCCATGTATTGTCCAGAAGATATCCGAGCATCTCAAATAGACACGTTATTAACCTGCATGAATTACAGCTGTGTATATCCACAGGAAGTAAATGGTAATGAAAGGGTGCCAGGTCCAAGAGCAATTGCGGGTAAGACGATCTCATTATTCTTTTCATTCAGAAATCAAAATTAATTAATATTGTAAACAGTCTTAACCTTAAGATATTATATAAACAATCTAACCTTAACATTTAATACAGTTTACCCATTTGGTAAACATACCCAAGACCTATAAGTGAGAATATATTTTTAAATAAAATTGAATGGATTCATGGTTTCTATTCGAGGCAAGCATTAAGAATGTTCTCTTATAATACAATTCTAAATGTAAGTATTCATTAGACCTAAGTGGTATGCATATGAGCAGTGCAGATTCTGCTATTCTCTCCTTTTAACTCAAGCAAGATAATTTGTTCTTTCACCTTATAATTGCCTGAAATTTTAATACCTCCATAGTATAATATAGTACAATTGTTTTCTCTTATAAACATTTAGTTATTCAAGTGCTATGCAATAAATTCCTTGAGGAGTGCTAAAAGGGTATGTAATCCCAATAGTGAAGCCCTTCAACCAACTAATTGTTTAGTTTTCTACATAATATACCAAATATATGTATATATATTTTATTCACTTTTAAGAAAGCCTTTATTATCTTGGGATTTTGTGGTTGGTCTTCCTATGCTGATGAAACTCTTGGGTGTATGTTGTTTTTAAACAAATCTTATGAGCTGTGCCTGATGATTAACTTTTGGCATTAATGGTTACTGCAAACTGAACATGAGTAGCTAATTTTATAAGAAAGCATGGCATAGGGAATGCAGTTAACATTAATGTAATGACTAGGTAGAAAGCCAGAGGAGAGAAAGAGCAATTTGGAGGATCGTTTTATAAATTATATAAATGTCTAACCAATGTACTGTGTACTTGAAACTAATAAAATGATTTTTTTTAAAAAGAGATGAAGTTTGTTCCTTTTCCCGAGTCTTTTTTAGAGATGACATATTAGCTGACTTGCAGTATTACTTCTTACACTGCAGCTCCTTAGACTTCCAGAAATTCTGCATTTCTTAATTCATGCCTTAATATGTAGTTTAAATATTTGTTCACTCATGTTCTTGCTTCATACAATATTCACTTCTGTTATGTTTCTTCTGCTATATGTATATGTTATTATTAAAATAAAATATCAAGGCAAAATTCTCAGACACCTACAAGTTGTTAGTGCCATTCTACCAAAGCAGTTAACATTTGGAAGATGAAAGGCAAGAATCAGTAGAGGAGAAAAGTGATGTAATCAAAAGCAAGGTGATTCATTTTGTGTTTTTCATGACATAGCATTATTAATAATAATGGTGTCAATTTAGCTCTGTGCCAACAACTGTGCCTGAGCATTTTCATAAGTCACGACTAATCCTAATAAAAGCCTTGCAAGGTGAACATCATTATCCCCTATTTATAGATAATTAGACTGAAAATCATATTTACTAGCATGATGACAGCTAAGATTTGAACCCAGATCTGATTTAAAACTTTTTTAATTCCTTCTGTGATTCCAAACTGAGAGATAAAAATAGGTACAGAATAATGTAATGTGGTGGCTTATAAGATAACATTGGTGGTGTCATCTTTTAAACATTTTTTATGAACTAGTTTCTTTTTGTTACCATGAAAATATATATTACTCTGCTCCATTAAAAAAAATAAAAAAATAAAAATAACTAAATATGGCTTTGGAGTACCAGCCCATATCTTAACATTATTAGTAGTATCTGTTTGATGTATTCACTATTTTCTGCAGAAGTTACTATTTTCTGCAGAAGTTACTGTAACATAACTTTGATGAATGTGATGAACAGAGGGAAGAGGGAGAAGATGAAAGACAGTGTTAATATTAGAAAAAAAACATCAGCTTATATGATACTAAATCCAAGTAAATATTTAACTATTTTACAATACTTACCATATGCTTTTTACTTTTAGGTGATATTATAAAAGCAGTAACTGAGCTGGATAGAACGCATGTCGTCTGTATCTTGGATATCTGTAATTTGGGTAACAACAAGGTAGAAGTCTGTTTGCATAAAATTTATAGTCCAGATAATATTTATTAAAAATTGAAAAATGGAATTATTACAGGTTATAAAGAGGGCACTGCTTTAAAGATATTATTTTGTTGGTAATATCAATAACTTTTTTTCTGCAAAAATATCACTTAAGCTCTAAAGTTACTAAGTAGTTTTATGTTTGTCTTGTATTTGGAGCTAACACACTTCATTTTAAATTTATTACTGAAACAGCCATCAAAACAATTTTTGTCAATCAAGAAAATTTACGTAACTTTGATATGATTATTATCTTGACTTGTAATAATTTATGTTCACTGTTTTATTTGTGAAGTGTACTTTTGTTATAAAGCCTCAGCAGAAGGCATCCTGACTTAGAAGAGTAACTTTTTATGAACATTTAACGTCCTGCCACTTTGATTCACCTATAATGGGAAATTTTGAATTGCTAATTTGACAATTAAATTCTTCTAAAGTAGCAAACCTGCATTTCTCATAAATAAGGTAGTTTCTATTATTTTCAAAAGCACACATTAGTTGTTATGGCCCAGTTGCCCAGGTCTTTAGTTTGGTCAGCTGTACAATGTGAATGCTAAATTAAGTTGTCTTAATGGTTTTCCACTCCCTATTGTGACTTCATATCTTTTAAATTTCTAAATGTTTTGACCAGTGTGTGATCTTAAAGCCAAAAGCTACAGTATGTCTATGTTCTTGCTGTATTCATTTGTAATTTTGATACATGTAATGTGAGTTTAGTGAAATTTTATCTCAAATTAACATTTAAGTGCTCATATTCAAAGTATAAAACGGTAACTAAGAGAATTGATTTTATTCTGGTTGTCTATTTAAGTGTAAATGGCCTTTCCACATTTGCAAGGCCATATGGCTGACATCTATGTGGTTGACATCTGTGTGCGTCTATGACTATCGCACGAGTTAAAAATTATTCTGTATTAAGATAAATCTGATTGTAGTAAGCTGTTAACTTGTGGAGTTTCTTTCTAGCCCTATGGTTCCGTGACTTCACATTCTATACATTTTAAATGTGTTGAGCAGCTCATGAACCTAAAGACAGATGCTACATGTTGTTCATAAATGTGTTCAGTCTTTTGTTCTTTATAAGTGTGTCTAAATGTTAATTAAAATTATAAATCCTCATGTTGAAATTTGAGTGTACTATTAAAGAAGTTAAAACAATAACTTTTTTGGTCACCCATATTATTTTGAATGGATTTGATGTCTTTTATATTTTTGGCCTATAATAGAGCTACATGTACTTGCTAAATGAACCAATATGATTCTTCCATATGGGTTGAAGAATGTTGTTTTATCAAGAAATCTGGGTTTTTTGTATTTAGCTATAATAAACTTTATAAGACAATTCAATTTTAGTGCCACATAAATATTGGGGAAGGGAAAAAAATAATACTTAAGTGGCTATTGACTAAAACCTCAGGCTGAGATTTCAAAACTATACACTTTAGCAGGTGTAATTTCTGTTCTCATATTGAATGAGAAATATGAACATTTTTTTTTTAATTTAGGGTTTTTAAAAACAAATTCTCTGGCAATTTATTTTATATTCTAGTAACATTTCTACCCAAATTTGGAGTTAAACATCTTTGTCCACATTTCTGGATGTTGCAAAATTAGATAACTATTGTGATAGTTTCCTAAGAAAAATAGCAAACTACCATCAGAATTTATCTTTAAGTGGCAATATGTGTTCATTAATTCCAAAGCAACACAAATATACTACCGTGATGTCACCTTCATGCTAACAAGTCAGTTACTAAGTTAAGAAATATTACATAGTCTACCAGAGGACCACAGTCTCTCTCTGAAGTTTCTAATTTTATATGGCACATGAGATATACACATTGAAATCCATTGGTAAGCTATTAAAAGAAGGGAAGAATCTGAGCACATGTTCTCTCTGCCATTTTTATTTCTTTGTTGGAATTATACTGCATTCATTTTACTCATATTAAGATAAGGACTTTTAAGAAACTTAAAACCTTTACTTGGTAACACTAAAATATTTGATGTTTTTAGCTAGATACCTTCTGCTAATATGGACTATAGATTATAACCAATTCTATTATCCCAAAATCATTTATATAGTTTATAATTGAGCTGGTTGCTATTTCACTGGTTACCTTTTCAGGTACATTTTCTTTCTTTCTTTCTTTCTTTCTTTCTTTCTTTCTTTCTTTCTTTCTTTCTTTCTTTCTTTTTTTTTTTTCTTCTTTATGCATTGCTACCCAAGAATTTTCAGGTAAATTGATGGGAGATGAAATATCTATTACTGGTTCCTGTTTATTTTAATAATCAACTGCTTTTACTGAAAGAATTTTAGGAAAAATATATTAAAATTTAATAAGTAAAATAAGGTACGTGGACTATCCAAAAATTACAGTTATTTGAGATTACATTTGTGTCAAGTCATACTGTATTATATTTGTCCCAACTTTCCAAAATAGAAACATTACATATAAACTTATTTATTGGTCCAAGTCATACTACCCACTATATTATCCCTCATTCTTACTTTGTTATGTTAATAGCACTTTTAGCCCTAAGTTTTTGCTTTTCTTTATACTAAAGAAATAAAAAGTAGATTTGGGGGGGGTGGGGAACAGATTTAAAGCTGGCTATAGCTCCATCCCTAAATCCCTGCGGAACTTTAAGAAAAGCCACTTAAACTGCTTGACCTTAATTTCATTATTTGTAAAATTAGAAAAATAATGGTCCCATCCAGTTCTATTATTCTTTGGTGTATTAATATGTTATTAGGACACTGAAAATGTCTTTGTATTATTTTAATGTGTTTCATGAAAATGTGATTTTCTATGAAGAACATTTTAAAGTTATGATTAGACTATTATCAATGACAGCAACTCATTGTAAAAAAAAATTTGAAATCTTTGAATCTCAGTTACTTTTACTCTAGTGTTCTTCCTAAGTTGTTGCCTGTTCAGTGACACATATATTTTTTTCAAAACAGAAATCTGAAATATTTTAACTTTTTTAATCATATGCACATTTTCATTGAAAATCAAGCAACTCTTTTTAAAGAATTCAACTACCTCTGATTCTATTCTGAAATTATTGTATTTCACCCCTAGTAGCTTAAGATCTAGATGTTGCCCCCAACAAGATTTTAATATCTATTTTGTAGAGGGAGATCTGAAATAGAAAAAGACTGAATGATTTAATGTAAAATTGCCAAGGCAATTAAGGTGTATAGTTAGGCTTACAACTCCAAAGTCCGTTTTTTTTTTCATGTCTAATTTGAGCACAAAGTAAAATGTTTGAATAATAATAAAATTTCAGTTAGTGTATCAAGTCACTGGGAGATAAACTTTTCCAAATCCTGAAGCTCATGAAAGAATGAGCTGAATTATTGCAGCATATATCCAAATATGCCCACTTGGGCAAGCACTGGGTTAGCACTAGGAACACAATACACTACACACAAAAACAGTCATGGCGCCTATTTTCATAGAGCTTACAGTGTTGTGGAGAAGAAAGACGTTCAAATAAGTGCACAAATAAGTGATATAAGTGCCTCAAAGGAAATATATGTGGTTTATATTAGTGCTTTTTAACACAGGAAGCCTGCCCAGGGCAGGGAGGGGAGCACTGGACAAGTTTTTCCTGAGGAAATGAACTTGGGATGCAAAGGCCTTGCAGCACAAGATGTGTTTGGGGCCTTGAGAAAGAACTGACATGGCTGGAGTACAGAAAGTGGAGTACAAGATGAGACAAGCCAATAGACAAGGGCTCTTATAGACTATGCAGAACCTTGGGGCCATGGTAAGGATTTTAGTTTGTATCTTCAGAGCACTAAGAAGTCATTAAATGGTTTGTGGCCAGTACATGCCATGATTTGATTCACGTTTTAGAATGGCCACTCTCTCCTGGAAGGAGAATAGATTATAAGGAGGTTTGCAGAGATTGCTAGTTATACCCTAATACCTATTCTCCTCTTCTATAGTAATAGATCTCTTAATTTTTACCCAAGCACATGGCTACCTAGGATAAAGAATACTTTTCTTTGTTTCCTCTTAACTAGATATATTGTCTCATGACTAAGTTCTGGCCAATGGGAAGTGAGCATAAGTGATATATACACTTTCTGAACTGTTCTCAAAGATTATGAGGAAATGCTCTCTTTTTTCTCCCCTTTTCGCTGGGAATGTGAGCATGGCGGTGAGACATCTTGGATTATGCAGAGGAGAACAACACTCTAGGGATGTCAACACAACCAGCTAGTAGGAGTCCAGGTCTGTGATATTGTGGAGCTGCCATACCAACTTTGTACTGCTTACTTGTTTTGGCTGTCACATGAAAGAAAAATAAACTTCTATCTTGTTTATGCCATAATTAATTTGGGTCTCTGACCAGCAGTCAAACGTATCCTACTAATGTAGGGAGCAAAAGTGAAATCAGGAGGACCGGCTAGATAACAAATGAGATCAAGAGAAGTGGATATAGTCCATGTACATTTTGTAGATAACATTATAATACAGATTTAGGCATCTTGCCTGATTCTCATGGTCAAATTCTTAACAGATTCCCACTGAAAAAAAAAAATCTAACACAAAAAATTCTTCCTTCCCAAATCACAAAGGCAATATCTTAATAACCAAGTAAAATTAAATGACTTTCAGGTATCTTTGCTGTCATATGGTCCTAGGCATATTTGAATTTTGACATCAAGTGCTTTTATAATATCAGGTCTTATTTATCATATTTTGCTTGGGGTAATATTAAGATTAATTTTTCTTCCTTTTGAATATACACTAAGTTAAAGTCACCTAGCCCAAAGTTGGAAGATTGCTATGAATAATCAAAGGTACCCGTATTCTATTAGAAACACAGTCCTGTGCTTCCTCTTCTTTAAATTTTGGGTTTGCCACAACTGTCATTCATTCACATGAAAAAAATCGAAATGTTCCTTACCTTTTCTATGCCTGTATCAATATTAATTACATACCTTTGCTAAGATACTTAATATTAAGGTACACACAATTGGAAAAGTCTAGTATTAAGTGTTTGAAACAGTACTATATATCAGTGGTTCTCAGACTTGGCTTCATATTGGTATCATCTGGAGAGTTATAAAATTATGCCTAGATGTCATGCCCCAAGTTTCTGTTTGGGGTATAACCTGGGCATCAAAGATAGTTAACAGCTCCCCAGGTGATTCTAATGTGCAGAGAAGTTTGAAAATTGCTGGTATATAGTACTGTTTCAAGCACTTGCTAGTTTTATTAGAGCTCAAGCTTTACCCAATACTTTGAACTTACCTCCTCAGTTTCATCTACTCTCAGTGCAGCTTCATCATGAATTGTGCTGATAGAAAGGAAAAAATAGTGGATCCTTTCTAAAAGAGCTTTCATTTTCATAGAGTGCTAGCATGTCAGATCTGGAAAAGACCTGATAAATTCTAATCCCAACCTCTGTTATTGTGTAAATGACAGGAAATTCCCAGATAGGTTTTTATTTTCCCGAGGATATAATACTAGTTATTGTAGAATCGGCACTTGTGCAAGCTTCTGTTTTTTTAAGATGCTTCAAAAATGTTCAGAGCACCACCTGAAGTACAAATAAACATCAAACCTTTATAGATTGGAAATTGAAACACAAAGAGGTTGAAGTAAAATGACAGCAGTTAATCTGTCAAACTTAAAAATAGATCCAGTACTATTCATCATGTACAATTTGTATGAGCTAAAGTTCTTAAATTATAAAATGTATTAAGAATTACCTGGAGAGCTTATTTAACAATATGAATTCTTAGATATTTTCCTCATTCTGATTTTGGATGACTGGAGGTGGAACCTATAAATCTTCATTTTTAATAAACTTCCAAGTGAATCTAACATAGGTGTTCCCCAGAAAAGAAACCCTTAACAACACTAAATAAGCACTAGACCACTCACCCTCCAGCAAATTGCCTTAAGAGTTAACAGGAAAATTGCATTGATGTGTATTTATTGTTCCAGGACTAATTTTATGTAACTGCAATTTTTTAAAAACAACCTAAAATTATATTTATAAGTTATGACTCTCTCTGAAAGCCATAAAAGTAAACATAAAAGCACTTATATACAAGGTGTATAATGCTGGTTACCATATAAAGTCATGCACTTAAACCTCCAGAGCAGCAACTTAAGTTTAATAAAGTTCTCTACACAGGCACTGCCACAAAATGTTATGGGAAAGTTGTCATTTTTAAGGCATGTAATTTATTTTGTGCAAATAAATAAATAAATAAACAAATAAATAAATATATAATGTAAATATTTGAAACTGTTAATATTATTTGTGTTAATATTATCTAACAAAATTTGATTTCTGATAGATTTAGCTAACTCCTCACTAATCAGTTTTTAAACTATTTTAGGAAAAGATTTTCCTTTAGAAACAATTTAATAACTGGTAGGAAAATGTTTTAAAATGTCTAGGACTTTGCTAATTATTTGCATATTGAATGCTGATGTTGAATTTATCACAGATATCTGTTAGCTATCAGCAAACTGATGGTTTTGACAATAATAACACTAATGTTTTCAGTTCGATAATTTGTTTTTGTCTAGTGAGTACAGGCTTTATTATGAATTTTAACATCAAAATGGTAGTGCTAATAGCAAAATAATAAACTACTTGTGTTTACTATTAAATAGACCATAAGATAATACACAAGACCTTTAAACTTTTTCAGTTCGAGTCCACAAATAATTATTAAGTGATTACTATGTGTAAAGTGTTACTAATGCCAGGTGCTGTAGAGGAGGGGATATACAGATGTGTAATTGGCGCTGTGATAGAAAGGCTTGTATTGGTATTGTGCTTCTGTTGGGGTTTATTCATTAGGTTCAAATGTAGATTCTCTAAATTCTTCCCCTCTGCTTAGTGGTGTTAACTGTTGCTTCCCACCTGCAGGGTCCACTCCAACTCTAATATCTCAGATGCTTAAGAACAGACAAGAAGTAGGGTGAAGAAATAGTCTCATTGATCATCAACTTAAACAATGTCTCTTATCTTCCTATTTTATGTTATCCTGTTCCTTGACCCTAGTAGCTTTCTTGATTCCAGACTACTTTCCTTAGACTTCTGACTACCATTGTGCCTGCCCTCCTTTTGACCTGGTGTCTTTCTGCTTTCTTGACATCCTGATGTCTGTTCATCTAGTTTTCTGACTCTTGGCCCAATCAGACTCCTGATATCTCTGTTTGTATTGTCTATTTATCTGTTCCTTTACCAGCCCTGGGCACACATTGCAATCTTCCTATCACAGCAACTTGCCCAGACCAGTTGACTCCATAGCAATGTCTGAGTAGTGCTAGTGTCCGGTGTACTCCTGATTAAAAACAGAACTTACAATAAAGGAAGCATTGAAAAAATTATAAACCTGTCTATACATTGTAAAGAACTAGAATTTAAAGTTCTAAATATTAAAAATTAAATCTTGAACTATCTTGTTAGAGTATAACGCATAGGACATAAAACTTAATGGAATGCAGCAACTTATAGGTATCAGTCAATCAACAAATATTTGAGTGTCTACCATGGGCAAGGCACTGTACTTGAGAGGAAAAGATCTCTAGCTACCAAAATATGTTTACTTTTCAATGAATAAATAGGTGGCAGAAGATATTCCTTGGGGAACCTGTTAAGAAAAATTCCACGAAGAAATAAGAGGGAAAAAAGGCTGTAAAATAAATTCCACTAATGCCACAGCAATTAAAATTGTGGATCTTAACCTGCTCCTGACTGAACTGGTTTATAGCACATTTCAGCAGGACTCGGAAAACCAGTTTGGTGTTTTAGATATTCTGAGAGAGGTGACTTTCAGACTTGTCACGTGGGATTCCCAAGAGTCCAATTCCTTGCTCCAATCCAC
Source organism: Pteropus vampyrus (assembly GCF_000151845.1). NCBI lineage: Eukaryota > Metazoa > Chordata > Mammalia > Chiroptera > Pteropodidae > Pteropus > Pteropus vampyrus. The sequence continues at coordinate 725,632 of NW_011889200.1, read as the reverse complement.
TTCATGTTTATGAAGGTGCATTAGCTTGCAACAGCAAGAAGAAAAAAATGTCAATGAAGGAAGTCATCCAACCCTAATAAACCTAATGATATGTAGAATAAAGTTGATGGTGTTATTTATTACTAAGGTAGTCCAGGTTAAAGGTTACATGTGTGTACAGTTGGAGGAGGGGCAGGCAAAAAAGAACATAGATAACTAAAGTGAAATAGAGCTGATGTATTCAGAGCTTATGTTGCTTGAGGTGAGATCAGTTACCTACTTGCAACTGAAATTTCAAACTTCTGCTTAGCGGGGACCTAAGTGGACAAATGGTGACTGATAGTTGGAAATATCAGCAAACATCTTAAATTTTATGCTCAAATGAACGAGCAATGAACCAGGAGAATAAGTCCAGTTGTTTTTGGCTGCTTGTAATTTTTACCTTTTTATTTAAAATCTCAACGTCTTTTTCAATGAATGCTTATGTGACTGTGACTTATTACAATGAAACCAGCAACTACTCTACAACGGAGACGTGTGAATGTGGTGTTTATGGATTAGCCTCACCAGTGGCTAATGCTATGGGAGTGGTGGGCATCCCTAAGAACAATAACTACCAAGCTTGTGACTACAACACTGAGTTTACTAATACCGAGAAGCCCTGGATTGCACTCATAGAAAGAGGTAATTGTACATTTTCAGAAAAAATCCAAACAGCAGTCAGAAGAAATGCTGATGCTGTTGTGATTTACAACATTCCTGAGGCTGGCAACAAGATTACACAGATGGCAAATTTGGGTAAGTAATAATAGATTCCTAAAAAGGGTTTCTGTCTCTGTTTCCATCTAGGATTACTCTAAGATCTGGCAATGGGATTGTAAAACAATTTAACTTTAAATTTTCATTCCTGGCACTACTTGGAATTATTTTACTATTACTTAATATTTATAATTAATTTTCTCCAAGGACAAAAGCAATTCATGAAGGTAGTTCCTGTTTTCTTTCACAATTTTCTTATCTGTATTAGATTTCTCAGTGTGTATTATATGATTGCATTTTAATAATATATGCCTATACCTGCAAACATTAAAGAAAAATATTTTTACTCCATTGTTAATTTGTACTTTTAATTCATTTTCTCATGCAAAAGGGTGTTGTATGTATTCAAGTATGTGGTAGTTGCAAAACTGATTCATTATTATGATTAAATAGTAGCAGATTATAAGTGTGCAAAATGTTTACAGAAATAAGAATTTATCTTTCTGCTGTATGCAGCTGAGATTTGAATCTGTGGGACTAATGTATATAAAACTACTCTGTCAGAAACATTTTACATTGAAAAGGGTATGACAGAAGTAGGATAACATAGTAATTCACATCAAAAGTAAAGATTTCTCAGAAATGTTTACTTATGACTTCTTAAGAATATATAGTCGTCAATTATTAACTTTATAAAGGTATTCTGAGAATTACTGTTTTTGTTTTATTTTGTAAAAAAAAAAAATGCCACATTCCGAATAAAGGTATTTAAGTCACTGAAAAAGTAGACTACTGACCCAAGTTTTCTATACTATAGGTGGATATGGGTATTTTGGGCCCCAGACTTGGCCAAAACTAAATGGTAATAATTTCAAACAAGGTGAGAGTTGACAGAACACAATATCAGGAAAACCGGTGTTATCCCCACCAAATTTGGCCTCTGAGAAAATTATTGTAAGTTAAACAGATGTCAGAATTGTAAAAGAGAGAAAATCAAATTTGTGTTAAGAGTAGTAGAGGGATTGGAACATTCAGGTCATATACATATAATATGGCAATTTAGTACTAATGTTTGAAAAACATACTGCTTGTTTTTCTGGGTACCAAATAAACAAGTAAGATGATTTTTCAGCAATACAAAATAGTTGTAAATGTACAAAACTCTACTTGCTACCTTTGTAACAGATCCTGGACATTGCCAGAACTCACACATTCAGATTATTTTTAAGTTAAGAGCATTTCATAAGCATTCCCTGTATGTTCCTATATTTTTACAAATGACTTTTATTTCTGTAGAAATAAATGAGGCAGCTTTCTGATGGAAATCAGAAACTAAACCTGTTCTAAGTAAACTACTTCCTTTATGTTTCAACTTCTAGATTCTGAGTACTCTAGGTTTCCTTTTACATGGACGATCACACTCTGCTCATTCACTCCCCAGCTATTTTTAAAGTATAAGCAGTATGAAACTAAATAGTGGTCCTGTTTTCAAAACTTGATTTGCAACATGTAGTAGGGGCCAACACCCACTGAATTTAAAAGGTTTAACAAAGGTCACTTACAATAAATCTCTCCAAAAGACATGCACACAGTCATTTGAATATATGGCTCTGAGCCAAGTTTAAATAACAAGAAAGTTACATTTATTATTCAATATATACCTCCAATATAATCAAGGATACATGGTCAAAAACATTTTTAAAAAATTGCAGCATTGCCCTTGTTTAAAAATAAATACATTGAAATAAAGCATAATGATAGTAATTGCCATAGTTAATATTTATTGCTATTTACTATGTGTCAGGCTCTGTTCTAGGACACTTAGTTAATGAATATTGATCTTTAACACTGAACGATATCAACCTCAGAGAATTAAAATTATAAATTTAATGTTTTGCACTTATAAGACTTGTAAACTAGAGTGTCATTGCAGTTCTTCCTTCTCAGAAATGTCCCTAATATAGAAATTATTATATAATTCAGTTGATAAAGATGGGAAAACAAGTGTGGATATGAAAACTCTATGATCAGCCTGTAGGCTATTAAAGATTGAGTCATTCAAGCGTGATCCCATCTGACCTCAGAAGCTAAGCAGGTTCGGGCCTGGTTAGTACTTGGATGGGAGACCACCTAAGAAGACCGGGTGCTGTAGTTGTAAAAAATAAAAAATAAATAAATAAAATTTTTAAAAAATAAAGGATTGTAAGCTGACACGGTCAACCAAGGGTTGTTTCACCTAAAAAAAGAAAGATTGAGTCATTATTTTATAACACAAGCCATTTTTTTTTGTTTTTGCTCTTTTTCATTAGTATTTTATTTTGTTTAAGCACAGAGGGTGTGGCAACAATTCCTCCTCCTCTTACAAAAGTTTATGGCTTCATCGTTCATCACGTCATCCTTTATCACCCCTAAAAGCCACCTTTTCAGAAAACCACACACTCGCCCCCTCAGAGCTATGGAACTTTTTCGTTCTTTCCCGATTCCCCCTACCTCTTCATTCCTTGAGTCCCATTTTTCCATTCTAGGCCTTACTAGCATTTCCACAATATAGTGTCTCTTTACTTCTTACTGATGTTAATGACCTCCAACCAGAGACCACTAGGAGCAGACCTATAGTTGAAAATGTTGAGTTTATTACTTGTTACAATGAGGGGAGAATGCATACCATGGGAAACTATAGGGTATCTCAATAAGAAGGTGTTAGAAAGGACTTACAGGATTTGGGGGAGGGTTCAAGGAAGGAGGCCATTGAACAGCCATCCCAGTTTGCCTACGACAGGGGTTTTCTGGAATGCAGGACTTTAAGTGCTAAAAGCAGGAAATTCATGGGAAAACCAGGCTGAGTTGGTCACTCGAGCTGCGTTTGTTCTGGACTTGGATGCTAACAGGAAATGGGGGTAATTCAGTGACTGGATTTCTAAATAAATCGTATTTGTAAGTGAAGAAGAGTATCCCAAAGCTAGAGCTGTAATTGTTAACGAAGCAGCCAGGGTGGCAGATGTCTGATCATTTTTATGGCTTGAACACTGTTCATATTGTGACTGTTCAGACATGATGATGGAGTGGTCTTGTTTTTGTTTTGATCCATCATCATAGACTGACCTCTCATGTTGATGTTCTGTGAGATTGTTTATGTTCAACAAGGAAACACCAAGGCCCAATTGATAGTGTCTGGCCAGGTTCCAGATGTCAGGGGCTACTTGTCCTTTTCTCATTGACAATGCACTATGCCCCCATTCTTACTGTTGTATGAATACTTTCTCTCCCCCCACTTCATATTTTTGTGCCTCCCCATCCACTATGGGCTGCCTTCAAGGTCTCAAACAAGTCTAAGGAATGCTTCTGCATCCCTTGCCTCTCATAGTTTCATGTTATGGGGACAGAATGCCCTTATTCCTAGGCCCAGTCTATTTACAGCCTCCCTACTAGCAGAATTATTTCTCTGAAGGGGAAAACTTCAGTCTGAGATGAGCTCCCACTGAAGAGGAATGCTGTATAGCCAAGTATGTGGAGCTAAACCTTTAATTCAAAGTTTCCCGATATGCAGTATGTTTCGACTTGGTATTTTGATGGCATTGGAAATAGAATGATATGCTTATAGTATCCTTAAGTAATCATATAACTTCTTAACTACCCTTTCCAAATGTTCCACAAACATCCATTCAGTTCTGTCCCAGATATGCAAGAAAAGTCAGGACACCTCAGTTATTAAAGCAGAAAATTCAGAACAAGTTTAGTTTGATTGTTGAGCAAACAGGCTTTGAAAGTTAAATATACTATTAAATAGAAATGCTTAGATTTGACTGTAGCTTATTTCAGCAAAGTCAATAATTTGGGAGAGATAAAATGGTTCTTATGTTTTTATCATTTTGACTGTGTCCAGCAAAGTGGATTACAGGGTATGGTTTGCAGCATTTCAGAATCTCCAAAACTCACCAATTCCAGAGCAATTAAGTGCATAGAAATGAAGGGCTTAATCAGAGCAGGAAACTCACATGTTTTAGGGCAAAAATGTTTCTAGAAATGAGAGGAGAAATAAAAACAAAGCATACAAACGAAGTGAGAAGATAATAAAAACTTCAATAAGGCTTAGACTGAGATATACATACAAAGACAAGCTTAATTCAAGAAAACTAGTGGGTTCCACTTCAAACGAATCTCATCTATCTAGTCCTGTTTATTCTACTTCCAAGCATTTATTAAGTTTATTCATTTTCCCACCTCTGCTACCTGCATCCAAGCCCAGGCCAAAGTCATCTCTCATCTGGATTACAATAGCCTCCCAATGGGTCTCCCTGCTACTCTCGCCCCTCTACAGAGTCTTGTCTTCCACATAGCAGCCAGACTAATCCAGGGAAAATGTAATTCAGTCACAATTAGAATAAAATCCAGGCTTCATGCCATGTCCTAAAGAGCCTAAATGATCAAACTTTATTCCACACCCCTCTCCTCCATATTACTACGCCTCAGTCACTCTAGCCTTTTATTTCTAAATCAATAGAGAAATATGATCAGCTTTTGCACCTGCTGTTCCCTCTACGTAAATCATTTCTCCTTCATATTTTCATGTAATGCTGCCTCCAAAAAGATAACCATGAGCACTATGACCAGTCTAGTGCAGGCTACTATCATCTCTCACACTGACTACTGCAAATGGCCTCCAACTTGTGCTCCTGCTTCAACTCTTGCTGCCTACCCCATATTTTCCCTACATGGCAGCCAGTGCAATCTACTAAAAATATAGGCTAGATCACATTTGTTCCCCTATTCAAAGCCCCCAGACTTTCTGTTATTCTTTGAATAAAATCTAAACTTTACCATGCCTAAAAGGACTTGCATGATCTGGCCTCTGCCTACCTTTCCAACCTAACAGTACCACTCTCCCTCTCCCTCATAATCCCCTGAACTTCAGATATGTTCTCTAACACCTGAAGTTTTTTTTTTCCTCTGAGACCCTTTTTGCTAGCTTTTCTCCCCAATACCACCATCACTATCACATATAACAGGTCCTCTAAATCCCAGTTTAAATATCTTTTCTAAGAAGTCTGCCTCGACCACATTTTTTTCCAACAAAACCCACTTCTCATTTTTGTTTAAATTTCTCATTTGTAAATATTTGTTATTTGCTTATTATATGTCTCTCCCACTTGATTGTAAGTTTCAGAAGGACAGAGACTATGTCTGTCATGCTTGCCATTGTATCTATTGTACTGAGCATAGTGCATGGTTTTCACTAGTTGTTGAATAAATTAAAGTTTAAGAAACTGGAAAGCAATTCCCATTTATATATCAAAGATGTACAGGTTTAAATGAAGTCGATTAGGGGAATTCAGCAAACCATTGCATTTTTAAATTTTTATTTTTATCCATACAAGCAATACTTTCTCCTAAAATATAAACACTAAAGATATAATTAAAGTTCCTCCAACTACCATCTTGACTCTGGGTCTTCACCCAAGAGATAAATGAATTGCTATTCATTTTGTTAGCTAATACTTCAAGCTTCTTCTATTTATTTTCATATATATGTAAACTTGCATTTTATTTTTAAAATTAACAAAGTTATTCTGTAGCTTGCTTTTGTTGCTCAACAGTGGGAATTGGAGTTATTTTCATGTCGATAAATTTACATTTAGATCTAATTCATTCTTTTAAATACCACATATTTCATAGTATGTACACACATATAATTTACTTAACCACTCCCCTATTAATGAACATTTTGTTTGTTTTCCATTCTGTTCTTTTATAGACAATACTTCAATGAACATAGTTATTACTAATAACTAAGAAAGATATTGATGTTGATCTTGCATCATTATTGATGTTGATCTTGCACCTGAATATCTTCTTGAACCCCTACTAATTTTAATAGTCTGTCCATTGATTCTCTTGAATTTTTAAGATAAATGATCATTTTCTCTATAAAGTTTTGTCTCACCTTTTATGTTAATTGTACCTCTTAATTCTTTCCAGTGGTTTTATTCCATTGTCTAGGGCTCCAACAGTAGTAATAGTATATATCCTTGACTTGTTTCCAACTTTACTAAAAAAATGCTCCCACTGGTACATCATTGTGTTGTTTGATAGAAGTTACTGGGAGGTGCTTTTTATCAAGTTTCAGGACTTCAGTAAGGCTCTCGAATCTTTTCATTATTACTGGCAAGCTAGAATAAATAAATAAATAAATAAATAAATAAATAAATAAATAAATAAATAAATAAATGATAGATAGATAAATAGATCCATGTATATGTAGATCAACATATAAATACAGATACAGTCATGTGCAGCTTAATGACAGGGATACTTCTGAGAAATGTGTCTTTAGGTGAGGTCATCGTTGTGTGAACATCATACAGTGTACTTTCACAAACCTAGCTCATATATCTTATTATACACCTAGGCTATATGATATTGCCTGTTGCTCCTAAGCTGGGACCACTGTCATATATGCAATTCGTCTTTCACAGATATGTTGCTATATGGCACATGACTGTATATTCACTGTTGTAGTATATGACCCCAACGGGAAATCCAACAATTTACTGCCAGCCTAGGAAAAATAATAAAGTGATATACAGAAACAATAGGTAAAAGGGAAGTTGTTTTTTTCTTTTTTTTCAAATACAGTTTTTTTTTTTTTTTTATTGATGCCCTGGATAAAAGGATTAAAAATATTTTCGTTGCTTGTAAATACGAGTCCAAGTTGAATACCAAGTTGTAAGACACGAACAAAATTTTAAAACATCTTGAAAAATTAGAAAAATTGTTTATTAAAACAAGATGAAGTGCCATAGTGAATAATAAAGAGTAACAAATGTAGCGGCAGATATAAAATAGAAAAACATGGGCAAAAAGATAGATTTATAAGCAAAATATTAAACAATCACATTATACCACAAGTTAAACAAAAAAATGGCACAATTATTTTGAAAACTGGTATGATCATGAGATGTACTAACAAGTACATAACATGTCAGGTCTGGAAAATACGTCAGTTAAGCTTGGAATTCATGAAACTCTACAAACATCACAAGCTTTAATATCACCTGGCTAACAATAAAAGAATTTTGGTACTTCTCTCTCATACTCTCATGTAAGTTTCCAAGTGCTCTCTTTCTGTCTCTCTTTCTCCATTCAGACACATACATACAAAATTGCCTAAGAATTTATATTTTTATAAGGAAGTCAATGATATAGTACCTATGGATGCTGGTTTCCAGGAAACAAAATGAGTAAAATTATACTGAACTTTTTAAAGTACAGTTCATCTTCCTTTTCCCCATTTTAAAATAAAAGAATGTTTTGTGAGAGTCTAAATGTGTGTTTTTTGTTCCTTAACATATTCTTTGCTTAACTCTTGGCTTCTTCCTCCTAAAATTTTAATGCTTTATTTATTATATTATGATTTGCTATCAGGAGATTGATTTCCCCCAAAATTACTGGTAATTATTAGGAAAGAATATGCGTGCTCATGTGTTTGTATATGTGTAAATACAGACAGAGATGTGTGAGTAGGATTGTGAAAAACAGGCTAGTTTCTCTTAAGTACTCTCTTCCTCTTCAGCAAGCCTTGGTTTCTAAGTCCTCTTACCCCAACTACCTCTCTTCATGCAAGCCTATTTTCTCTAGGCAGCAAATAAATCACATCCATTTGCATCTAAACTTGCAAGTCCTGTGTCCTGCTCATTTAGGGAATTGTTAACTATGCAGGAGCTACTTTAACAAAGTATCGCAGGGGGAACTTTACTTGTTGCACCTGGAAACAACATGACTTAAGTGAACAAACCTGATTTCTAACTAATGCTATCAGGACCTTTGACAGAACTATGAAACAGTAATTTGGGGAAATGTTATTTCAGAGTATCGCTCATCACATCATGTAAGAACAACCTATTCCACCTATACTCTGAACCTGTCATGATCACATAAGTGTTTAACAATATAATAATGTTGGTTGTAGCTTTTTAGACTTTCAGATGCATATCATATTTTATCCAAAATTTTAATAATGTATTTTCAGTGTGACCTTCTAATGACTTCACCATGCAATGATAGTGATACTATGTGGACAAACAAATTAGTGTCTGGCAATAATCAATACATTGGCATCTCAGTGGAAAGTACAAATAGAAGAGAATGAAATTTTCTTAATAATTCACTTGCTTTCAACTTCTATTTTCAATGACTCTCAGTATCATTATTTCTAATAATTAGAACTCTTTTTTCTTTCAGTATTGCACCTAATTCTTATTAAAATCTATTTTCCTTGCCCTTAATGTTTGCAATTATTAATAGTAAGTATTCTATTAGCTATGTGCCAAGTATTCTTCTAAGTATAATCATTTCAATAACTCCATGAGGTACACAGTATCAGTATCCCCGTTTTATACATAAGGGAACTGAGGCATAGAGAGGTTGGTTAATGTCCCCCATGGTGATACAGCTAGTAGGCTGCAAAACTAGGGTTTAAAGCCTAATATCCTGACTCCAGAGTTTATGCTTTTAATCAATACCTGATACTACCTCTCTAATGAGTACGTACTATGCACTGTACAAAAATGTACAAAAACATGATCATTTTCATCAAGGAGGAAAATGTCTATTTTATCTGATATAAGTATCGTTACCCCAGCTTTTTTTTTCCGGTTCCATTTTTGTGAAATATCTTTTTGCATGCCATTATTTTCAGTCTGTGAGTGTCATTTGATCTGAAGTGGGTCTCTTGTAGACAGCATATGCATAGGTCTTGTTTTATCTATTCGGCTACCCTGTGTCTTTTGATTGGAGATTTTAATCCGTTTATGATTAAAGTGATTACTGATAGGTACATAGTTACTGCCATTTTATTATTCGTATTTGTTATTTCTATTTTCTTTTTTATCCCTTCTCCTTTTACAGAAATCCCTTTAACATTTCTTGTAATACTGGCTTGTTGGTGATGAATTCCTTAAGCTTTTTTCTGTCTGGGAAGCTCTTTATTTCACCTTCCACTTTAATTGAAAGCCTTGCTAGGTAGAGTATTTGTGGTTGTAGATTCTTATTTTTCATAACTTTGAATATTTCTTGCCAGTCCCTTCTGGCCTGCAAAGTTTCCATTGAAAAATCAGCAGACATTCTTATGGGGGTACCCTTGTAAATAACTAGCTTCCTTTCTCTTGCTGCTTTTAAGTTCCTCTCTTTGTGTTTGACTTTTGCTATTTTAATTAATGCGTCTTGGTGTGGGTCTGTTTGAATTCCTCTTGTTTGGGACTCTGTGCTTCCTGAACTTGTATGTCTAATTCCTTTGCCATGTTAGGGAAGTTTTCTGTCATTATTCTTTCAAATAGATTCTCAATCCCTTGCTCTCCCTTCAGGTATTTCTATGATCCAGATATTGTTATGTTTCATTCTGTCCCGGAGTTATCTTAAACTATTCTCATTTTTTTTAATTCCTTTTTCTTTTTGTGGTTCTGATTGCATGTAGTCTGCTACCTTGTCTTCCAGTTTGCTGATTTGATCTTCTGCTTTGTCCAATCTCCTGTTGAATCCTTCTAATGTATTCTTCATTTCAGTTATTGTATTCCTAATTTCTATCTGGTTTTTTTTTTTATGGTCTATGTGTCCTTTTTTATGCATATTATCTCTCTGTTGAGGTTCTCATTGTGTTCATCCATTCTCCCCCTAAGTTCATTGAGCATCCTTATAACCATTATTTTGAACTCTGTCTCTGGTAGGTTGCTTGCCTCCATTTCACTTAGCTTATTTTCTGGAATTTTCTCCTCTTGTTTCATTTGTGGCATGTTTCTTTGTTTTCTCATTTTATTAGCCTCTCTGTGTTCATTTCTATGTGTCAGGAATATTTATTTTGTCTCTCAGCCTTGGCCAGATGGCTCAAGAAGAAAGGTGTCCTGAGTGGCCCAGTGGCGTACTTTCCCTGATCGCTTATGTCAGAGGCTCTGGACGTGATCTTTTTGTGGGTTGTGTGTGATCTTCTGTTGTCGTCAAGCCTTTATTGTTGTTAGTAGATCAATGGATGGGATTAATACTCAGGCTGACTAATTGTGGGAATTGGCTGCACCCACAGGGTAAGAGTTTTGTGTGGGGGTTGATCCCACTGAGTGTGATTTGCCCTAGCAGGCTTATGTACTTGTTGCAACCAGCCTTTGTGTGTACCAACCAATAACAGAACTAGTCAGGAGTTTCTCTGTTGTAGTCTGGTGCCAGCCTCCAGATGCGTGTTTTTGTGGTGCCTCTGGAGGAGTTCCCTCACAGGTCAAGTTCAGCTGCTGCTTTTGATTGCTTGGGGCTACCCAGTGGGTACTTAAAAACGATCCACAGATGGTTGTTGCGTATGCTGGATCTATCGGTAAGTGGAAGAGATAATGCTGTAGGCAGAGATCCAGTTATCCCTCGTCCCTGACCTATAGCAGTTTAGTAAAGGGACCGGTGCTCCTCAGGGCCTGACACTGCCTCTTAGTTGCCTGTAAGTCTCTGAAACTGGATGAGCCTCTGGGCGATATGTATGTTGAGTGGCACGGGGAACCTAGGGTCCTCTGTGTTGTCTACTGAGTAAATTTACCCCTGCCACTACAGTGTCAGTTTACATGCCAATACTGCCTCTTTTGCTCCCTGTACAAGTTTCCAATCATAGCAAGGTCAGCTGCTGCCCACCTTGGGCCTGAATATGCCACCCCAGGACAGAGGCAGCTGACTATCAATGTGTGGTGGGCACTTTGTGTATTGAATGGGGCAAGAGCTCAGGGAGTCAAGGGCCGTCAGGCCAATACAGACCCCTGCAATCCCTTCAAGAGATATTGCAGCTCGTACGGGCAGCAGTGGTCTGCCCACAACTGTTTTCCTTGAAATGCACTCACTGTGCTAGCCAAGGTCTGTTGCCTGCACAGAGTATGCAACCCCAGAGCCAAGCAGGGCAGGGGAGGCTGCCTATCAATGGGCTGTAGGCACTTAGTGGCTTGGGTGAAGCGGGATTTCAGGGAAACAAGGACTGTCAGGCCAATATAGCCTCTGTCTTGCTGCAACTTCTGTGCCTGGACTTTCCCGCTGTAGTCACAGATCACAGTGAGACTAGCTGAAGTCTGTAACAGCCCCACAGACCCCTGTACTCCCCAGAATGCAATATTGCAACTCTTGCAGTCAGCAGAGGTCTGCCTGCCACTGATTTCCCTGCAGTGCCCGCCCTGTGCCAGCCAGTTTGTTGCCTGTGTTGATTGGGCATCTGTAGGGGAGGGGCAGGGCTGTGTCAGTTCACTGTCAATCGGCCGCCTGGGGCAATTTGTGAGTAGGGTAGGGCGGGGTCTCAGAGAGACAATGACAGTCAGATCAATACAGCCCCAATCTTGCTGCAACTTTGGTAACCATTCATGTGTTCCCATGGAAGTCCCAGATCACAGCAAGACCAGCTGCTGTCTGGGACTGGTCTACAGATCTCAGAGATCCTCACACATTCACATCAGCAGCAGTGATCTGCCTGACCCTATCACGGGAATGTGGCTCACCATGCTGGCTGCCAGCTGGGAATGCCTGGCCCTAAATTACCACAGGGTGTGGCAGCCATCCAGCAACAAAAGCCCCAGGCAATCTGAAGGTTGGGTGGGGCAGGCTAATCTCCTCAGGCCAGTGCTTCCTAATGGCCCTATGGGAGGGGTCTATACCATCATGCTGGAGAAGTCTGTAGATTGCCTGGTAGTGGGATGGGACTAAGGCCCAATGGTGGCTGCCCTTCTGGCCCTGGTTCTGGAGCCAGGTAATGCAGACTTTCTCAGTATGAATCCCACGCAAGCCTCTGACCCACCGCCAGTGTCCCGGGTATGTCCACAGGTCAGAAAGCCTGTGCACAGGTCCTTCAAAGGGGCGTCTAGGGTCTTAGTCTTCTGTCTTACCCAGATGGCCGGAATCCCCTCTGGTGTTTACAGTCAGAGTTATTGGAATCTCCTCTTCCCTGGGCTGGAACCCTGGGCTAGGGAGCCCCCAAATGAGACCAAGATCCCCCTCTCCTGCAGGAGAGCCTCTGTAGCTTTGCTCTCGCTCCTGGTGATCCTCCACCACTCACTGGGGCAGGTCCACCCAATTTGCGATTTTGCCCCATCCTACAGGCTTAGATGTGGCTCTTTTATATTATCAAATTTAGGTGTTACAATCAGCTAGACTTCAGGCGATTCTCCACGTTGATTATTTTATAACTTGGTTGTAATATCAATGCGGACCTGAGAGGAGACGAACCTGTGCTGGCTGAAAAATTACTACTTGGCTATGGCCCATGGGAAGATAACGCTCTAACAATAAGCTTTCTGCTTCTGTACCCCCGCTTGCACAACCAACCTGTGGGTTGACAGTTAGTAAAAAGAAGAAAAATAGACTCGTTTGTTCAAACAAGATGAAGAATAGGGGTTTAGGGCTTAAAAACCCTGTACCTCTACATTTCGGGGCTGCTTAATTTGGATACCCCTGGCAGACCCAGCTGGCTGAATAAAGAGTGTGTTTCCTATAACTCACTGATTTCTGGTGGTCTGCATGTCTATCGGGGGCTGGTAGCTACAACATTTGGAGGCCCCAGTGAGATCTCAGGGAGTGGCCCTGAGATCTAAGACTGGTCCGGCCTCCGAAGCGGTTGCTGCCCCTGTTACAGACTCAAAGGGATGGCCACTCTGAGAAGTTCCAGGGCCCTTGAACGCCATGATGGGGTCAACATAATTGTCAAGGACACAACCTCCAGGATGCACTCTTTGTTTCTGATCCTACTGGGAATCTCCGAGGCCTCGGTGTCTGGATAAAAAGGTACCTTTCTGTTGACTAGTCACTGGGGGTCCGTGGAGAGACTGGACGCAGTCATATCTCCCAGACCATGGCCAGGCCGCAGGTCGCCGCCTCCTGTGCCCTGTCATCGGGTTCTGTCATTGTTGTTCTTGTCTAGGTTGTAGGTGGCAGACCTCTCCGAGTCCACCTACACCCCAGTAATCATTCTCGTCTGAGTGTGTGTCTTGTGTTTTCCATGCAAGCAATGGGGAGAGGCCCGAGTTCACAGAAGACACCCTTGTGGTGTCTCCTACAACATTTCAAAGAAAAGTTTATAGAGGCAGCTGACTATAGCATAAAGTTTTCTCCAGGCAAACTAAGAACACTGTGTGAAGTTGAGTGGCCGTCTTTTGGTATAAACTGGCCTCCGAGGGTTCTTTTGACAGGGGTTTGGTGAGAAATGTTTGGAAGATTGTCATGGGAGACCTGGGACATCCCAATCAGTTTCCCTACATTAATCAATGGTTAAACCTTGTTCAGAAACCCCCTCCTTGGCTCCGCCTGTGTGCCCTTTCTCTAGGGGTGTGAGTCTTAGTTGTGAGCACCCTGAAACATACAGCAACCGAATCTCCAAGACAGCCCGGTCCCTCAGTCCTTCAATCTCCACCAGAGCATAGTAACCTTCCCCCACCCTATAATCCAGGACAACAGAGGCCAAATAGCACTGCCTCACATCCTCGGACGTGGGCAGGTAACCCCTATGGGCCTCCTGCTCCCACTCCGGGCGGGGCACCAGTCAATATCACCACCCCAGGGGCATCACACTAACAGGCCCTTTATGGTTTACGTGCCTTTCTAGACTAGTGACCTGTACAACTGGAAGGCACAGAATCCCCCTTTCTCTGAGAAACCCCAGGCATTACTGGGACTCTTAGAAAGTGTCTTTCAGACTCATCGCCCCGCTTGGGACGATTGTCAACAGCTTTTAGTTAGCGTCTTCACTGCAGAGGAACGTGGATGCATTCGGGCGGAAGCACAAAAGATAGCTGCAAGTTGGGAAGGAAAGTTGAAGAAGCAGGGGAACAGATTGAGGAGGAATTTCCCTCCACCCACCCAGACTGAGGACACAATTCTCAGGCAGGGAGAATGGCATTAGATCGGTACCACCAGATTCTAATTGGGAGAATTAGGATGGCTGCTTGTCAGTCAACTATCCTTTCTAAGGTAACTGAAGTTATACAGGGACCTCAGGAATCCCCTGGAGCATTTCTTGAATGAGGCGTAACAGGTATACACCCCCATTGATCCTGAGGCCCCTGAGAACCAGCAGGCAATTAATATAGCCTTTGCTACTCAGGCAGCCCCCGATATCCGGCGTAAATTGCAAAAATTAAAAGGTTTTGCAGGAATGAACCTGTCTCAACTTGTTGAGATAGCCCAGAAGGTGTTCAACAACAGGGAGGCACCAGATGACCCCAAATGTATGGCTAAAATCCAAAGCTACTGTCATCAACCCAGCCAATCTGTTGCCAGACACAGACCCCGAGACCCCCATTCATGACTGCATAGATTTCACCGATGCTGTGTGTTCCTCGCAGCCAGACCTCAAGGACTCCCCTCTGCCTGAAGCCGATGAAGTTCTGCTCACAGACGGGAGCAGCTTCATGCAAGGAGAAAGGAGGTATGCGGGGTCAGCGGTCGTAACTCTAACTGGCACTGTCTGGTCACAGGCTCTTCCCCATAGGACTTCTGCTCAAAAGGCCGAGCTCATCGCCCTCATGGAAGCACTAAGATGGGGAAAGGATAAGGCAGTCACCATACACACTGACAGCCGATACACCTTTGCCACTGCACATGTACACGGAGCCATCTACAAAGAAAGAGGGCTTCTGACTTCAGCTGGGAAGGACATCAGGAACAAGAGGGAGATCTTAGCCTTACTTGAAGCCATATAGATGCCTAAGACTCTTGATATTGTTCTTTGTAAAGGGCATCAAAAAGGGAATAGTCCTGAGGCTGAGGAAAACCGACGAGCCAATGCAGAGACAAGAACCATGGCCACAAGGCCAGTGGGGCCTCCACCACATCTACTGACTGTTGTCCCTTACCCAGAACTGCCCCCATCTCCTACCTATATGGCGGAAGAGAACATATATTTTCAAGACAAGGGAGCCACTACGAACCAACAGGGGTAGTGGACAACCCCAGATGGAAAAATCGGGCTCTCATGGCCCCTGGAAGGACTCTCCTCCACCAACTACACCAGACCACACACCTAGGGTGAACTAAGATGCTCCAAGCTTTAGACCCCTACTTTCACTTATTAGAAGGGAGAAGAACTGCAGAGGAGATTGCCTCATGATGCCCAGCTCGTGCCCAAGTTAATCCAAAGAAGGGGAAAATAGAAGAACTTAGGCATAGGGAAAGAGGAACTTATCCGGGAGACTACTGGGAGGTTGATTTCACTGAGGTAACCCCAACTGTGGGGGACTACAAATATTTACTTGTTTTTATAGACACCTTTTCAGGATGGGTAGAGGCCTTTTCCACCAGGAAAGAAACTGCCTTAGTAGTTACTAAGAAACTACTACAAGAAATCCTCCCTTGATTCGGTCTCCCTGGAACTTCAGGGTTGGATAACGGGCCAGCTTTCACAGCAAAGGTATCACAGCGATTGGCTAGCTACCTAAATTTGTGATAGAAACTCCACTGCGCCTACCAGCCCCAAAGTTTGGACCAAGTAGAGCGAATGAATCAGACCCTAAAAGAGACATTAGTCAAGTTAGGATTAGAAACTGATGGGATCTGGGTAGAACTTCTCCGCTTTGCTCTTCTCTGAGCCAGGTGTACTCCATATATTAATGGATTTACCCCATTTGAGATTTCCTTTGGAAAACCCCCTACTTTAGTACCTAGAATAAAAGATGAGAAAAAGGCAGAATTACGTAACCTCGTTTTACTTAAGTCTTTGCAGGCCCTTCAAAGTGTACAGGAGGAGATTTGGTCCCAGGTTTGTGCTGCCCACTCAGCTCCGGAGGACAGACTTTCTCATCAGTTTCAGCCTGGGGACTCTGTGTGGATCCGGAAGTTCATTTCCAAAGGACTAGAACCCAAGTGGAAAGGACCCTTCACTGTCTACCTGACGACACCCACTGCAGTTAAAGTAGACGGCATCCCATCATGGATTCACTGGATGGCTCAAGAAGACGGGCCCTTAAGACTAAGACTCAAACGTACATGAGTCTAACCCTCTGTTTCTTCTATTTTGCCTCTTTAGCCCAGGCACGCAAAAACATTCACCAGCCTAGAGTATGGGAACTTATAGTAACCGAGACCAGTGAAATTATTGCCCAGAACATCACCAGCCACAGTACTCCAGAGATCCGAGTAGACTTGTGCCGGCTTGCCAGAGATCCCCTCGCCATTGCAACAGCTGGACACCACCTTGGATCAGGATCTGGCATAGGTGAAGCTTTCATAGGTGGAGGAGCATACTTTGGCTACAAGGGGGACCCGGCTGTGGCATATTATCGGCTGAGAAAAGCCTCTTAGGGATAGGGCTCTATATTTGTCCTTGAGGAATATCTGGCCACAGGAAAAATAGGGGACTTAAATGTGAGGGCAAAGGCCAATTTTCTTGTGCTAACTGGGGTTGTGAAACTATCTCTACTATAGATAATTATAAAAAACAGAATGATCATCATATTGGGTTAATAAGAGGACCAAGCCCCTCTACATGCTCTCTTGGGTCTTGCAATCCTCTCATAATCACCATCAAAACTGGTAGTCTTGGCTCACAGGACAGACCTGGGGTATCAGATTGTATGAAACCGGGTATGATTCGGGATTATATTTCACTATACAGGTTAAGGACCCTCCCAGGAAAGCTCACCCTATAGGACCCAACAAACCACTTTTAGTTCCAGGATTACCTCAAACTCCAGCTCCAGCTCTAGCCTCTCCAGGTAGTAGCCTAACGGCTATTAAACCCCAGGCATTCAACCAGCCACAACCAGAACCAGAGGAAGCATTAATAACTATGTTAACAACAATACACAAGATCTTAAATAAGACCTCCCCAAACATAGGGCAGGATTGCTGGTTGTGCCTAAACCTAAAACCCCCTTATTATGTCGGAGTAGGAACTCCCTTGAACCTAACTGAGCCCAGCAGCACACATGGCTGTGAATGGGAAACTCCTTGACTCACCTTAGGAGACATACAAGGGAAAGGAACCTGCCTGATTTCAAAGAATTATTCTAAGCTGTTGGCATAGTCACCTTACTTCGATAACTGTAATCGTATTATCGAAGTACCTACCTCAGGAAATAAATACTATAAGGCTCCAAATAATACCTGGCTAGCAGGTGATAGCGGGCTCACTCACTGCGCTGCATCTGTTCTTTTCAACACAGGTGAGGCTAATATTTGTATCCTAGTCTTTGTACTCCCCCAAGTGTCCCTTTACAATGGGCCGGAAGACAGACTCCATTTCTTCTACCAGGACAGGTTACAGAAACGGGCCGTACCAGTCTTAGTACCCCTTCTTGTGGGACTTGGAATAGCGGGCTCAGCGGCTGTAGCTACCACTGCTCTCATCAAAGGAGAAATTAATTACGTGAAATTGGAATACAGATAGATAAGGATATCAAGACCTTAAAAGACACCATCAGCAGGCTAGAATTTCAAGTCAATTCACTAGCAGAAGTAGTCCTCCAAAATAGAAGAGGTTTAAATTTATTATTCTTAGAACAAGATGGATTATGTATGGCTCTAGGGGAGACCTGTTGCTTCTATGCCAATAACTCTGGAGTAATCAGAGAGAGTTTACGACTAGTACAGAGAAATTTAGATGCCAGGGAAAGACAGAGACTAGAATCAAATAACTGGTTTCATAGGATGTTCAATTGGTCACCGTGGCTAACAATTCTTCTATTTGCTGTAGCTGGACCTTTAATCATCCTTTTCCTTTTCTTAACTTTTGGCCCATGTTTCCTTAATTTCTTGTTTGCATATATAAGGAAAATAATTAATTCCATTAGACTTTTAGTGTTACAGAATAGAGGCTATGAGCAAATTCCGCATGAAGAATCAAAGATTTGATTTTCTGCTAAGGCCAGTGGGGAAAGTATTGGCTGGAAATTACTGCTTGATTAGAAATTATTGTTTTGAGATTTATTGCTTGTAGGAAATTACTGTTTGGCCATCGCCATGGGAACATAGGCTATTACTCCCCGCTTGCATACCCGACCTGTGGGTTGACAGGTAATGAATAGAAGAGAAATAGACCTTTGTGTTTAGACAGAATGAAGAATGGAATTTTGGGCTTAAAAACCCTGTACCTCTACATTTCGGGGCTGCTTAATTTGAGGTCTGCGTACCCCTGGCGGACCCAGCTGGCTGAATAAAGAGTGTGCTTCCTATAACTCACTGAATTTTGGTGGTCCACGTGTCTTTCGGGGACTGGTGGCTACAACATAGTAAGATGATGCTGATGAGGTCATCCCCTATCCTGGTTTATTCTCCCTCTTCTGCACCTACCCATGTCTTTTTCTCACTTTAAAATCTTGAACAAAATTTATTTCCTATTAGAGCCATTCCTGACGAAAAAGTTTACCCTAACCTCTCATTTACTTGGTACCTATTCAACACTTATAAACGTAGTTTAGGTCATGTTAATTTGCGTTTTGCCTATTTTTTATGCATTCTTATGTATCCATTTTTATCTTTCCTGGATTCCTAATTATCATTGACTAATAGATTCATAGACTAAACATTAAAAAAAAAATAAATCTTCCATGTACTTCAGGAATCCCTTCAACTAAAATCCTGTCTGGTGGCCATCCATTTACTACTTGCGCTCTTTCAGTGACAGAGAACTCATCGTCTCACAAGGCAGTTCAGTTCATTGCTGGACAGGTTAAGTTTTTAGACAATTATTTTTCAAGCTACACCAAAATGTGCCTCCCTTTAACTTTCACACATTGTTCCTATTTGTGCCCTCTTGAACAATATAGGACTTTAGACTGCTCACTATGTGAAATTGTCTTCTATTTACTTTATATCATTCACTTAATTTTCAATTAGTATTATTGACTTTTTGGCTTTTTACTAATGGTAGAATTTTAATTTCAATGTTTCTTACCACTAATATATATGTATTTTTTTTTCTGTTAATCAAGAGGGGTCTTTTCCTTTGCTTCTTAAGAATGACTTTACTTTTTGTGTCTTAGAGAAGGATTTGGGAGCCAGTCACCTGTGTGATGTGACTTGTTGGGTCCCAGGAATCCTCCTACCCAACAGTATCCTCCTCTCTATGATATATTATCTGAAATTTCATCCATAATTAAAGAAGCATCCCTTTGAGTTTTAAAGGTTATAGGATCTTTAAGTACCTGTTTAAAAGGCACATGGTCCTGAAAAAGATAACATCTTAAACTTAACAAGCGATACCATAGCAGAGATTAATTTGTTGATAGTGACTTGAGTGCAAACTAGCAGATAGGATGACGTGTGAACTGGAAGCAATACTAGACTGCTGGAGATCCAGGGACCTTGTTACATTCATTGCATTATACACAGAACTTAGCACAGTGACTAACACTAGGTCCTCATTAATGAACAAATGAATTAATGTGACTGAAAAGGGGGAATATATTCTCTCCCCAAGAATATTACCTATTTCTCAATTCTATCTATTTCACAATAGCCAATGGAGCGTGGTAACACCAGAAATATTGGGATTCCTCAGCTTAATGACAGCCTTACTGGATATTAACAGTGTTCTTTTTATCTCTATCACCTCTCCCTGAAGCTATTTGGTGTCTCACCTTCAGCTGGCAGTCCAGGACATGATTTCTTTGTTAGGCTGCTTCTATATAAAGCTCTGGCAATAGGAAGTGCCTAGATTGCCATCTGTGATTCACACACCTACCCAGAAGTGTGTACACCTACCCAGGGGCAGGGAGCGAAGGAACCAAATTCTAGTTCATATCTTGTTTTCCTGTACAATATTCTGAAATTAACATTACTCTTTCACTATTTATATTCACTATTGTAGATGTAGTGATCTGCATCATAATATGTGAATTTGAGTAAAGTATACTCACCAGTGTTCAATCTTAGTTAAAAATGTAGAGTTGGCGCTTAGAGGAGTGGAGAGATGATTAACTGCCTTCAGAGAATAGAAATTCTCTTTAAGCACTACATAAAAGTAACTATTTTCCTTCAAAAGATCTTTGCCTATTTATTAAAGGATATCCAGCAGTGCTTCTCTTTGGCATGATTTTAGTAGCAATTTATTTGCGTTATTGTATTACCTGAAAATAATAAACTTGCGTTTTGTATTAAAATTTTAAGAGGAAGGCCTATCTTACAGGAAATCTCAGAATTAAGGAAGGCATTTTAAAAAGTACTTTGTTAGACATATACAGTAATGTAATCAAAGCTAATGAAATATAGAAATCCACTTCAAAGAACAATGTAAATTATTTTAATTAATAGTCCAATTGCTTTTATGTAAATGATTATTTACTAATGCACTAAGAAATTTGGTTTTCTTGAACAAGGAAACTGATCCCAGTGCAGAACTTATATATACCATGAATTTTCTTTCATCATAGAATAAGTCTTAGCCTTTCTCCAAAATAATGAAATGTTACTACACTCTGCAATTCCAATTGTGGAACTTGCCAACTTCAAGCAAATCTGATTTAGTAAAGTTTTACTGTATTAGCAATACAACTTCATAATGAAAATAGAGTTCTAGTTTCTTTATTCTGTATGTTTGGACTATACTTCTGGCAATGAAAAAAAGGTAAATCTAAAAGAATATCCGCAAATGGCAGTATTTCATTTTTTTCTTGTGGCTGAGTAATATTCCATTGTATACATGTACCACGTCTTTATCCAATTTATGACAACATGGACGGATCTTGAGGTAATCACACTAAGTGAAATAAGTCAGACAGAAAAAATTGAGAACCATATAATTTCACTGATATGTGGGATATAAAACTGAAAGCAACAAACAAACATGACAAACAGAGACTCGTGGACACGGACAGTGGATTAGTGGACAGTGGTTACCAGAGGGAAGAGTGGGAAGAAGGAGGTAGATAGGGGTAAAGGGGGTCAAATATTTGGTGGTGGAAGGAAATTTAACTTTGCAATATACATATGACATATTATTGAATTCTATACTTGAAACCTATATAATTTTATTAACTAATGTCAGTCCAATAAACTTAATTTATAAATAAATGAATAAATAAATATCCACATCATTCATTTGTGAAAATTGTTTAAATTTTTGGATAGCTTATTGATACTTCTCTAAAAGAAAAAAAGAAAAAAAGCAGATCTCCACGGACCATTAATCTTCCCTCTACAAATACTTAAAATGTTAGTAAAGCAGTAAATACTGACAAAACATGTTCTGTTCAAGCAATAATACCTTAGAAATCTGGTACTTTAGGCTTCCATTTAACTCACCTGTGCCCTTAACCTGTAATTACGTTTTAATAACATGAAGTTGTGATGTTTTGTGGGATATTATTTGGCATTCATTTGGGATATTATTTTTTATGCTATAACTTCTTATGGGAACACTTCCATTTTGTTACAGTGAGATCTTTGAGATAGCATATATTTTTTTAAAATGCCTTCTCAAATCATATACCTATTTTTGATTTAGAGAAAGAAAATACTAAGAGTAGAAGGGTAATTCAAGACCTCTTTGCCATCAGCCAAACAAAATGGCAAAAGCAGACAAACAAAAACTCCACTGTCCTAAATTTACTTTCAGATAAATTTAATTACTACATAGATTGTATTCAGAGGCTAAAGAGTAAAGTACCATCTTCTACTGAAATATGAAAAAGTAGATAATCTAAATCCATCAATATGTTTGTTTTCCTGTCCTGGAATCAGGTTCACCCTTGTCTTTGACATACGACTACATCTGTAACAAAAGGAGAACAGGAAAGATTAATACATACCAAAAGGCAAATTTCTAATGCTCCAGGCATTACTTTTGCACCTGTTATTATTTATTTTGTTAATGGTGTAAGCAGTTGAGGATGATGTTTTAGAAAACTCAGAGAACAATGATTTAAATGAAGACATTGACTTAAATCAGTCCAGAAGAATTTTAGTTTGATAAATGAAAATCTTTTTTATTCTCAGGAGTATGAAAAGCTGATCTTAGTGCTTTAGGGATAAATTCATAAAGAAAATATCCAATTATGTTCTGGACAGTTCTAGTTTTTCAGTGCCAGTTGGTGCTGGGGAGAGTAGAAGCAAAGATCTCTCTAGATTCTTTCTAATATCATAATTTGCTTCTTCTGAAGCTATAAGCAAGAATGTGTGGTCAACTAAAATGTGGCTATGTGTGCATTTTTTGCAATTTAACTGCGTACAACCCCATTTGACTATAAAGGAAATTGTTAGGAAGATAAATGCTGGATATTTATTACCTTACCACGAAGGGTGTTAAAATATATTTTGATCCAAGAAAAATATATAAATATTTTTTGCTGAAGAAAACACTGAATATAATTTTCCATTCTTCTCCATAAGCAAAATTCTAGAAATATGTGCTGATTTATAGGATTAGGTCTTATATGAACCCCTGCCCCCCCCCCCCGGAAAATGAGGAGGATCTGAAAATTCATTTTTGCAAACCCTGTAAAAATCTTGAATTAAAATCCACCTCTTCACAGACATCATCTTGTGGCAGAATTATTTAGTTGGTTTACATAATAATGTAATAATTAATAATGGTAGAATTATTTAGTTGGTTTACATATTTATGGAGAGATTACCCAACAGTAATAAAATAAGATGACTTTATTTCATAAAACACATAACAAAGCACCTAACAAAGTTTTCATTTTAGCATTTTAAATCTTCCTTTTAGCTTTGAAACTAGCTAAATGAGCCAGACTTATCTGTGCCAGAAAGATTTGTGAATTCGTATTTAGGGTTTATTTATCACCAGATAGTTACAGTGGAATTCCTTTTCTCCAACCCACTGTACAACTAGATGACACAGCATTTCCTGTTCCAACCTTATAAAAGAAAGGCCCACCAGAGGGCATGTCAAGAACTTTCATGGCTAATCTAAACACCTTGGTATTTGTCTCAAGCACATTTAAATAGTAAGTAGTGTGCTACATTGGCATCTGAAGTAAAATTTCCAATGTCTTCTGACACCATATGGCAATGCTTTCAATTAAGAGAACACCAAGATAGTCAAGGTCACCCAGATAGATTTGAATAAAACAGAAATAAATCTAATTGATTACTTTAAAATCAAGCACCTTAAACACCGGACAAGATGATGTAGAGGGTAGAGGCTTTGTACATTACCTTTTGCAACCACACCAGAGTCCTGACAAAACCACAGAGCAAACAACAAGCAGAGTCACCTGTGGTCTGGATGAACAGAGGCACTATAACTAGGGAGAAAAATAAGAAATCATCCTGTAATGGTAGGAGTGGGTGGAGATGCGAGGCTATCAGGTCCCATGTGACTGAGCAAGACAGAGGCTGTGGCAACTGCAGGCAGCAGGTGCAGGATTTCCTCTTAAAGAGACTGCAACTGAACTTTTGCAGTGATGGACTCGCTTGTGCTGAGCTCCAGCACCAGGTTGGCTGCTCGGAGGGTGCCAGTGACATAAGGGGAAACACTGAGTTGTTAGACTTTAAGGTGAGGGCTGGAAGTGAGGCTTTCCCCCAGGCTGAAGTGCTGTTGGCATCCACTGTTCCTCTGTTGAGACTCCCCCCGCCCCCGCCAGTGTGTGGACTACCGGAGCTGAGACATCATCAGACTGGATAACAGAAGTTGCTCTGCCCAGAGGATTCCCTGAAACTCCACCTCCCCCAACTCGCAGCCCTACTCAATCCACATCCAGTGGTGTCTTCATTGTGCCCTATGCCCCTTGCTTAGCAGTTCCAAGCCCTGCACTGGTGGCATCTGGCTTCAGTTTCTGGCCTGGCCTCTTGAGGCAACTATAAGCACAACATGGGTATTGGCCAACTGGAGATTGCTTACTGAATCTTAGCAAGTGGCTCCCAAGGGGCACAGGCTGGGGCTAAACTTGGCCTGCAGCTGAACCCCTCTCAGGACTGTGCCACTGGACACCTACTACACAAAGCCATGCTAATAAGACTGGAAGACTTAGGAGTTTTGCTTAGTACATAAAAACAGACACAGAAAGGCAGTCAAAATGGGGAGACAGAGAAGCATGTCCTACATGAAAGAACAGTACAGAGCTCCAAGAAAAATGGAATCAAGCAATCATCTACCAGATGCAGAGTTCAAAACACTGGTTATAAGGATGCTCGGTGAACTTAGTGAAAGAGTAGATGAACTCAGTGAGAACTTTAACAAAGAGATAAAAACTATGAAAATGGAGATGGAAATTATAAAAAGGAATCAGTCATAAATGAAGAATATAACATCTGAGATAAAGAGTATATTAGAGGGAATCAACAATGTGGATGAAGCGGACATTCGAATCACTGATATAGAGGATGGGGTAGCAGAGGACACCAATCAGAACAGCAACAAGAAAAAAGAATCCAAAAACATGAAAATAATTTAAGGAGCCTATGGGAGAACATCAAATGTAACAACATTCACATCCTAAGGGTACCAAAAGGAGAAGAGAGAGAGCAAGAAGTTGAAAATCTATTTGAAGAAATAATGATGGAAAACTTCCCTAACCTGGTGAAAGAAATAGACATAAAACCCCAGGAAGCTCAGAGAGTTCCAAAAACCGAGAACTCAAAGTAGCCCACACCAAGACACATTATAATTAAAATGCCAAAGGTTAAATTCAAAGACAGAATCTTAAAAGCAGCAAGAGAAAAGCCGTTAGCTACCTACAAGGAAGCTCACATAAGACTGGCTGCTGATTTCTCAAAAGACACTTTGCAGGACAGAAGGGCTCGGCATAGAATATTCAAAGTGATGAAAACTCAGGATCTACAACCAAGATTATTTTATCCAGCAAAGCTATCATTTGGAGTCGAAGGACAGATAAAGAGCTTCCCAGACAAGAAAGAGGAATTCATTACCACTAAGCCCACATTACGGGAAATGTTGGAAGGACTTCTCTAAGAAAAAGAAAAAAACATATAGCAAAAATAAGAATAAAGAATGGCAATAACTATACATATCTATCAACAGGTACTTCAAATGAAAAATAATTAAATGTTCTAATCAATAGAGAGGGTAGTCGAATAGATAAGAAAACAAGCCCCCTACATATGCTGCCTATAAGAGACTCGAATAGATAAGAAAACAAGACCCCTACATATGCCGCCTATAAGAGACTCACTTCAGATTAAAAGACACACACAGACTAAAAGGAAGAAGATGGAAAAAGATATTGCATGATGGACCTAGAGGGTATTGTGCTGAATGGAGTAAGTCAGATAGAGAAACACAAATGCCACATGATTTCACGTACATATGGAATCTAAATAACAAAATAAACAAGAAAAATGGGAACAAACTCATAGATACAGAGAATATTTTGAGGGTTACTAGATGGGAGAGGGGTTGGGGGTCAGTGTAAAAGGTCAAATGGATTAAGAAGTACAAATGGATAGTTACACAATAGTCATGCAAATATAAAGTGTAGCCTAAGGAATATAGTCAATAATATTGTAATAAATATGTAAAGGGGCAGAGGTGTACTAGATTTATCGGGGTGATCACTTTGTTGATTATATAGATCTCTAATCACTATGCTGTGTAACTGAAACTAATATATTATTGCAAACTATAATTGAAAAAACTCATTGAATTGTACACTGTAAATATGAGCAACTAATTGTCTATTATATATCAATAAAGCTGTAAAAAAATAAGCACCTTGAAGATGTGAATAAATTCCCAGAATGAATAAGACCAGTGAGTCCATACATTTTCTTTAGTGATTACATGTTTATGGGAGTAAGGCGATATACAGAACATGAATATACTGTCATGTCATTCATTTTATTATCTGCATGCAGCCAGTTCACTGGCAGTGTTTAAATCTCAGGCTAAATTTCTTCAATCACTCAAACTACTTCAGAGTCACCAATTATTGGTCTAAAGGAAATGCTTGTGTAAAACATAAGATGACAACATGCTGAAAAATGCATTTCAAAGCCACCTTCAAGTGTCTTTTTGATTATCTCCTCATTCATATTATCTGCATCACTGCTTCCCATCTATTGGTATCTATAATTGAGAACTGACTCAATTCTTTTTTAGGAGGCTAATAAACAATGACCCTGAGAAAACTACATCTTCAATATAATAATTCTGGTGTATACCTAGCTTTAGATGGAAAATTAAATTCAATTTATAAAAGAAAAAAAGTTGATTTCAATATTTGAAGGAGAAAGCCAGAATGCAGGAATACTGTTTACATTTTAAGAATATAATTCTCTTAATAAGAGAAAGATCATCAGAGCTTTGGTAAATGACTACTACTTTAAATATGAATGCCTTCTATTCCTAAATACTTGACAAAGTACAATGAACCAGAAAGCTATTTATTGCATGACACAATTTCCCTTACATGTTCTGCACCTTTTTTCTGGCTATACATCTAAAATGTAACTCAACTCAGCTGTTTATTTTCTCATCATAGCATTTAAATCTTGCTCTTCCCCCTATTTTAATAACACTATTCCACAGTTAGTATCATATATGTTTACATGACTCTAAAATAAAGCAAAATACCAGATCAACAAAGCAACTGAATATTCCGCTTTTAACCAATTGTTTTGGTATTTTGTAGATAAGCCTGACTTTTGACTATCTCCTAATATTTATTCATCTGTATCTGTTCTCTAAAAATACCTAATATACTTGAAACAATTCTTCCTATTTGCAAGTGCCAGTCCTGTCTTTTTCCATTGTATATTATAACTGAAATGATAAAAATTTAGGATCTATATCCTACCTAATTCAAAGGGGGTTTAAAGTAGTCCCTTGATTAAATCCAATATGAAATAAAACATTTATGAATAAAATAGAATCTATCTAAAGAGGGAGTTCTTAGGCTGGAGTGTCCTTGCAGGCACGCAGATGGGTCACATAGAGTAGTTGTGCAGCTGAAATTGTCTTGAAGTTTTAAGTATGTAGAATTGATTTTTTAAAATAAAGTAAATCTTTTTCACCCATCTCCAACCACCACCACCACCCCCAGACACACACACACACAACCCTCTGGAAATTATCAATTTGTTCTCTGTATCTATTAGTCTGTTTCTGTTTGTTTTGATCATTCATTAGTTCTGTTTTTTCAGATTCTACATATAAGTGAAATTATGCAGTGTTTGTCTTTGACAATTTCATTTAGCATAATATCCTCTAGGTCCATCCATGTTGTCGCAAATAGCAAGATTTCATTCATTTTATGGCTATGTAATATTTAATTCTAAATATATGCCCAATCTTCTCTAACCATTCATCTATCGATGGACACCTAGGTTGCTTCCATATCTTGACTATTGTAAATAATGCTGCAGTGAACATAAGGGTGCATATATCTTTTCAAATTAGTGTTTTTTATTTTCTTCAGATAAATACTCATTAGTAGAATTTCTGGGTCTTATAGTTCTATTTTTAATTTTTTGAGGAAACTTCAGACTGTTTTCCATAGTGGCTCCACCAATTTATAATCCCACCAACAGTGCACAAGGGTTCTCTTTTCTTTACATTCTCACCAACACTTGTTACTTGTTGACTTTTTGATAATAACTATTATGACTGATGTGAGGTGGTATCTCATTGTGGTTTTGATTTGCATTTCCCTGGTGACTAATGATGATGAGCATCTTTTCATGTTTTTTGGCCATCTGTATGTCTTCTTTGGAAAAATGTCTATTCAGATTCTCTGCCCATTTTTTAATTGAATTGTTTGTTTTCGATGTTGAGTTGTATGAGTTCCTTATATATTTTAGATAGCAACCTGTTATCGAATATATCATTTGCAAATATCTTCTCTCATTCAGTAAGTTGTCTTTTAATTTTGTTGATGGTTTCCTTCTCTGTGTAAAAGCTTTTTAGTTCAGTTATAAAATAAATAAACCACAAGGATGTAGTGTACAGCACAGGGAATACAATCAATAATATCATAATGACTTTGCATGGTGACAGATGGTTTTTAGATTTATTGTGGTGATCACATTGTAAAGTATATAAATGTCCAATCACTATGTTGTATACCTGAAACTGACATAATATTGTATACCAAATATACTTTAGTAATTAAAAAAAATATATAAGGAAGGTGAAATAAATGAAATACAACAAAAAATATATAAATACATGCATACATACATACATGCATGCATGCATGCATGCATGCATACAATGGACATCTAAATGGTGATGCTGCAAATTTAGCCATTTCTTTTGTCTCTTTTCAGTATGGTACCATTAACTTTGATTAGAATACTAAAATTCCAGGAGTATTGCAATTTAAAAAACATGTTAAGAAAGGCTGATGATAACAAAGACATGGATAAAATATATCACCAAGCCACAGGATATTTCAAGATCACAATTTTCTTTTTTTTTTCTTTTGTTAGAATGAAAAACTTTTTTAGCTCCAAAACCTTTAAATCACATTCATGACATCTTGGTATTCTTGGAATATCCTTCATTCCTACATAGGGTCTAGAGATTATAAATCAAAACCATAAAGTAGAATCAAACTCCCAGACAATAATTTCCTGGATAAGTAACCTTGTATGTTTTAAGATGTCTTAAAATATGGAAAAATCTTCCTTCCTTAATCAGATCTGCTTCAGGAGAAATCTGAGTCTCTCCATACCATAGGTGATTAAGAAACCATTGGAACGTGAAGGAAAATTTTAAATAATACAATCTCTATAATGCCAAAAATAAAGTAAATCTTATTTTAAATGTTCTAGAGCAATGCTGTCCAAGAGAATATTCTTCAGTGATACAAAGTTCTATCTCTGTGCTGTCCAATACATAACAACAAGCCACCTGTGACTACTGAGCACTTGAAATGCGGCTAATGTGCCTGAAGAACTGAATGTTTAATTTTATTCAATTTTAAATAGCAAAAATATGGCTATTGGCTATCCTATTAAACAGCATAGCAGTAGATTAACAGTAACATGGGGTCACTGGATAAACTTCATGAGGTCCATAAAACTCTTTGAAATTGTACACAAAATTGTGTATGTTTATTTATTCTGTACATAGAGTTTATCAAATTTTCAGAAGAAATTCTGACCCCGAATGAGGTTAAGAATCACCATAGAAGGAACAGAAGTTAGCCACCCCTGTTTGGGCTCTATGTTTCCTGACGACATAATTAAAACTAGAAATATTGTGAATTATTTTTTAATTTTATGTCGTAAGAAAACATCTAAATTCCTCAGCAAAAAAAAAAAGGTTTCCTAAAGTTAAATTCAAGTAATGTATTATACATTTCTACAACCAATGCATATTCCTCTTTTTAAAAAACTTTGTTTTGAGATAATTTCATACTCAATTGTAAGAAAGAAATAGAGATCCTGTATACCATTCACCCAGTTTCCCCCAATGGAATCACTTTATATAAGTATAGTACAATATCACCACCAGGAGACTGACATCGATACAATCCACCCACTTTATTTGGATTTTATTAGTTTTACATGCACTCATTTGCATGTTCTATGCAATTTTATCACATGCGTAGGTTCATATGACCACCACCACAGGCAAGATTCAGAGCAGTTCCATCACCACAGGGCTCCCTCACTTTGCCCCTTTTTAGTGACATACACCTCCACCTCATACCCTCTCCTTAGCTCTGGGCAACCACTAATTGGTTCTCCATTACTATAATGTTTTCATCTCAAAAATGTTATGTAAATGGAATCATACTATATGTAAACTTTTTGGATTGGCTTTTTTTCAGTCAGCATAATTCTCTGGCAATTCATCCAGACAGTTGCATATATTCATAGTTCATTCTTATTTTTAATTAGTATTCCATGGTATGGATGTACTACGGTTTGTTCAACCATTCACCTATCTTGTTATCTCCAGTTTTTGACAATTATGAATGAAGCTGCTATGAACATTTATATATAGCTGTTAGTGAATGTAAGTTTTCATTTATCTGAGATAAATGCCCATGACTGAAATTTGCTGAGTCATATGGTAGTCGTATGTATAGTTTTGTAAGAAACTGCCAGACTGTTTTTCTACATTGGCTGTACCATTTTATATTCGCACTAACACTGTATGAGTATATGCAATCCAGTTTCTCCACATTCTTGCTATAATTTGGTTTTATTTTTCTAATTTTTATTTTATTATTTTATTTGTTAGCCATTCTGGTAGGTATGCAGTGATATCACACGGTGGCTTTAATTTGCATTTCCTTAATGGTTAATGATGTTGAATATCTTTTCATGTGCTTATTTGCCATCTGTATATCCTCTGTGGTGAAATGTCTGTAAGCATCCAAAATAGGAATGAGTTCTTTCTACATAGGAATTTGATTAATATCACTAGATAGTTTGTTCTTACAAAAGAAAGAAATGCTGTTCGACTAGAATTTTTTATTGCTTATATGCTAAGACAGAAGCCTTAACATTAATTCTTACTTACCCCAGTATAGATGTTTCTATGGAGAACTAGGAAAATAGGATCTAGGAAACTTTGACCATAGAGAGAATTGAGAGAATACAAATGAATGGAGAGATAGGAGAGCCGTTGGTAGATATTGGATTCATTCATGTCACAAATACATTTTCTAGCATATATATATACCGGTAGTACAGATATTATATACCCTTGGTATGCTTTTGATATATTTAGATGTCATTTGTTGCCTTGTTTTAAGAGTCACTTTTGTATACCCACTCGGACAGAGAGCAGTCTCCTTCAGCTCAGATAGGGCAGCAGAATTACCTGCAGGCAGAACTATTACTCTCCTCCAAAAAGAGCAATGGTTACTCTCCTCCTTCAAAAGCTTGCATGGTTATCCACTGCCTAACAAATCAAGACCAAATTCCTAAATATGTTATTCGAGGACAACAAAGACCTAACCTACCTTTGCTGTCCTACCACCCGCTTCTCCTCCTCTTGTGCTCTAGCCAAACTGAAATAGTGTTCTCCAAATCCCCTCTGCTCTTTCCTGACTTTGAGCTTTTGTTCCTGCTATATCCTTTACTGAAATATCTTCCCTCACCATGTGTACCTAGAAAAATACCACCTATCTCTCAAGGCCCAGCTCAGATGTTAATTTCACCATGAAATCTCCCCTAATTCCTTGAGTCAGAAGCAAACACTCCTGCCTCTATACTTACACAGGACTTTGCACCCCCTCACAGTACCCATCTCTCTGACCACTCTTTTGTTTAAAAGTCGTGCCAACACAATAACATGGATGAATCTCAAATGCATTGTGCTAGCTAAAAGAAGTCAGACACAAACAGCTATGTACTGAACGATTCAATTTATATGACATTCTGGAAAAGGCAAAATTATAGAGACAGAAAACAGAAGAGAGGTTGTCAGGGGTTAAGAGTGGGGGAAAGGATTTGCCTATAAGGACACAGCATGAGGGAATTTAGGGGATGACAAAACTATTCTATATTTTAATTGTGGTAGTGGTTACATGACTATATGTTTGTCAAAACTTATAGAATTGTACACTAAAAAGGGTGAATTTTACTCTCTATGTAAATGATACCTTAAAAACACTGAAAAAGTTTCATAACGCCTAGCCAGCAAACTATCTGGCCTGTCCTCCGGTTCTTGCTCTCCATCTACTTGCTCTTCAAATGTACTCTAATGTGCCAGGCTAAGAGCTCGGCCACAAAGAAAGAAAATACATGGTCCCTCCTCTCAAGTAATTTAGTCTCTGATGGAAGAAATTGGTTTGTAAGTAAATAAATGCAGCATAGTATGGAAGATGCTATATATAATACAGATACATGTCAGATACAGTGGTGGCATGAAGGGGACAGTGGTCAGATAGACCTAGATTGCTGAGGGCCTAGCCTTCCAAGTTTAGAAATTTCTATTTAATTCAATATGCAATGAGAAGTGACATTACCATAGCTATGTTTTAGAAAGTATTATATGGCAGTGATATGAAGAATTATTTGGAGTGGGGGAGAGATTTAAAGCAGATAAATCAATTAGACTATTTACAATAGTCTAAAAGAAAATTAATGTCACTTCTTTTCTCCATTAGTAGAAATTGAGATCAGACTATGCTTTCAATTAAAGCATGTACTGCTAATAATCTAAATGCATGTAGGCAACAGTAAAGAGAGGGACCAAAATTTTGTCTTCATATAACTTGCCCCCAGTAGTCTCAGATACTTAATGGAGGGACCTTGTTGCATTCATCTTTTTATCTTCCCCAGCAACCATCACAAGACTCTGTAGACATTAGAAGCTCTAAAAAAATGTTTCTTATTCTAATGAATAAATTAATGAATGAATGAATATTCTTTTAAATCACCGAAACCTCCAAAAAGAATATTGTTACTCCTATATGTCCAATGATGCTTTCACTTACAATTTTGTATGCCAGACAGCCCAAAGGGTCAAGGTTAATAAAAATGTTTTATTCTTAAATTTGTATATTGACTGCCATGATCTGGTGGGATTAATCTAGCACATTTTTCCCCCAGAAAGTCTGCTTGTCCTTTGCTCGTTAACTGCTGCCTAACAATTTGCAGTGACAGGGATAAGTTTCTGTTAAAAGGAAAGCTAACGGACACTATAAACTCACTTTCTAGTATGCTACTTTTAAGGAATTGACTATTACCATTCTGTCTTGGGACTTGAAACCTCTGCTGAAAATGCCTTATATGGGGCATAATTAAAAACACTGATATAAGATAGGGTACTTCCTGGAATGTGTGTGCTGAAAAGTTTTCATCCTGCCTTGAATCCAACAAAATAGAAGGTCCTAAAACCAGCAGGGTGCTGTGTCCTAAATACCATGTAAGGCCCAAACATATGCTCTCATCAGGTCTCTAAAAACCTCAAACATCACCACCTAAGACCTTTAATGAACTGGTGGAATCATTGAAGGTGAACTTGATAAGCCTCTTCTTCAAACAAACAAGAGTGCGGGATTTCAATTTCTGCTTTCTTTTTTCCCCACGAAATTCAAACATTGCTGAGCCACTTTATTGCCTCTGGTAAAAGTTTTCTGTGGCTCTAGAGTTGACAACTTCCAGAATATTAAGCAGTTACTGACTTGTGCTTCTGCGCTAGTTTTCTGTGAAGAACATGAAGGATACTAATACTATCTGCACCCAAAGTCACACAGAGACAACTTGGAGAAAAAAAATGTACTTACTACCTTCTAATTGGAAGATTATCAGCTAAGGGAGAAGTGATTTTATAGATTCCAGAGTGTGCTGTGGTTGAATGGATTTGAGCAATTTTTTTTTTCATTTTGATGTTCCTGTTAGTGTTTTCCCTCATTAAAGTTCCTATACTTTATACTGTATGATTTGTGGTGAAGTCAAACCAAAGTAATTTTTGTAGCCATAAAACCCTTTTGTTGAAGGCCTGCTTGTCCTTTTCCTGTTTCCTGTGACCAACATAGCCATAACACTTTCCCAATTTTGTTGTGACAGAACTTAATTACGGTGTGAATCACGAGTGGTAAGCCAGCAATTTCAGTTGTCTCAACTATGTGCTAGCACCTTGTCACTTATTGCCAGATACTTATTTACTCCGAGTTATTGATCAATTTTGAGCCCTGACCAGCTGCAGCTAATCTTAATGCATATAGTTGGCAGCTGCGAATTTGTGACTTTGTCTCTTGGAATACAAAGGCTGCCTTTGCCTACACTCAGGCAGATTTTAGCTTCTAAAGGGCAAAGCTTTGGCCTTAGTAGGTGATTGTGGTTATGCACTACCATATACATATGTTTATTCTTAAATTGCTTTACAGAAGCCCCAGCTATATTGGGAATTATCGAATTAGATTCCTGTTAAGAAAGAATCCCATTCTGTCTGTAGGTTAAAAAAAAAATACTGCTAAAGTACATTTTTAAGAACTTAACTCCTCCCTAATTTGCTAAATTGA
The DNA here is from genome assembly GCF_000151845.1 of Pteropus vampyrus. Taxonomy (NCBI): domain Eukaryota; kingdom Metazoa; phylum Chordata; class Mammalia; order Chiroptera; family Pteropodidae; genus Pteropus; species Pteropus vampyrus. Next base: position 691,052 of record NW_011889200.1, on the reverse strand, counting down.
TCTTATCCATGCTTGCCAGGCCCACTCCCTTCTATAAGTCTCTGTCACTTGTCCTTGTCCTAGGCAGTGACAATATCATAGACATTTATTTTACATATATTATTTGATTTGTTAGGCTTTAATCTGAGGGAACATTAAGTGGTTCAAATATATCTATATAATTTATTATTATTATTATTATTATTATTATCCCTATTTGTAGTTGAGGAAAGAAAGAAACTTCCTTGGTGTCACATAACCAGTCAACAGAAAGTTAAAAATAACATAAACTGGAATGGGGGAGCTCCGTGGATCTAGTCTACTGAATAGTATGAATAGACTGGAAGCAAAGTTATTAAAAATATTTTTCTCTCCCATTTTCCTCAAGTAATTTTTAATAACATATACATAAATCTCTCGTAGTCACAGATTTAATTCTTTTGAAATCTTCATCATACTAGAAACCCGAAAATGAGGGAGAGGAGACAGCAGGAGACTAGATGAGTTTCCTAAGTAGATTGACCTGATATAGCAGTGGAGGGTAAAAAACACTTATGCCAATCATTTCCTCCAGCACTTCCCCTATCACCTTTTCCCTGAAGCCATTTCTGCCCTATGCCTTGGGCCCTTCCCCACTCTTATCCTTCTTAAGCAATTTGAAATCCTGTCAGTTATCTCCTTAAACTCAAAATAGTTAATCTGGTCCCCCAGTAGCAATCAAGTCAACACAATCTAGCTCAAATTTTCTGAATTGTTCTCCATCAATGCAAGTCCTTTCTGTGCCAGTTTTCATCAGTGGACATAAAACACCCTTCTGCACTTAACACAAATTCAGGCACTTCTCTCCACACACTCATGTGAGCAACCAAAGATGTAGACATTTACAAATGATGATGAAGCACTTTACTAAGTGCTCTCCTAATCTCTGTTATCTAGGATTTCTGGGGCTGCTCAGCAGGAAATTAAGGCCCTCTGGTGAGGGGGTTCTTAATGTGCTAAAATGTGTTACTGGATGTGGCTGAAAAACACCCATTCTTTCCACCTTGTCATTATATCCTTACTAGGTATGTGGGAAGGTGGTACAGCAGAGTGAATTTGGAGTCAAACATACTCCTATGTGAATTTCACCTCTGCCACTTACTAGCTATGTGATTTTTGGCAAGATACTTCACCTTTCCGAATCTCATTCTCCTCATCTAAAAAATGGGAATTACTGTATAATAGAATTTTATTACCTGTCATAAGAATCAAATGATATAATTAATGCAAGTGAAGAATCTGATACATAGTAGTGTTCTCAATAAATATGTTTCCTTCCTACCTCTACTTTTGAAGGTAGTGTTATATAGAGTGGAAAGCGCTATCCTGGGAAGAGTGTAGTTTTGACCTAAGATGTGGGCTCAAATTTCGATTCTGTCATTTGGTTACCTTGGGTGACCATACCAAGTTATGTAACCTGAGCCTCAATTTCTTCTGTAAGATGTAGCATATAATACTTATGTCACAGGTATAAAGCAACTGGCCAATAAATAATAAGCTCTCAATGGTAGCTATTAATGTTACGGGTGTGAGAAGACTGTTCTTAGTTTAAGATATATCACATCTGTTGTAAATCCCCTCTCTAAAAATCCTCTTTTCTTTGAGTCCATGAAAGCTTTGTTTACAAAATCCTCTGTTTTCTAATGATTGTATACCCACTTGAGCTCACTGAGGTTTATCTGCATTTACAAGTGATGTTATATTATTTGAAAGTATGCTGCAGCATCACATTTTGGCTTTTTGCTTTGTTTTCTTTGGCTGCTCACTCTCTCTACACCCCTATCATTTTTTTCTTACTATCCATAGAGCATATGCCTAGAGTGAAAATTTATTGCCATCTCTTCTCCACACATTCTCTACACCTATATTACCACAGCATCACTTAGATGCCAAGACACTAGTTGTCTCAGGTGGTGCTTTTGCCATTTATTTGGTGGTAAGAAACCAGATGTGCTATCTCAGTTTTTACAGACAAGAACTGAACACTATCGTCCATCTCTGCACCTCTGCAGAAACTCAGTGTGTCTGGAAACTTAATCAGCCACAATGGTGTCCTGTTGTTGCTCCTACAGGATGCTTCTCTGTTTATCAGTCATCACTAGATACCGCACTGCTCAGGACAGCTTTCTGTTCAGTATTGCTGATACAAATATTTGGCAGGGCTAGCCTTTGCGGTAGGATTTGAGGAATTCAAAAAGACTCCTTCCCCAAATATATCTCTCTCACTGGTCATAGCGCCTGAAATGCATACAAGAAACATTTGGCGTAAGGCAATGTTAAAATGCAAATGTCACTCTCCAGAGAGAAGATATTGAGTCATTATCAGCTATGAATACTTATAGTCTGAACTACATTGGAATCCTGATTCAGGTACTATCTATATGATCTTAGGCAAGTTACTAATTCTCTCTGAGCCAGTTTCCTCTTCTGAAAATTGGGATAATTACAGATGGTTGTGAGATTAATGAGATAATGCATGTAAAGCACATAGTAAATGCTCAATGAACAGTAGCTGTTATTAGTCTTATGGACAGAAGGCCCCTGAGGGAATACATCTAGGACTAATAAATCTGGTTTGAGGGTCAGGAAAAGGTGAGGTCTGATACAGGGAAACTGCTCAAAGCAAAGGCCCTGGCATGCTGTCAATACAGCCAGGGAGTAGCATGGAAACTCTGGGGACCTGGGGTTGGAAGAGTTAGGTTGGAGGAAGAGGAAGGACTGAAGCAAAGTCAAACCATAGTTACATGAACTTGCCAACAAGAAATGTGCAGTACTACTCAGGATGTGATACTTTATGAGGTAGTAAGCTCTAACATGGGAATGTCCAAGCAGAGGTTTGGTGCTGGCTACCCTACCTGTCAGGAATACTCTAGTCTACCTCAGGGCTTCTCAAACTTACATGTGAGTACAAATTACCTGGTAATCTTGTTAAAATGCAGATTCTGATTCAGCAGGTCTGGGGTAGGACCCGATATCCTTTGTTTCTTACAAGCTCTCTGACGATGCTCCCCATCAAGAGACCTCATTCCTGATAGCCAGGTTCTGTTGCAGTTTGAAAAGAAATCACAGCGAGACAGAGGATATGGTTAGGGAAAGCTAGAGAGTTACTTAGACAAATTTCCATAGAGTGGAAGGACTTTGATACAGTTGTGATCTACATACTGATTCTTAGCTTTGCAAACTTTGAAATTTGATTGGTGGTATAATCAGAGACTGGGCTCCTGGGAACTGACTCACACGTAATCGGATTCACAAGAGACCAATATATAAGCCAGAATGCCAATGGATTAATTTATAATGAGAAGTATAACTGTTCCAGATACTAGTGTTTGCTGATCAGTGCATTATCTCCCTGTAGGTATATTTACATGAGTAGCTAAATGATAATGAGAAGGTTGCTTGGTGAGGATGAACTTGTAGCAAGGGAGAGTTCATAGGATGATTTTAATGGTCATGTCATCAAGCTATGATAGTCTGATAAGCTCTATCTCCACAATTGGGCTAGACTTCCAGAATAGTACTGGGATATTAGCTTCCTCTCTAGTTTTTGCTTTTTGTCTTGCCTTCATACAATCAAGAGGATCTATTTAGGTCTAAGTCTGATCATATTCATTTGTTCCATAAACTTTAATATAAATTCACAATTTTAAACTTATTACAAAAAGTTTAAAATATAGAGAAAAGTTAAAAAATAATATAATTACTTATATACCCACCATCTAGATTCAATAATTATTGTTTTGCTATATTTACTTAGTGTGTGTGCATGTGTATACACATGTGTGCACATGTGTATTGAGTCCACACTCTTTAACATAGTCTTCTAAACTCTCCATGTTCTGGCACAACCTACTTGACCAGCATTACTTCCCTTGGCTCCCACCTTACAACTTACATTCCAGCTGTACCTAACTACTGCATGTTAGTTCCCTGGATATTCCCTGTTGTTCTAATCAGGGAATGTAATATACTATTGACTATGCCTGAATATTCTTATTCTTTTTGCTTAACTCTATTTGTTCTTAAAGACTCAGCCTGTGGACCCGTGGGGGGGGGAGGGCGGAAAGACTGAGCCACACCCATGTTGCCATAGCATTCTATGCTTTTATCAGTCATAGCATTTATTACTTTATCTTGTTTACCTCTCTAACTTTCCTGCAAACTGTGAACTCATTACAGTCAAGAACTGTCTCTATATACCCATGCCTCTCCAGTGTCTTGCACTTAGTAGGTGTCCAGGATTCAGAAAATCCAACTGCCTACCAGAGAGTTCCACCTAGTTACATCATAGGTACTCAAAATCAACATATCTAATCTGAACTCATCTCTCCTTCCTACCTGCTCTATACAGTTTAAACCCTCCTCCTGCTTGTCACCCAGTCTTCAAGCCAAAAACCTCAGAGCAATCCCTAACTCTCCTCTTTCTTTCATCCTTCAAATAAGACCTGTTGATTCTACCTTCAAAATACATTCCCAATCTGTCTCCACTACCTGTCTAGTCCAGGCTACTTTCATCTCCCACCTGGAGCACTGTCAACCACCTTCTATCTGGGCTCCATGCTTCTATTCTTGCCCCTTCCAATCTATTATCCACAAAAAAGACATAATGATCTCTAAAATTCAAATCTGATTATATATCACTCCCTGCTTAAACCCTGATTATATTACTTCTTGGTTTTGGATGAAGTCCAAACTCCCCAGCTTTACCCAAGGGACTCTCAAAAACTTAACACCTGTGCATCTCTATAAGTTTATCTCATGTGTTCTGGGCTCCATCTAATCATTTTATGTTTATAGAACTTCACAGAGCCTGTACTTGTTGTTACCCAACATTTTCAGTTTCATGCCTCAATGTCTTTCCTTGTATTCTTCTCTGCCTAGAAAGGCTCTCTCAAGCTCAGTACAGGTGTAACCTCCTCTAGGAAGCTTTTCCTTACTTTCCAGTCTGGATTAGGTTCCTTTTCTCTATTACCCACTGCTGCCCTATCCATACATCTATCAGAGCACTTACACTATATACATATAGCACTCTCCTGCAATCATCAATTTGTTTGTTTGTTTCATCAAAGTTCATTTATGAGCTTTTTGAGAACAGAGTCTTATCTGATTTTTTACCCCAATGCTTAGCCCATGGCTGGCATATAGTAGATGTGAAATAAATATTTGTTTAAGAATGAATGTTAACAAATATCACCCTGAACTTCATTTTGTAGGCGCCTTATAATTTTTTTTTCTTTTGAACACACTGTTTCTCAAAGTATGATATAGTTGATTGTCATGCAGGTAATAGTGAGAGAATTTTGAGAGCTTTTCACTAACAAATTGAATTTCTGGAATTGTACCATTTCATAGAGGTGGCTGATCCTACCCTTTCACTTTCCCTTAGGTAAATTTTATCTTAGAGATTAACATCATCAGGCGTTGGAAGTACCATGCTATTGGACCCATATACTCTCTTGGTCTCTAAAGTCCCTTTCAATACCTAGGGTTCATGTTTCACAGAATTGCCTATTTATGTGGATTCTAGGTGCTGTTTGGTTATGGTGTTAATTTTCTACTAGGTTTCTCTCAAGTTGTAAAAGTATCAAGTGCAGAATTGTCCCATGCTTAACCTTTAGGAATAATATTAAGTAAATGTTGGGTCAGGGTCTAAGGAGAGTGATTGATCAGTATTTTAACAAATATTTAGTTGGATAAAATAAATTATATTTCCTTGAACTGAAAAAGTGGCTAAAGCTGAACATTCTGAACGTCATTTTCTCTGATTAATACCTCAAAGTAACAAACTGATTATTGAAAAAGTATTGGATCCCTGAACCTGTTTAATAAAAGTATTTAACAGATATGATTTTTACATTCTGCTTAGGACTGTTTTAAGTGCATTACATGTATGAAGTCATTTAATCATCTGAATAACACTAAGGGGTAGGTACTATTATTCCCATTTCACAGATGATGAGGAAACTGAGGTACAGAGAAGTAATTTCCCCAAGATCAAAAGTTATTCATAACCTATATAATGAAAACTGTAAGACTCTATTAAAAGAAATCGAAGAAGATACAAAGAAGTGGAAAGATATTCCATGTTCTTGGGTTGGAAGAATCAACATAGTTAAAATGACCTGTTAAAGCATACAGCTGAAACTTACTGGATTTCGTTAACCAATGTCACGATAAAAAAAAGTTATCCATAACTGTCAGACACCAGGTGTATCAGTTCACTTTAATCCAGTGCATATTTACTGAGCATCTACTAAATGCAATAATTGACAGGGTGTATAAAAACTGTATATTTAAAGTAAGGAGAAATTGTAATCCAATAGTGCCATGAGTGAATTGCCAAAGTTGGTCGGGCTCCTTTTAGATGGTGGGAAATGGAGAAAGATTATGCAGTTAAGGTCATGAATGGCGCAGAGGTATCCATTTGGATAAGCCTGTTTTGGGGAAAATGAAGAGGCCTAGTTTTGAGGTGTGTGAAAACGGTAATTCTTTATTGAGGATTAAGATTATTTTTAGGACCCTCTGTTGCAGTTTATTTAGCATGGAGTAAGAGTAAGAAGGAAATACACAGGTATGACGCTTGTTTGGAGCAGGAAAGTAGAAAGGTTAAAAAAAAAAGTAACATGCTTTTCTTGCTCCTCCCCCTACCCAGTAAACGACCTGCCCCCAGCACCGTCCACTTACGCAAATTCTCTTGACTACAACTCAGACCCTTCGGATCTGTGCTCTTTATAAGTATTTTCACATTTTGGCATCTTAAGCCTGAAATGCCTTTTAGGCAAATGTCAGAATGAAAAATGTATTCTTGCAATTCAAAACGGGCTCGAATACAACCAGAGAGTTTTTCTATGTTCGGATTCTATAGTTCCTCACCTGTCCATTTTTCCTAAAACCACGTGACACACCTGGCCACACAGCCTCAGATCCTACTCTAATGCCTGGTTATCCTGTTACCCTTTTAAAAGGCGGATCCTGCAGTGTCCTTTCCTCTCTCCCAGGCACCTCTACCCCCAGTCGTTTGGGCGGAGCTTCATGCTAAAGCCCCAGAGCCCGACGCGGCCGCAGCAGCAGCGAAGAGAGCTAGAGCAGTGAAGAGCTGCATCTGCAGCAACATCTCCACCGAGGCTACGTGCCTGTGGGCTCGGACCTAGCTCGCCGCGCGCGGGTTTCTCCCCGCCCTCTCCCCACCTGGCGCGCACCTGGTCAAGGCCAGGGTCCTGCCACAAGCCAGGAGGGTGCGTGCCACGGGCCCTAGGGTACCGCAGAGTGCGCGCGCCATGGGGCCACCGCTTGGGGCCCGGGTCTTCTGCTGCGGTGGCTGCGCCTTTCCCCGATTGTTGGCGTGGAGCTTCCTGCTGGCTCTGAGTCCGCATGCCCCCGGCTCCCGGGGAGCCGAAGCCGTGTGGACCGCGTACCTAAATGTGTCCTGGCGTGTTCCGCACACGGGAGTGAACCGCACAGTGTGGGAGCTGAGCGAGGAGGGCGTGTACGGCCAGGATTCCCCGCTTGAGCCTGTGGCTGGGGTCCTGGTACCGCCCGATGGGCCGGGGGCGCTCAATGCCTGTAACCCTCACACGAATTTCACGGTGCCCACGGTTTCGGGGGACTGGGGAAACACCGTGCAAGTCTCTTGGTTGGCCCTCATCCAGCGCGGAGGGGGCTGCACCTTCGCAGACAAGATCCATCTGGCCTACGAGAGAGGGGCGTCTGGAGCCGTCATCTTTAACTTCCCGGGGACCCGCAATGAGGTCATCCCCATGTCTCACCCGGGTGAGTGCAGCTTCTAAATTGCGCCCCGTCAAGCCCCTGCCAAGGCCAGTTTCTTTTATTTTCTTCAGTGCTCTCCTCCTCTTATCCCCTTGCTTCGAAAGGAAACGAGTCTCTTTTTCCCCATCAAGTGAAGCAGGGTCCTCTCCTCCCCAAGGTTCACTTTGCATGGGGGGTTGGGCGGAAAATTCCTTTAGAATTTGCCTCTCTGGTGAAAAAGGGTAAGACAAACGGAGTGCGGAGGCTAGCAATTCGAGAAGGACTGTTGGAGCTCTTTGCTTTGCCTTTTCCTGGTGTGTCACAAGGGTGCCTTGAATTGAATTAATTGGTGGTGGGCATTGGCTTTGAAATGACTGGGGAGAAGACTGCCAGGAAATCCCTTCCTCACTCTTTTCCTGTTTAACAACCTCAGGCCTGTAGCATATTTTCCCCTCAGCTCTGTTTTTCTCTCCATGTTTCCTAGTATCAGGTACAAGATTGTGTTACTGTGCCCCGTTAACCTCATTGCTGTTTTGGTGGAAACTTTGCTTTGCCCTTTTGGGCTCTTTTATGCCAGGGGTCTCAGGTCCCAAGTGATTGTTGCTATCAGTGCTTTCTTTTGCCTTTGAAAAATCTGATTTAGGATTATTGAGTGACAAAAGAGGTGATTGTTAATGAAAAAAGAAGAGATTTATGCATGAGGATAGCAAAGGCCTACATTTTGGAGAAAGTAGTCCAGGTGGGTTTTACATTTGTGGGGATGATGTGGGTTAAAATTTTTCCCTCTGCACTTACCCTTCCAGAAACCTTACCTCTAAATGTGATTAGGTATACATGTTATATATATAGTGATCCTAAACCCCAAAGGACAAAGAACAAGTTTTAGGAGAAAAAGGAAGAGACATAATAGCAGTGTATCATTGTTGAGAGCTGGGCCTCAAGTCAGGCCTTGGGTAAATTCTGGCTCCATTGCTTACTAGTCCTGTGACCTTGGGCCACTTATTTGAAGTCTTTGAGTCTGGGTTCCTTCATCAATCAAGTGGGGGACAAACTAAGAACTTCTCCCATAGGTTTGCCTTGAGGATGAAATGAAATAATTCCTGTAAAGAGTTTAACACATCATCCTCAGTAAAGGTTAGCTGATAGGATTAGCCATTTAGGAGTCACTGTAGAGATGAATCTATTTAAGTAGTTAGAGGGTTCCCCCCACCCTTAAAATAGTGTGTCTAGCCCTGCCTAGAGAGTACTTGCATTGAGTAGGCCTGGGTGGAATAATGGAAGGAACACTGAAGTGGAACTCAGGAGATTTTATTCTCTTCTTTGCCTCTACCAGCTTTGTGTCCTTGTACTAGTTAGTCACTAGTCAAATGATAGTATAGAGGTAGGAGGTGGAGGCCAAGTTGGCAGAGACAAAAGTGAACTAGATGAACTCTAATAGCCCTTTCAGCTTAAAATGCTGTGCTTCTTAAATTTTATATTGATTAAAGGAGTAACTATCTCTCTTGGTTGATAATTTATTGGTTAAAATGAAATTACTTTTTAAAGGTTAATAAAAATGAAGAATAAAGACGATAAATTTTTTAAAGTCCTTACATTTCAATTGGCTACCTAAATGCAAGGGTTTGACTTTGTCTCCTACAGATGAGATTCATTTGCATGAATGATTTGAAATTAAAGAGTACTCTTTAAAGAGTTTCTAGATTGCTTTCATCCTATTTCTGTTAAGGATATAAGCTGAATATTTATTTGATAGTTTTAAGAGACAATAAAATTATTTTTGTTGAACTCCTACTATGTGCCAGGCACACTATAAACATTTTACTTATATTTTATTGGGGGACAGTATTGCATGCTAGGAAAAGCACAGGCATTTTGGTCAAGAATGGGAATCAAATTCTAGATTTACCACACAACAGCTTTGTGTCCTTGGTCAGATTATTTAACTTTACTGCATCTTTGTTTCCCCTTCTGTAAGATGGAGATAATATTTACATTGCTGTGATTATTAAGGATAACATAAGTAAAATACCTAGCAGATAATAAACACTCAACTAAGGTTAGTTATGGTAATAGGCTGATAACAAGATGCAAAAAAAAAAAGAAATATATGATTATGCAACTGTCAGTTTGAAGACATGAATCACTGGGAATCTAATTATGGCTGTTTTGCTTCAGGATACTATAGAAATAAAGCCCTAAGTATTGATTATTTAAACTTTCAGAAAGATATTTTGATACTTTAAAAAAAAATTATCTGAGATGGCGACAATAGCAAAGTTTACCATTAGACCAACTAGATAAAAAAGCTAGCTAGTTACTTGAGGTATGGAATCACATTTCTCCTTGAACTGCTAAAGAAACTACTTTTCAACACGGGAAAATCACTTTGCATTTCATTTATGTGTGTTGTTCAATATCTGTTTGCAAAGTTCTGTATTGTTTGTTCATTCCTCAGAAAAATCCTAGGGTTCATTATAATCTCTAGTCAAAAATAATTTATCTTGGGTCTTAGTAGCAGAGGTAGGACTGGGGTTTAAGTGTTGATGAACCCAATATATATTGCTATGAATTACACAAGGGCTGCCAACTGTGGAAAAGCCGGTGCTATCTACTTTGTTTACAAAATCTCTCTTCACCCACTCTCACAGGGCCTGTGCTTGATTTGTTTGTCCTTTGTTGAAGTTTGTGCTGAGCATCCACACTCTCACCTATTAGAATCCTGTGACCATGAAAACCCATTTGTTCCAAGTCAACAGAACTAACTGATTTAGTTCTAGTTTAGAACAGTTCCTCTAACTTTTGTTTATCAGAGAGAAACTCCACTATATAAGAGCAATCAATTAGGGAAATGAGGCTGTTTTTATGTATACTGACATTCACAAAAGGTAGTTGTAGCCTTGCATCACTCCATGCAGTTTACTTCTGTATGGTATTATTTTGGTTGCAAAGTACCCAGAAAAGCCTTATTCACACAGATAAATAATTGCAAATGATAGATGTTTCTTAACAGCTTGTCTTGCGATCTCTATATTTTTCAGTGAAATTAATTGAGAAACCTGGAAGAAAACTAAGAGAACATTTGGTTTCAAAGTTTAATCACTATTCATATGTCTTAACTATGAAAATCAGACATGAAGAAGCCAAAATGTAAAGTAAGCACATCTAAAAGCAGCATTGTCATAATAAGACTAGGTACGCGTTTTTGTTATTGCGCAACTAACTGTTCTACTTTCACCACACAGATGGGACTGAGCTTTGCATGCTGATTGAGCACAGCCCAGGGGTTCAAGTGGTGCAGGTCTTTGCTTGTACAATTTTCCTTGAGTCACATGTACAGGCATGAATTTTTTTGAAAGTCCTTTGTAGAGCTACAACCTTCATAACCCATGACACATTTACAAGAACTTGAAACATATTCAAAGGGATGGCAGAAGCATTATTCCCAAAGGATGTAAGAAAATGAATGAATCAAGCAGTTTAAGTTAATAATTGGGTGGTCTTCAATGGGCTACAGTTTGACAGAGAAAACAGTTGATTCTGTACATTGTCAAAAGTCAGTAGAGCATATTAAGAAGTTGGGCTCTGTCACTTAACTATTTTTAAGATCTTAGGCGAGTTATTTTACTTCTCTAAGTCTCAGTTTTCTCCTATGTAACATGGGCATGATAGTAAACTTGCCTTATAAGGTTGCTGGGATTAAATGAGATAAAATATTTAAGATATCTGGCATACAGAAGGCTACTATAATTTTTTTATTCTAGTTAAGATAGTTAAACGTATTTTAGAAAATGAAAATTGAGTCTTGTGTTTGTCATACATAATTTGAAAATGAATAGCCTAGAGCAGCAATCTCCAATGCTTTTGGCACCACTGACTGGTGCTCCTATGAGAATCTAATGCCTGATGATCTGAGGTGGAGCTGAGGTGGTGATGCTAGCTAGCTAGTGCTGGGGAGCGGCCGCAAATACAGATAAAGCTTTGCTCTCTCACCTGCTGCTCACTTCCTGCTCTGTGGCCAGATTCCTAACAGGCCACAGACTGGTCTATGGCCCAGGGGTTGGGGACCCCTGGCCTAGAGTACTTCAAAGCCCACATTACCTGAAATCCTAAATTTAACTCTTTAGGACTAGGGTGCGTAGAGTGAATTTCTTACAAGAAAATGATCTTTTGACCCACCTGTGTTTGTCATTTTTTTCTCAACTAACTGCTTCTCCAATCTCCTACCAATCTTCTTTCCATTCACAAAAGGCTTCAGGATAGTATTTCACACAGATTTACCACCACCCAATCCCATCTCAACCACCTGACATTTAGTTTTTGTACTGTTTTTTTTTCCCCCCCTAGGATGTTGACTTTGAAAAGAACTTTTTTTTTAGTAGAGTGAGAGGTTCAAAAAAGTATGCGAAGAGAATAAGTGGTATGATTTACCATTCCTAAATCTATTTCCAGACACATCTTTTTGACATCTCCACAGTACTGCATTTGACTGTTGATCACTCCTTTGAAACCCTCTCCCAAGCAGTCTCTTGCTTATTTCACTTCTCTTTTGTTTCATTTCTATTTTATTCATTCATCTAACACCTTTTCTTCCTTGCATTTAAACCAAGGCCCCCAACATATCCCTCCAATAATTAACTGCCACATCCAGTTGATTCTATCACTTTCAATCTTCTCACATATGTCTCCTTTCCCTTTTAACTATTATTACCCTGCTTTCAGTTCCTATTTCTTCTCATGAGAACAAATGCTTACCATTGCTCAAAAGCCCATTACTTATAAATTTTAGATTACATTTCCCAGCATGGCATACAAGACTCTTAATCTAGTTCCAAACTACTTTTGTAGTTTTATATACCTCTTATCTCATGTTGATCCCTAAACTGTTCTCTATCCTTTCCTGTTATTCCTTTGCTTGTACTTCTGCTTTTGCCTATATAGCCTGCATACCCTTTTCTTCCCTCTGCTGGTCAAACTTTACCCGTCCTTCAAAACTCAACAGAAATGCCTCCTTATCTTTGAAGTAGTTCTCAATTCCTTCATTTCCTCTTCCCACTACAGCCCACACCAAAAACAAAATAATCTCTTCTCTTTGTTCTCTTAACACTTCATCTCATAGTTCTTTCTGCATTTTGCTGGTAGTTATTTGTTTATATATTTTACCTTCCTACTGGACCATAATAATTTCAATGTTTTATTAATTTTCATATTGCCCATATGACCTTTGTACTACATGTGCTCTGGAAATGCTTGTCAAGTTGCCTTAAATACCCAAGAATGCCAAAAGGTCATAAGATCTACTAGAAAAGTATCTAATTGAAGGGGATGGAAATTCAATTCATTGAGCATTTTTCAGGGGTCTACTGTATGCTAGATACTGAGCTTCTTGCGTGAATACACAAAATAATTAAGGTAAAGTAGGAGGAATAAGAATGTATAAATACTTCAAGATTGTAAGCTTCTCAATTTTTATAGTGATCACCATCATGGGCCAGTGTATGGGTTTTTAATGGCAAAATGATGTAAGTAACAAATAAATAGTGTTTTTACAGGGAACTTTTCCTGTTCTATTTTTGATGTTTTAAAAACTTGGTTTACATGAGCATTCAATTTATGTCTCCAATTAATATGCTTCCATCGAATATGTTGGTGAATGTGGAATTCTATAACATAAAAACCTGTTTTAAAAAATATAGTTTGATGAGCAAATTGTTTTTCTAACCACATAAAGAACTTCTCCCCACCCCCAGTCCCTGGAAGATGTGTTATCTCACACAGAACACTGTATTTAATCTCTGTTCCCAGGTTTAACTAGAGGAAATAGAGTAAAGTACTAACAACATTTTCTAAGTTATTTTCTGATTATAAAATTAATCATGCTTCTTGCAGTAAACTTAGAAAATAGAGAAAAGTATAAAACTAAAATAAAAACTGCACGATTCCACAGAGGTCACACCATTAATATTTCTTATCTGTTTTTCCGTGTATAGGTATAGTTTTGTATCCTATTTTTATCATGATGATTATTTTTTCATGAGTATTAATGTAGTATTAAGAAAATACATACAATTTAAAGGGAAAAAATGCATAGATATAATCATTTTAGCATTTTGGGGTGTTGTCATTTTCTTCTTTTGTTTTGCATATGTGTTATTTAAAGAATTATATACTGTATATATAGTTTTGTGTCCTGCTTGTTATTGTGAGCATTTCCCATGTAATTAAAAGTAGAAAGAGGATTCTCTTATAAGTTGAAAGTGGTAGTCTTTGGGGGATGGAATTGAGCTGCTCTTCTATTACCAAGCAGAAAGGAAACACAGAAATGATGACTGGGAGGTGTGTGAATTAGAACATTTAAAACAAAAATATACTCCACAGAGCTTTACATAAAAATAGACTTACTAGCCACATATGTGATCTGTTCTAATACATATGCCTATTGTGGCCTTAGTCTTTTGAAAGGTTTGATCACTATTTGTGCTTTAGTTCCTCTTCTCCCATAAAATTCCTATAGGTGATGTCTTTGTTCACACCCAGTTTTTTTGTTGCTTGGTTAGATAGCACCTCATTGACTAAAATGGCTTTTCTTTTTCATGATGGCCACTGAACTGTAAACTACTGTTGGTGTTTTTCCCAAAGTTTACATGATAGGGTACCACAGGATGAATAACTTTTTGTATATGTAAATTTAATTGAAGCATAAATGCATACCAAACAAGTACAGAAATCCTTAGTGTAGAACTCAGTAAATTTTCACAAAGTGAACACACTCGTGTAACCAGCACCTAAATCAAGAAACAGAACAGTACCAGACCCTGCAAGACTACTACCTCGTACTCCAAGATGAAGAATTTTTGAAGCAGCACAATTGTCAACTTTGCCTCTTGAGGGAAAGGCATCTTGCAGTATGTGGTAAAAGACTCTCAGAAAGACTCTCCTTCACTGCATCAGAACTAGTTAACTAGTCACCCACAGAAAGACTCTCCTTCACTGCATCAGAGCTAGTTAACTAGTGATCCTCAGCTTCATACTATAGGGAGTTATTTCCAAGATTAGAGTACATGCACTTTGTTATGCAGTTAGTTACTAAGCCAGTTCAGAGTTGCCGTATTGTGATGTTAACACCCACTTTGGAGCCCTATGGGGCAAAGCAAAGCACAAGGGCTGGTTGTTGTTATTCCATTTCCTGTTCTTTTTCTTTTTTGTCTGTATATATGTCTTTCTATATATTGTAGCATATAGTTACTGCTTGAATTTACCCATAGACTTGTTACAATATTGATTTCTTTCAAAAAGAAAGTTTGGCAAATCATGCCTGACTTGATGGAGGCTGTTAAGAACCTAGTTGTGATTTACTTGGTTTTAATGCTTGAATGCTCAAGTTAGATATAAATCAGTGATTTTCAAAACCCTATTTATTTTTACTTTTTTTGAAAGACAATGGTACTAGAACTCACTTGATATGTGTGTATGTTTGTCTCAAGATACTAATCATTATCATTTCAGATAAAATGTTGAAGTAGCTTAGTTAAATGCTGCCTGCAACTAGAAAGTCTTAGCTTTTAAAAAGAAAATATGCCAAAATATTAACCTTGGTTATTTCTGGGTGGTGGAATTATGGATGGTTATTTTTCTCTTCATTATTATTTTTCTGTATCTTCTGAATTTCCTATAATGAATATCCTTTATACTTATAATCAGAAAAAGCAGTTATTTAAAAATCAAAATAATCTTATCGTTCATAAATACTAAAGAAAGCATTCATAATGTGACTATAGCAACAATAGGAACAAAGCATATATGATAATAGAAATGATTTATAGACTTATGAGAATTTAAAGAATTGCTTTGACCTTTTGACTGTACGTAACCCATATGATTGTTAGAGTGGCCTTTTCTTGTTAACACTAGTTCCTTAACATGTAAATGAGCCTTGAACACTGAGGAACAGACTTTTCTTATTTTAATATGAACTATTTCTCTTCTCTTTACCCTTTGTATAACTATTTGTATTTTTTCTTTTCTCTCCATAAATACATTTTGCACACATACACCTCACTTTTCTTAGTATTTTTGTTTCTTTCCCTCTCTAGCCCCCTTCAATTTCTATTCTTTTCAGTACTTTTAAGATTAGTGCTAAATTTCACACCTTCATATGAAGAATCCAATATATTGGTAGTTTTCACCATGACACACTGGATTCATCTGATGAAAATAGTTTTTGTCATTCTAGAAAACAGGACAAAATTTTAGAATAAAAGCAGAAGAAAATCATGGTGTTCTTATTTTACACTTTATTAATGATATGCAGGGCCAATTGTATAATCTACTCAATCATGCTGGTTTAGAGAGTTTTCTTTACTTATTCAGTTTCCTTGTAATGTTGATCAAAGCTCTACCTCACCTTTTCCATGTGTTTCACCTTAAGGACTCTGCATTTTGTCTTTCTAACCTATGACGATCTGAGAAGTCGTCGTCTTATTTTAATAGCACTTGTAATATTCCTAAAAGTCTTAAGAACATAACTCTGACTTGTGGCTTAGTTAGCCATTAATATATTTCCAAGTTGGTACATCTTTTCTCATTTGAGGATTTCAGCAGTCATTTAGGTGAAGGCTAGAAAAGTATGGTTACATTAAGTGAGATTTTCATTTAGATCAATAACCTATATTTAATATAGTTTCAAAATACTTTGAGTTGTAGGGTGTTTCAAATTCTTGTTTTCCACCACCATCATTTCATTTTGGCAAGAAGACAGAATGTATAAGAGACTGAAACTGGCTGGTGCAAAAGCATTAGTCATCACCCTTGCCTTAGCCCCCTACCTCCAGCCTCCATCCTTTGTGCTGCTTCAGTCTGGCTGATGCCTTTCGATAGAACTAGCAAACAAGACAAGGATATTAACTTACCTTAATTAAAAGCTAACAGATTATCCTTTGATGGTAAGGAAAGCTACATGAATGCAGTATTTTTATTTCAATCTATTGTACCAAAGATGAATGTGTTCCATTTGAAATTGAGAGACAGCGTATTACGATGGAAGGATGGGTGATCTTGAGTCAGACTGCTTGAACAAGTGGTCGCGGGCAAGTGGTTAACCTGAACTTCATTTATATTGTTCATAAAAGAGGGGATAATAAGGCTCATTTTCTACAATGTTATAAATAGTGTTTGACACACAGTGGGCATTAAGTAAATGTTAGTTCTCTTGAATGATTTGCTAACAATTTTATTGCTAAACATAATATTTCTTCTTTCGTTACTATAGCTGTTCGCTACTACATTTTGAAATACGTAATTGTTTTATATGCAGAAGCAGAAAAAAAACGGAGACATCCAAATTACTGGACAGTTTCTGAGAAATTCAGGGAGAAATCACATAATAAGAAACTGAAACTATCTTGTCCTCTTTCTATGCTGTATTTTTTGTTTTAAGCAGCAGCAAAACCTTAAAATCAAAATGTTCAGCTCTAACAATAGAAATGACTTATGGACCTTTTGGTGGCACAGTGGTAAAGAGAGGGGACTTAGAAATCAGATGGTTTTAACTTGAATCCCAACCTATCATGTGACCTTAGCCAAATTAACCTCTTTATAAATTAGTTTTTTTTTTTTAAATCTGTAGAATAGGACATGATAATTGTGCCTACCTCATAGAGTTATTGTGAGGGATAAATTAAATAATATAAAAAGCACTTAGTACACAGCCTGGTTCATTAAAGGATATAGCTTAACCACCTCCTCACCCTCATCTATAGCCCTGTCTTGGAGATTGGCAATGCAGGTTACTGTAAGACTTCTCAGAGCCTCTGATATGTTAAAGAAATACAATTTAACTTTGTTCAATGCATTATTTTCTAAACTTATTTATCCTTAGAACCCCTTTTCTCTCAAAATACTTAACAACCGAAATCTAATTTGGAAAGCACCAATTGCCATGCACTTAATAACTTCTCTCTCTCTCTCATTTTATTACACTGGCCTCATACTTATCTGTATCAAAGTTTGATCAATGTCAAGGAGTGATTAAACCAGTTATCTTACTCTGATAAGAATGTTTTCAACTATGATGACAACCATTTTAGTTATATTTCTTTGTACAAATATGATACCTTTTTATATCAGGTTAATGTGACTTCAAAGTGTAGTGCTACAGGCTAGGTTTTATTTTTATTGGCTTTCAGAAACAACTTATTTGTGAAAGGATAAAAACACAAATGAGACAGGTTTGTGTTTGTTTTTATAATCAGTATATGGGCCTTAGTACAGAGGTTAGCTTTAGCAATCAATACTTCACACAGGGTGAAATTTAATATTTTCAGTTAATAGAATATTCTAATTTATGAATTTTCTATAAGAAATGAGATTAAAATTTCTGCAGAGGCATACCAAACTGTCTTTTTCTCTGATATGGATACCTAATAGAATACTAATTGGACTTTTGTAACTTTTGCGCCCTAAGGTTCTTATAGCCAGGTCAAAATGAATATCCTATCTCTCAATATAATGTTCTTTCTAATTTTAATGATTAATGGAATTTTCAGCCTACTTTCCCTATTAGAAACTATACCTGAAGAGAATGTCCACAAAAAGAGGTTCCAATTTCAACAAAAGTTTGAACACCCCTTTATGACCAGCACTGTGCTAGATGTTGCAGTAGTAGGAGAAGAGTGAGCATGGAGTATCTAAAGATAAACAATGATGTGGTCCTTTTCTTCCATGGAGCTCATATTTTCAGCCTCTATTGAATTTTTTGGCTAATAATATTTTACTCTGGTACTCAAACATCAGTTTAGGTCGGGCTTTTAGATCTACACAAAAATGGGCCTCTCTAGAGTCTGGCAATATTTAAAATACAGAGTATATATCTGTCCCTTCCATACATTCTTGTACTAGTTTTACCTGGTCTGAAAGGTGGAGGGTAAAGCGGCAAGTGGTGGAGGCCATGTCCCAATTTCATTGTAAGTCTAGGCCATGGCTTGGTTTTGTGCTCATATTTTTCCTCTGGATATAGCAACAATTTATTCGGTGGAATTCTCCCCAAGGTCTCACATTGCAGAAAAACAGAACCAATTTATACAAGGACAAAGGAGCACCATAATGTCTCTTATTAATTTTAATTTTTTGTTTTTATACCATTTCTAATGTTCATTTATATGTTTTTTCCCTGAAACCCCTAAATCTCTTGTTTTATCCTGTTATACTACCCAACAAATATCTTTCTGTTTTTAAGCTGCTGCGTATATATCATTAGTCAGTGGTTGCTTCACCTTGCACCATCAAATATTCTTTTCAGATTCTGAACAGCTATGGATATCATTCAATTTATTATCCTAAAGGATTGACTGCATTGATGCTATGGAGTTAACTGATTAGCATTCCGCCAGAAAATATTAATAAATAGCAACAACAAATGTTGAATTTGGTTTGTACAAACCTTACTATCCCCAAATAAAAACTATAATAGAACACTTTAGCATAACAATTTAATACAATTACAGGATACTTGATTAATTAAGTAACATACATACTACAATTTCTATATGACCTTGAATAGCATATCTTATTATTTTCTTTTCCTCAGTATCAGCAGAAATTTAAGGTTGTATAGACTCTTAGCCTTTTCTAACTGCTTTAAGACTTCTCTTTTATGTCCTCTGAACTTCCTCCTAAGTGCCTAAACTACCAGTCTCCTATCGAACCAAAATGAGTGGGTCTTAACTTGAGCTTAGGGCTAAAATGCCATCTGTCCTAGTTCCTGAATGTGTGAAACTTGAAGAGGGATTATTGCCACCCTTAGTGCTTCTCTGACAGTATGGTAATTTAAATGGGATCAGCACTGTGGCAGTATGCGTCACACTAAACTCAAGGTCTATAGAGTAGGATTCACGTTTAACTTTTTTTATCAGTGTATATATGATATGTCCTTGCTGTAGGCAGACATGTCCTGTCAAGATATGCCCTCTTTGAATGTAGGGAGGAAGTGCACTTTAGACTTTGTTCACCACGATCATCTCTGAGGATGAATTTGTTTTCAGATTGAATCAAGATTCAAATTATCACTAAATATGGCATACTTAAAATTTCATTCATCAAACATTTATTTGACGTGTTATGTGCCAGGCATTCCACTAGATGTTGTAGATACAGTGATGAAAGATTCAGTCCCTAACCTGAAGGAGTTATAGTTTAGTGAAACTCAAGTAAATCAGATAACCTCAAGGGAAGTCTGCACTAGACAGTGTAAAAGCTGAATGTCTAACTCAGATGGGCCTGGACCTTATAAAAGGTGGTTGAACTTTATTCTATAAGTGAAATAGAGCTCTTTAAGGGCTTTTAGCAAAGGAATATTTTCTTTTTAGAAAAATTTATCTCATAGCTGTGAGGAGAATGAATTGGAGGGCTAAGATTGGTGACTTGGAAAGCAGTTAGGTAGTTATAGTGATTTAGATGAGAGACAGTGGTGACAGTGGAGATGTATTATAACAGGAAAGGAATGGGCCTGTTTCTGATGTGGCCATTTTTCAAACTTCTCTATGTGAAGTCCTTACTGATAGAAACAAAATAATTCTATTGGCAGAGATTTTCTATGCAGGGTAAAGGATTAGCATTGATCTGGCCAGAGTGATTGGACCACTATGTTAGAGCTCTTTGACCATAACATCGGTCAAACTGATGCAGAACAGGATAAATTTCTCCGAGTGCTGGGAGGAGACTAAGCCCTGCATCGCAAGAAGAGGGTCCTTTGGTGGAGAGTGGAGAAAGAATTCAACACACGCCAAAGTTAGAGTCAAAAGGAAAGTTTATTAGAAAAGGAGTAACACTCCACAGACAGACTGTGGTCTCCTCTCAGAGGCAGAGAGTGGAAGGGACAGTGAGAGGGACCAAGAGAGCCATGGAAAGACAGTGAGTAGGGGGACAGAATAAAGGCACTGAGAGGGACCCTGAGTGTTTAGGGAATTCAGCTTATATGTCATTCTTTAGTCCCTGTGAGTTGTAGTTTAAAAGACTTCATTAACCTATTTCCTTTGATATAGACATACAGTGAGGAAGGGGAAGGGGAAGAGTATGTAGTGTGAAAAGGTAAGAATATGTGGAGCGAAAGGCCTGCTGGCAGTTCCCAGCCTTTAATCCACAGGTTTCCATAGGGAATGACTCTCTTGGCTTCTGTTTCCCCTTCACAGATGTGGAGAATGAATTTTTAGCAATCCCAGCAGAAATATTCCTTTGTTCTGAAGGTGTCCTCTTGGCCTGGCTGCAGAGCTGATCAGCATATTGCAGTCTCTGATTGTGGCTTTATTTACATTTTAATTCTCTTGCCTTTTTCCTACATTAAAACTATAATCAAACTCCAGCCTAATATTTCTAAAAGTATGGGCCATGGATAACATAATCCAAAGAATCTAGGGAACTTGTTAAACTGCAGATTCCCCGGACAGACCCCAGACATACTGAATCAGGGAATAGGGACCCAGGAGTTCAGTGTTTTAACAAGTTTCCCAGGTTATTCTCCTGCATATTAAAGTTTGGAGATCACTGATCTAGCCCAACAATTTTCAAAATATGATCTGGGACCAGTGGCCCCTAAGACTCTTTCAGGGGTCCATGAGGTCAAAACTATTTTCATAATACGTAGACATTATTTGCCATATTCACAGTGTTGACATTCACACAGAGGGTGTAAAAGCAGTGGTCAGAAAAAAACTGCTAGCTCCTGAGCACAAATTAAGACAGAGGTACCAAACTGTACCTCCATGCATTTACAGTAAAAAGAAAATGTCAGTTTTATTTAAGAATGTCCTTGATTAATCGGTAAGAATAATTAATTTTATAAACCTATTATTCATCCTACCCTGTCATATACAATTTTTTTTGTATATTCTGTATGATGAAATGGAAAGTAGGCATAACAGTTCTGTAGCAGACCAAAGTATGATGGTTGGCTGAAGGAAAAGGACTAGTATGACTGAATTGTGAGCTGAATCAACCACTTTCTTCAAACAACTCCTTTTAATTTGAAAGAACTGACGAACAGTGGTCATTCAGACTTGAGTATTTGGAAGACCTTTTCTCAGAAATGAACTAAGTGACCCTGCCAGTTCAAGGAAAAACAAATTTGTTGCTAATGATAAAATTTAAGTGTTCAAGCAAAAATTAGAACTTCAGAAAACTTATCCACCATGTGAGCTTGACAACTGTCTAATACACTAATACTTAGACTTTTCTGATGAGATTGATGATACAATATCAATTTTTTTATTTTTGTATTTTAAAATGAGTCACCATTTGTGAGATCTGCATAAATTAGTGAACCAGTACTTTCCAAATGACCAATGCATTATTATTAAACCATGCATAAATAATACATTCAATATACAAGATAGATCAATGGATTTTCATTTAATGAAGCACAGAGTTCATTGGTATGGTTTCAAATTCTACCTTGTGACTAATGTTTAAGAAACTACAACTTGTCTACTTGTGGTGTAGTGTAAAAGAATATCTACAATTATTTGAAAATTCTATTAAAACACTCCTCATTTTTCTAACTACTTATCTGTGTAAGTAAAGATTTCCTTCATACATTTCAATCAGAAGAGGTCACAATCAATCTAATGCAGAAGCAGATATGAAGATCCAGCTGTCATCTATGAAGTCTGACATTAAAGAGGTTTATACAATTGACAGTGCCACTCTTATTACATTTTTCAAGAAAATAGTTATTTTTAATTAAAATATGTTAATTACATTATTATGTATTTATGGCTTATTTTAAATGAATAAATAAATAGTTTAAAAATTCCTCGATCTTAATTTCTAATATTGTAAATATGAATAGAAATAATCTACATAAACAAAATTTTTTTTGGCATACTCAGTCACCTTAAAGAGTATAAAGAATCCTGAGACCAAAAACTTGGAGAAATGCTGATCTAGCCCTTGGGTTTTTAACAATATGTTAAACATATCACTACTGGAAGTTAGAGTAGTCCAGGCAGGACTAAGGAGTTTTTAACAATAATTCTAAGAATTGTTTACCTGTGAGTTTGACATAGCATCCAGAAATTATGCATCGGTATGTAACCTTTTGAATAGTGTTGCTTCTAATTCCCTAGAGTCTTTAATATGCTGTTTCCTGAGGACTCCATCTACCATAGATTTTTTAGTGCCATATCAGATCTGTGACCTATTCCCTAATGTATTACAGTTGACCTTCCATATCTGTGAGTTCCTTATTCATGGATTTAACCAACCACGTATCGAAAATATTCAAGAAAAAATGTTATGTCATTGCTGATGTGTACTATATAGTTAGCCCTACGATGGTTGTATCTGTACTGAACATGTACAGACTTTCTTTCTTATAATTATTTTCTAAACAATACAGTATAACAACTATTTACATAGCATTTATATTGTATGAGGTATTATGAATAATCTAGAGATGATTTAAAGTATATGGGATGCTGAGTATAGGTTATATTGCAAATACTATACCATTTTATATAAGAGACTGGAGTATCTGCAGATTTTGGAAGGCAGCTATGTTCACCACTATATCACCAACGCACAAGAATTTGCAGATTTTGGTATCCATGAGGGATCCTAGAACCAATCCTCCAGTTATATGAGGGACAGCTGGATTGCCTTCAAAACCTACAGCAGAAGTATTTGGGGATGCAGGGAAGAAAGAAAGGCAACTTCTGTGCTACACATGACTGTATGCCTCTGTTTCATTTGTCAGCTTAAAAAGAATTATAATAAGAAAAGGTGATTTTTGTCATCTTCACTGCCACCAACCCTCCTCCAAAGAGATGATTCGTTGCCATAGAGAATGTTAAGAACCATTGCTCTAGTCAACAGCTAACCCATATCAATTCCTATTTCCTATCCTGAACAGACTAGACTTTAAAGGCTAGTTAAGAGCAAAATGACATATAAACCGGATGTGTAGTACTGATTTGTCTGGTTCCCAGTGAACGACAGACATATATTTCCAATACTTTTTAGAAATCATTTGTATATTTATTTGTTCAGGTATAATTTAACTTTTTTTTTTTCAAGGAAGCTGCTGTGAAGTAGTCAATTTAAGAAACAAATTTGGTTCATCTGTGGCTGAGAATAATCAAAAGGGTGCAAAAAATTGTCAGAAAACAGGAATTTGAAGAAAGAGAGGCTAATCTGGCTTAAAAGTTTAGGTAATTTATTTTGCTGGTTAAATGCCACTTAGGACTGCATTGCTGATGAGCATTGATATCCCTCTCTGAAATACATTGACCTTCCCCAGTTGCCCAAAGAGTGTGGGCTATAGAGTAGAAAACTGAGCCTTTGAAAGCAACTGTGGACAAAATGAATATTCAGAAGTCCACTTGAATTGGTTCCAGATTTTCTAATGGAGGAAATGTTTATTAAAGAAATATGTTGAAATTCTTCACACTTAGATCTTATTCATTCTACATATGAGTGAATTCAGAAGTGCTGACTCCAATGATTTATCAGGATGTTGAGTAGTATTGAATGTGAGCTTAGTTTTAAAAGAGCTACTTTGGCCTTCAATTACCCTTGCTACTTGTAAGTCATTCATTGCGAATACTCTTTTCTAATATTAAAAATGGAATACTGGTTAAAAGTTACTGAATAGCTTTCCTCACCTCGTATTTTGCGTTGGAATGTCAATGTGCTATAAGTATGCCGTCATTATGCTTAGAATATTTAATATATTATAAAATGTTTTAGAATTTGCATTTGACATGTTAATATTTAAATATGGAAGGGGGAAGTCCAGAAGCACAGAACATATTACATGGTTTGCACTTGATAAATATTTGTTCAATGAATGTCTATGTTCACAAATAAATAAGATTAGACCAAAATCATATTAGCTTTTTTAAAAACATGGGTTGACCATCAACAGCATCCTATATCAAATTCCTATATATTCTGAATAATAACTAAAAAGCATTTTTTGCCAGTAGGGCCAAGACGCTCTTTATTTATATTAACTTTTTAATTGAATGATATTCAGTAACAATAGTAAGAGTTGTTATAACCTATTTTATTGCCTTTGTTCCCAAGACAGACACATGCCAAAACCTCTATTCATTGCTGAACACTTGAAATTGGAGTTTGTATTTCTTCTGCTACTTAATTGTTACCTATTCCTAATCTGTTCCTTCTCCCAAAATACTTGAGATAGCAGCATGAAATTGTGAAAACCTTGAGCCATGTTGTGTAATTAATGATTTTTAAATAGGTTCAAGGAATCCTTGTAGAATTGAGTGACTGCTGGTATCCAGATGAGTGTGGTTTAAGTTATACTGGACGCAGGAACTTTTATTTAAGCAACTAGAGTCCAGATTAGCTATTCTTGACCATTAAATTGTCAAATATGAGTACGGCCATGCCACCCTGAACACACACGATCTCGTCTGATCTTGGAAGCTAAGCAGGGTCAGGCCCGGTTAGTACTTGGATGGGAGACCACCTAGGAAGACCAGGTGATGTAGGCTTAAAAAAAAATAAAGACAAACATGGCAGAGTGGCAGAGATCTGTCCCCAGATCTCTCCCCTTGAAACAACAATAAGCTGAGCATCTAACAACAAATAACACTCAAACTGCATACCAGCACATCTGAGCGTGGGATCTGTGCATAAGAGCTACTACAGGTCAGAACCCCTGGTGTCGGGTGGTGGACTGGGAGAAACAAAGAAGCTGCCTCTCACAGCAGCTGGAGCTCCCTGTAAAAGGAGGGGGAGGGAAGAGGCCGCAGTGAGTTTCCTGAATAGCCCTGCCTGGGAGTGCTGTGAGCTTTGTGCAGCTGACAACAGGGCCCAGTCATCAGGGTGGAAAGCAGAAAAGCAAGACAGCAGAGAAACAACAGTTGATTTTTACCAGCAACGGTTGCAAAAGTGAGGCCGAGCCACAGCCTCCAAACCCCAACCAAGAGGGCCCCTCCCTCCATACCCTCCGAGACAGAATACCGAGGAGCCACAGGGGAATCTGAGCAAACGCTACTGAAACTATCTGTAACACTGACTGACAGGAACTGAGACTGAGGGTAGTGAGCATGATTAGACATGTAGAAGGAAAAAAAGACATTATTAAGACTTTATATAAAGCAAGATCCAAGAGGCTTAGACATCACCTACTGGAAACTAAAAGGAAAACACCTTCTTTGCAACAGGCTAAGGACCGTTATATAATAAATCTTCTTTCTGGAAAAGAAATCAGAGTACACTTCCATTAATGCCTGAGTAGAGAAATAGTCCATTAAACACCATGAACAACCAAGGTGACAAGGCATCTCAGAAAGAAAGAAAAAAAAATCTCCAGAAAAGAAGCTTACAGACATAGAAATATGTGACTTAAATGACAGAGAATTCAGAATGATACTTCTGAAAAAATCAATGAGCTCCGAAATGAATTATATCAACAATTTCAAGAATCGAAAAAACAACTAGATGAGCAGAATGAGTTCTTCAGCAAGGAGATTGGAACCCTTAAAGAGAACAATATAGGTCTGGAGATAAAAATCACACTGCAAGAATTGAAAAAATGAAAAAGCAAGCTTGGGAAATAGAGTTGACCAAATGGAGGAAAAGATCAGTGATATCAAAGACAGAAATCTAGAAATAAATCAGAAGGAAGAAGAGAGAAAACCAAGAATGAAAACTAATGAAAGAGAAATACAAGAACTAGCTGATACCATCAGGAGAGGAAACATAAGAATAATGCACATTCTCAAAGGGGAGGAAAAAGGAACAGGGATTAGAAAGTATTTTAAGACAAATAGTGGACAAGAATTTCCCAAATCGCAGGAATGAGCTGGAACTTGGAATTCAAGAAGTCAACAGAACACCCAATTATCTCAACCCAAAAAGGCCTTCACCAAGACATGTCGTATTAAAATTATCAAAAATCAACAACAAAGATAGAATTCTCAGGGTAGCCAGGGAAAAGAAGATGGTAACTAATAAAGGAAAACCAATTAGATTATCGTTGGACTTCTGAGTACAAACATTACAAGCCAGAAAGGAGTGGAATCAAATATTCAAACTATTAAATGAAAGGAACTACCAGCCAAGAATAATGTATCCAGCTAAGTTTTCCTTTAGATATGAAGGAGAATTTACGACCTTTCCAGACACACAAAAATTGAGGGAATTCTCCACTACGAGGCCTGCACTACAGGAAATACTGAAAGGGGTCAGCTCACCTAAAACGAAATGACAAAAAAAATACATAATTAGGAGTAAGGTTACTAGAAGGCTGATAGAAGCAGAGGAGTGCAACCATCACTAAGAAAAGGGCATTATAAGCTTAAATAATAAGAGATTTGCTATAGCAAGATAGTAATGGACATTCAGCATACATAGGGACAAATTAATATAACAATGACTGAAACGTGGAGAATTCAAAGATCCAAATTCGCAAAGGGGAATGGAGATAAGGCACACGCAGAAGAAAAGGGATGATTGTATATATATAACTAATCTTTACATATTCATAATGGATAAAAAGATTCAGAACCAAAGTATATAACATAAAACAAGAAGGACCAGAGGGAAAACCCACAAAAGCCAACCAAAATAAAAAACAAACAAACAAAAAAAAAAACAAAAAAACCCACAAGGACAAGGAAGCAATAGAAACACTGAGCTGCCAGAGAGCAAAAGGTAAAATGGCTATTAAGAAGATCTCATATTTCAAGAATCACCCTAAATGTAAATGGACTGAACTCACCAATAAAAAGACACAGAGACGCAGAATGGATCAAAAAACAAAACCCAGCCACATGTTGCCTCTAGGAGACATATCTCAGATTCAAATACAAATATAGGCTCAAAGTGAAAGGGTGGAAAACGATATTTCAAGCAAATGACATTTAGAGAAAAGCAGGAATAGCAGAACTAATATCGGATGAAATAGACTTCAAAATAAAAAAATTTAAAGAAAGAGACTGAGAGACACTTCATAATGATAAAGAGAATCATCCACCACGAAGACATACCACTTATTAACATCTATGCTCCCAATCAAGGAGCCCTAAAATATGTAAAGCAATTACTAACAAAACTAAAGGGAGGAACAGACCGAAACACTATCTATCATAGTAGGAGACTTAAATACCCCACTATCAGATATGGACTCATTTTCCAAACAGACAATCAATAAGGGAAAAACATCCTTAAATGACACATTAGACTAGTTGGACATGATTGACCTTTACAGAGCTTTCCATCCCCAAAAAAGCTGTTTATACATTCTTCTCTAGTGCACATGGAATATTCTCAAGAATTGACCACATACTGGGACACATAGATAGCCTCAACAAATATAAAAGGGTTGAAATCATACCAACCATTTTCTCTGATTATAATGCTTTGAAACTAGAGATCCACTGTACAAAGAAATCAGGAAGAACCACAAATACATGGAGATTAAACAACATGCTACTGAAGAATAAATGGATCAAAGAAGAGATAAAAAGAGAGATCAAGAGATACATAGAAACAAATGATAAATATAGTACCACATATCAAAACTTTAGGGACACAGCAAATGCGGTCATAAGAAGAAAGTTCATATTACAGGCCTATCTCCAAAAACAAGAACGAGCCCAAATAAACAACCTAATGCTTCATCTTAAAAAAACTAGAAAAGGAAGAACAAATGAAAGCTAAAGTCAGCAGAAGGAAAGAAACAATCAAAATTAGAGCAGGAATAAATGAAATTGAAAAAAAAAATACATAAATGCAACAAAGAGCTAGTCCTTTAAAAGGTTTAATAAATGGACAAACCCCTGGCTAGACTCACTCAAGAAAAAAGAGAAAAAACACAAACAAAATCAGAGATGAAAGAGAGGAAATTATGACAGACACCACAGAAATACAAAAGATCATACAAGAATACTATGAAAAAGTATATAACACCAAATTTAATAACCTAGAAGAAATGGAGCAGTACTTAGAAAAATACAACCTTCCTAGACTGAATCAAGAAGAACTACAAAATCTAAATAGACTGAGCAGTATGGAAATTGAAACAATCATCAAAAACCTTCCAAAAAATAAAAGTCCAGGACCAAATGGCTTCACCAGTGAATTCCACCAAACGTTCAAAGAAGATTTAAAACCTATCCTCCTCAAACGCTTCCAAAAAATCAAAGAGGAAGCAATAATTCTCAACTCATTTTATGAGGCCAGTATCACCCTGATACCAAAACTTGGTAAAGATAACACAAGAAAACTACAGACCAATATTTCTCATGAGCACAGATGCAAAAATCCTAAATAAGATAGTAGTGAACTGAATACAACAACATATTAAAAAGATTATACACCACATTCAGGTGGGCTTCATCCCAGAGGCACAGGGACGGTTCAACATACACAAATTGATTAATGTGATACACCACATAAAACAATTAAAAAAGAAGAATCATATGATCATATCAATTGATGCAGAAAAAGCCTTCGACAAGATACAGTATCCATTTATGATCAAAACACTTAAAAAAAGTCAGTATAGAAGGAAAATACTTTAATATAATAAAGGCCATATATGACAAGCCCTCGGCCAACATTATACTTAATGGTGAAAAACTAAAAACCTCTCTAAGATTAGGAACAAAGCAATGTTATCCACTATCGCCACTGTTATTCTATATAACATTGAAGGTCCTAGCGAGTGCAATCAGGCAAAAGAAAGATATAAAAGGCATCCAAATAGGAAACAAAAGAGTCAAACTGTCACTATTTGCGGATGACATGATTCTCTATATAGAAAACCCTGAAGACTCCACAAGAACTCTACTAGAAACAATAAGCAAATACAGTAAAGTCTCTAGATACAAAATCAACATTCAAAAATCGATAGCGTTCCTATACTCTAATAATGAAGTGTCAAAAAAATAAGTGGATAAAATAATTCCTTTTGCAATTGCAACAAAAAGTATAAAATACCTAGGAATGAATTTAGCGAAACATTTGAAGGACCTATGTAATGAAAACTACAAGATCCTATTAAAAGAAATCGAAGAAGTTACAAAGAAATGGAAAGATATTCTTGTTCTTAGATTGGAAGAATCAACATAGTTAAAATGACCATATTACCTAAAGCATTATACCGATTTAAGGCAATCCCATCGGCAATTAAAAAAAAAATAGAACAAAAAAAATCATCAGATTTGTATGAAAGCACAAAAGACCGTGAATTGCCAAAGCCATCCTGAAAAAAAAGAATGAGGCCGGAGGCATCACTCTGCCCAACTTCAAATTATACTGCTAAGCAACAGTAATCAAAACGGCATGGTATTGGCAGCAAAACAGAAACAGAATTGAGAGCCCAGAAGTAAATCCATATTTATATGGGCAAATAATTTTTGATCAAAAAAGCCAAAAATATACAGTGGAGAAAGGAAAGCCTCTTCAATAAATTGTGCTGGGAAAGCTGGACAGCTAGCTGCAAAAGAATGAAACTAGATTGTGTCTATCACCACACACCAAAATTAACTCAAAATGGATTAAGGACCTGAATATAAGACCTGAAACAATACAGTGCATAGAAGAAAACATAGGAACTAAACTCAAGGACCTTGGACTTAAAGAAGATTTTATGAACTTGACCTCAAAGGCAAGGGAAGTAAAAGATAAAATAAATGAACAGGACTACATCAAACTAAAAATTTTCTGTACAACAGAAGACACCATCCACAAGGTAAAGAGACAACCATCTGAATGAGAAAAGATATTTGCAAGCAACACCTCTGATAAGGGCCTAAATTCCAAAACATACAAAGAACTCCTACAACTCAACAATAAAAAAACAAATTATCCAATCAAAAAGTGGGCAGAGAACCTGAACAGACACTGCTCCCTAGAGGATATACAAATGGCCAACAAATATGTGAAAAGATGCTTAACATCGCTAGCTATTAGGGAAATGCAAATCAAAACCACAATGAGATACCATCTTACCCCTGTTAGAATAGCTATAATCACGAGACAAGTAATAACAGATTCTGGAGAAGATATGGGGAAATAGGAACCCTCATACACTGCCGGTGAGATTGCAAATTGGTACAGCCACTATGGAAAACAGTATGGAGGGTCCTCAAAAAACTAAGAAGTGATGTATCATATGATCCAGCAATCCCTCCACTGGGTATTTACCCCCAAAACTTGAAAACCCATATCCAAAAAAATATTTGCACACTGATATTCATAGCAGCGTTATTCACGATGTCAGGACATGGAAGCAACCAAAGTGTCATACGATAGATGATTGTCTAAAGAAGCTGTGGTACATTTATACAATAGAATATTATTCAGCCATAAGAAGAAATGAAATACTGCTATTTGCAACAACATGGAAGGACCTTGAAGAAATCATGCTAAGCGATATAATCCAGACAGAAAAAGTTGAAAATCACATGATATGTGGGATATAAACCTAAAAGGAACAAGTGAACAGGATAGAGACTCAGGAACATTGACAATAGATTAGTTTAGGTTACCAGAGGGTAGAGGGGAGTGGGTGGGGCGAGGAAGATGGGGGGGGGGAATTAAATCATTTCTTCAATTAAAATAATGATTTTTTAAATTTTAAAAAAATTAAAATATTTAAATTCATTGAAATACTCCCTCAAAAAATTGTGAAATATGAAGTATTAGTATACTAGAATTTTTTAAATGACAACTTTTTCTGCTATTCAACTCTGAAAATGTATTTATAAGATACAATGCATTAAAATTTATGAATACATCCTTGACTTATCTCTACAAGTCAGATAGTCATGATTTATCTCAACAAGTCAGAAAGTCAGGCATTATCTAATATGTTATATAGTTTGTCTTAATGATTTTGCCTAACAATCCAGAAGGGAAAGAGTGTAAATGGGCTTAAAACCACCTTCGAAATAAAAGTGCAGATTTAGAGAGTTTCAAATCCTGAAATGACAGCTGTTCTCTGATCTGGATTTAGGCCATAGAGCTGTGTTGTCCAATTGTCAATTTTCCTCATCAAACACTTTTAGCAGAGTTTCTTTTTCTTTATTGGGGAGGAACGGGTGCTATGTTTTTGGAAAAGCAGAATGGAATAATAGTTTATTTGGAAATTCCATAAGGATAGAAAAAGAAATATAGTCATATTTCTTGGCCATACTTGACTTAAGAAATTTAGTACAACCCATTGTTCTGATTCCCACTTCAGTGTTATTTTTGCTACATTATACTTCTTCCCTGGCTCAAACTCTAGTCTATTTCTGGTTACCAATTTTTAAATAAAGAGCACTACCAAATTCGTAAATATCAAAACAAGTACAATTTGTTATTTTCCAAATTATTGGATAGTGTTTATAGGAGGATATCTTACTAACCCAGTATCAGTTCAGAATGTGATTTGGAAATTATTTTTTTCTACTACTAGCTATGATAATGTATACGCACAATTCGTTTCACTGGCTTAGTTCCTATTCTTCCTAGTGGTGAATGGCTGACATTTGCAAGTGTCTAGAGAGAAGGGACTATATTTTATTTCTTTTTGTAATTCCAAGGCCTGGCATGTGTCTAGATAAAACAAACCTGAATGAATGAGATTAGAAATACTGTCTTCTGTATAGCTGATCCACACGAAGGTTACTTGAATGATAGCCTTGACCTTATTAACACTATGTTTTAATCAACTGATCTGTGCAACCCATATTTGGTTTCTTAAGCCTGGTACTTTTCAAAGGAGATAGTTGGTATAGTGAAACTTTGGATAGAAAAGTGGAAAGGTTGACTATTTGTACAAGAGTCTATGTATTAGTACATTAATATTGTTTTTAAAGATCAACTGTAAGAATGTTTTGAGGAAATAGTAATAATTTTTTAAAATTTTATTATAGTTTCAAGTAAACAGTACATCGATTAGACATTTATATAGTTTATAAAATGATCTCCCTAATTGCTCTTTCTCTCCTCTGGCTCTCCACCTCACCATTACATTAATGCTAACTGTATTCCCTGTGCCGTGCTCCCCATTCCAATGATCATCTATCAACTGCTAATTTGTACTTCTTTAACCCTTCACCCCATTCTCCCAGCCCTCCAACCCCTCCCTTCTGTCAGTCACCAGATTGCTTTTGAGATTTTTCCCCACATAAATGAGAGTGAGTCATCAATGTCTACCAAACTGAGTGATTGCAAATGAGTCAGTTAAATTATAAAAGGGTTTAACCGAATGGCTATCATATGTAAAAAATAGTGTATTTTGGAACTGTAATAAGATCTGTAATAATAACTTATGAATATATTTTTTGAATATATTCTTCAATAAGGAGAGGATCTTGATCTTTTAAAGACTTTGGCCACTTGGGACTGTAAATTTAAGGGATTACTTGGGTAATAATTCTGCTATGTACATTCCCATTTAAGGTTTGTACTCTTAATTTTATTATTGAAAATGTGAATTATTTTAATATTGTACTTTTGTATTTAAATTCTAGTCTGAAGGGCCTTTTAGGATTGTGTGCTTGTGTGTGTGTGTGTGTGTGTGTGTGTGTGTGTGTGTGTGTGTGTGGTTTTGTTTATTCCAGATTGGAGTTTGATCATTAACCAAGATAGTACCTTAACCTAATAACAGTGGGAGGTTTCTCTGGTTGGTAATCTCTTAACATTCAAAGAACTCTAGTCTCTTGTTTAAGATTATTGGTCTCACATCATATAAACTAGAAGGAATATAAACCTTGATAATCACTGAAATGGCATGAGTCATCTGACATTCTCGCAACACTGGGAAAGATAATATTTGTCCTTTATTTTCACAAGATTTATATAATTGGGTGGTAGGGAGGACAAAGATTAGTTATGGGGGTAGAGAGGGAAGTGTTACAGAGATTAGACCTTTAGACTGTCAACCGATGGTCTTGATGCCAATTCAACACCAACAGAAATCCCCAATTTGAGTTGCAGCGAAAGGGGAGACTTTATTGAGTGCAAACAGCTTAACTGTGATACAGCACATCTCTAACAGCTCAGTTGTAATCCAGCTCAGCTGGAGAAAATCACAGCTGTGAAACAGCTCAATAATGCTACAGATCAATTGTGGAACAGCATGGCTGTGAGGAAGCCTTGGGCAGGAAGTTCAGCCCCTCTCCAGCAAAATAGCTCCACTCTGGCCCACGAGACAGCTCTGCTCTACTCCAACCCTCCAAGACAGGACAGCTCCTTGCTGCTCCTGCAAGACAGCTTGAGTGGTGCAGTTCCAGCCAAGGAAATGCATTCTCCACTGGAAAAGGAAAGTGCAGTCCATGAACCACACAGGAGCTTACTTCTATTGAAAGAAATCCCCATCCCTGGTCCCTGATTGGCCCATTCTCATGCAAATGAGGACTTTAAATCCTCAGTTTGATTGGTCCAAAAAGCAGTCACTCTGATTGGTCAGTGAACATGCTAACAGATATAACTGCACAGCTACGATTGGACAGGCAAAGTCTCAGTCCTATTGATTGAAATATGATCCAAGGAACTCTTTTATAAGGGTTGGCTCAGATGGCAGGAACACAGCACAGGCAAGCAGTTCAGAATAGGTGGTAGGCATTTGAGTTCAGGCTTCTCCCTGAAGCACGTCTTTTATGAGGCCCTCTGTTCAGCAATGACTGCTAGGCTCTATTTTTAAACTTGAGTCCAACCAGCGCCAGGAGCCCTTCTTAGTAAGTACCTTCATTCTCAGGTTCAACAAGACTAAGACTTAGTTTTTTAGACTAAGCAATGAATTTAGTCTAATTTCAGGCTTGATTTTAGTCGATGTTGAATAGTAACATACATTTCTATCAATTTTACTTTATATTCAGTACTAATCTGATTAAGTCCATACAAAACCTTAGAGTACCTTGGACAAATTTTATATTGCTTTTGAGGATATATATAAAATATTAATCCATGTGCCACTTTTCTATATCCTCAAAAGCAATATAAAATTTGTCCAAGGTACTCTAAGGTTTTGTATGGACTTAATACACACACACACACACACACACACACACACACACACACACACACACACATATATAATATTATATAGTACATTTGGGCTTATAAACATTTGTGTCAAATTACTAATTCTGATATGTAAATCCTTATACATTTTAGTAGTAAGCTCCTGAGATAGTCTGTTACTTTATAAATTGGGAAATATATAGTTAAATATTTCTGTCTTTCACAAATGTCTGATTCTCTAGGATGTATGCCCTATTCTTTGAGGAGATTGTCTTTCAGAAAGCTTTCATTTACGAGGCAAACCGTGCCTCAGACTCATCTGTTGAATTATAGGTGGTTAACCTAAGGATAGCAAAGGTATTTGTTATATATCACAGGTTCCTTACTAAACTATGAGCTCCTTAAGATTAGTAGCCAAGTCTTAGCATGTTTATATCCTCTATAACTTGCATATGCATATTAGGTACCCAATAAATGTTAATCAAATAAATGAATCTCCTTCCTTTGTTTTATTGGGAATTATTTAAATTCACTTTAGCACTTAGATTTTTATACTAAGAATGCTTTACCAAAGGAAAACTAAATTCCTTTTCTTTTACAGG
Source organism: Pteropus vampyrus (assembly GCF_000151845.1). Classification (NCBI taxonomy): domain Eukaryota; kingdom Metazoa; phylum Chordata; class Mammalia; order Chiroptera; family Pteropodidae; genus Pteropus; species Pteropus vampyrus. The sequence goes on along the minus strand of NW_011889200.1, from coordinate 655,707 downwards.
TGCAGGAGACATTGTTGCAATCATGATTGGCAATCTGAAAGGCACAAAAATTCTACAATCAATTCAAAGAGGCATACAAGTAACAATGGTCATAGAAGTAGGGAAAAAACATGGCCCTTGGGTCAATCACTATTCAATTTTCCTCGTTTCCGTGTCCTTTTTTATTATTACGGCAGCAACTGTGGGCTATTTTATCTTTTATTCTGCTCGAAGATTACGGAATGCAAGAGCTCAAAACAGAAAGCAGGTATGTGATGGTACTTTCTTTCAATTTAAAAATATTTCACTGTATTAATTATAGTTTCGATGTCAGGCATTTTACTATATTTTACTTGCTATACAATGATCCGTGCATGTTTGATGAAACCTGGTAGTTTTAAAAGTATGTGGGCTTCTATCCTCTCAAATATTTTGTTTTCTGTAAATTGTTTATGGCCTTAATCCTGCCTGATTAAGTCTTCTAAAATTTTATTATGGAGCACAGCAAGCATTTAGTCATATGTGGGTATAAATACATATGTTCTTTTAAATACTTTTTCTAAATTATAAAAGAATTTCATACTCAATATAGAAAATTTAGAAATTAGGAAGTACAAGGGAAGAACCTTCACCCCAAACCCCATATAACAAACAAAAAAAACTCTAGTCACCACCCAAAGGTAACTGCTGTTATTTTACATGTATGCATGTGCCTGTGCATGTATGTATTTGTGTGTGGGGCCAGGGCTGGAAAGAGAGACTAGGCTGAATGTCATGAGAAGGCAGGTTTAAAGATCTAATTGTGCATGATATAGTGCTAGGCTCCAAACAGAGTCACATATTCGTAATTTCTACCATATTTTAACAACTAATTTATAAACAAGTACAAAGTATAGAAATAATAGAGTAAAAATATGAAAGCATCATTGAACATGGAAGTACCTATAGTTGTGTGGCATTGATCCTACAACTTTTAAACTATCCCTAATCCCCCTGATATCCTCACATCTCTCCTTACCCAGTTTAACTTCCATGGTCACTCCCATGCATATATCCTCAGTTTCCTTGGTGCTTCTCACTTTTTGTTATACTTACTGTCAAAATCCAACCCTGGTTAAATCCTACGTCCTACCTACTTTATAGCTGCACTTTGCATAGCTGAAGTAACAGTAAAAAACATTGACATATATACAGACTGATCTCACTTTAAATTTATGACTGTAAACTCAGAGTGAGCCCTTAATTTTGCCCAATAATCATACTATGTTTTCTTAGCCATTTCCTCTCCTGCTTACATGTCCACATACATGTTCTTTTCTCCTTAAATCTCTAACTCCTCCAATTTACTCTCAAATTGTATTTTGGATCTTATTCCACGAGAATTGAAGTAATCAAAAGAGTGCTTCCACAAGCTCCTACCACACCTACCCATCTGTCTGCATCTGTGTCTATATCCTATATCTTCTGCCTTGGCATCTGTTACTGTGGACCCTCAAACATGCTATTATTGCTTCCATTTTCAAAAGAACTTCTCTCGATTCCAGGCCAGAAACCTTGGAGTTACTCTTTTTCTTCTTTTTCTCTCACTTCCCATATAACCTCCATAAGCAAATCCTGTTGTTTCTGCCTTCATTATATATCCAGAATCCGATTACTTCTCACCAATGCCATTGCTTCTACCCTGGTCCAAGCCACCATTATTTCTTACCTCCTCCCCATCTCAACTATTTTCACCATAGCAACATAGTGGTATGCCACTTCTCCAGAATGCTCAGTAGGGATTTAATGCTTTCAGCTGATCATCCATTAGGAGATAGAATACAATTTTATGTGTACCAAGAAATTCTTCCAAAGGCAGTGAAATTCTGGCCACTTCATATTCTCTTTCTCCAGTAAGTAAAGATAAACACAATTTATTTGGGAGTGGGGGAGCAGTGAGGATTTCTATATAGCAAGAAAGTTCATTGAATTTAGGAACAGATGAGAAATTGAAATCTTATAAAACACCTTCATAAAGATTAGACACCAGCATATGGTAATGAGTTATGATTATCTCAGTGTTTAAAATTAATTGACGTCTGTCCTCAAAGAAGCAGCTTATCACATTGGTGGCAGGTTCAGCCTGTTACTAGCTGTAGTCAAAAGGATGTTTCAAATTCCTGTGCCAGGCCATTCGATAGTTTCATACTGTGTTAATATTTGACATTGGTATATTGTGCTGTTTTTATCGCTGAGGTTGGAAAGCAATTGGTAACACATATGAGTAACTATTCAAAGGTTATAGTTAACAATGACAAGAGTGTTTGGTTTTTGTATGTTCTTGGTGCAGTATGCATTTCTGTATTCTAAGCACTATATTGACGTGGCATTAAATCCTGTCAGCAAGTAATACAGTTTATAAAGAACTGCCTGCTCTTCCACAAGTTCCATTGGATATTTAACTTTGGTCTCATTGGTTGTTTAAGTAATTTTCATAGTTTATAATACATTTTATAAAAATTGATTATAAATTCCACAAATGGTAAAGAATACCATTAAAACATCATATTTTAGAGAAGGCTTTTGAGAGGGCCTGTTTCACTACTTAATAGGCTATATCTGTTTATCCTTTGGTGGCTAAAGGATTAAATATATGACTGATAATCCCTTTTGCTTGTAAATATTTGAAAGTGCTAGAATGTCATTAACATGATTTTTTAATTCACGTTTACTTAAAAATCATTTCGTTCCATTCCGAATCATATTTATACTCTTATTATTCTTTTCCCCTCAGCTTTATTGACTTATAATAGACAATTAGTTGCTCATGTTTCCATTGCACAATTCAATGAGGTTTTTTTTTTCAATTATAGTTAGCATACAATAGTATATTAGTTTCAATTGTACAGCATAGTGATTAGAGATATGTATAACTCACAAAGTGGTCACCCCACTAAATCTGGTACCCTTCTTCCCCCTTACATATTTTTTACAACATTGTTGACTATTTGCCTTATGCTACACTTTATAACTCCATGACTATTTTGTATCTATCCATTTGTACTTCTTAATCCCTTTTCCCTTTTTCACCATCTCCCCCAGTCCCCACTCCCATCTAGTGGCCCTCAAAACAATCTCCGTATCTATGAGTTTGTTTCCATTTTTGTTGTTGTTATTGTTGATTTTGTTCTTTAGATTCCACATGTATGCAAAATCATGAGGTATTTGTCTTGCTCTATCTGACGTACTTTATTCAGTGCAATTGATGGACCCTCTAGGTCCACCAAAGCAATATCTTTTTCCATCTCCTTCCTTTTAGTCTGTGTGTGCCTTTTAATCTGAAGTGCGTCTCTTGTAGGCAGCATGTGTAGGGGTCTTGTTTTCTTATCCTTTCAGCTACTCTACCTTTTGGTTGGAGCACTTAATTCTTTTCCATTTGAGGTACTTGTTGATAGGAATGTAGTTATTACCATTCTTTATTCCTGTTTTCAATTCATGTTTTATTTTTTCTTTTTAAAGCAGTCCCTCCAGCAATTCCTGTAATACTGGCTTAGTGTTGATGAATTCCTTTATTTTATTTTTGTCTGGGAAGCTCTTTATCTATCCTTCGACTCTAAATAATAGCTTTGCTGGATAAAGTATTCTTGGTTGTAGATCCTGGGTTTTCAACACTGAATATTTTGTGCCAAGACCTTCTGTCCTGCAAAGTTTCTTTTGAAAAATCAACTGCCAGTCTTATGGGAACTCCCTTGTAGGTAACTTGTTTTCTCTTGCTGCTTTTAAGATTCTCTCTTTTAACCTTTGACATTTTAATTATGATGTGTCTTGGTGTGGGCCTCTTTGGGTTCATCCATTTGGGGGACTCTCTGAGCTTCCTGGGGTTGTATGTCTATTTCCTTTACCAGGTTAGGAAAGTTTTTCATCATTATTTTTTCAAATAGGTTTTCAACCTCTTGCTCTCTCTCTTCTTCTTCAGGTACCTATATGTCACATGTTGTTATCATTAATTTTGTCCCATAGGCTCCTTAAATTATTATTATATTCTTGGTTCCTTTTCTCTTGCCATTCCGGTTATGTGTCCTTGGCTTCTCCATCCTCTATATTGATAGTTCGATCCTCTTCTTTATCCACTCTGTCGATTCCCTTTAATAGACTGTTCAGATCAGATAATGTATTCTTCATTTTGACTGGTTCCCTTTTATAATTTCCATTTCCATTTCCATTTTTATGTTTTTTATCTCTTTGTTAAAGTTCTCACTGAGTTCATCTACACTTTCCTTAATTTCATTGAGCATCTTTATAACCAGTGTTTTGAACTCTGCATCTGTTAGATTGCTTGACTCCATTATTCCTGGATTTCTGTTCTTTCATGGTTTCTGCTGCTTTGTCTTCCCATTTTGGCTGCTTTTCTGTGTCTGTTTCTATGTACTAATCAAAGCTCATAAGTCTCCCAGTCTTATTAGTGTGGCTTTGTGTAGTAGGTGTCCAGTGGCACAGTCCTGAGAAGGGTTCAGCTGCAGGCCAAGTTTAATTCCAGCCTATGCCCCTGTGAGGCCACCTGTTAAGATTCAGCAAGCAATCTTCAGATCCTGTGCTTATAGTTGCCCCTGAGAGGCCATGCCAGAAACCGAGGGCAGCTACCACCAGTGTGAGTCCTGGTGCTGCTCAGCAAGTGGCACAGGGCTCGCTAAGGACACAACTGAATGTAGCTTGGGTAGGGCTGCGATTTCAGGGAGGTGGAGTTTTAGGGAATCTTCTGGGTGGAGCAACCTCTGTTATCCAGTTTGATGACATCTCAGCTATGGCGGTGCTGAATCCATGCACCGGGTGGGGAAGGGCTCAACAGAGGAACAATAGATGCTGCCCATACTTCTGCCAAGGAGAGAGCCTTGCATCCTGCCCTCGCTTCGACAACTTGGTGTCTCCCTGTATGTCCTTGGTGCTCCCTCAACAGCTGACCTGATGCTGGTGCTCAGTGCGAGCAGGTCTGTCACCACGAAAGTCTACTCATGGACACGGCCCCTTTTAGAGGCATCAGCAGCTGCCACAGTCTCTGTCCCACTCAGCTGCTTGGGACTGGGCAGCCTCACGTCTTCACCCCTTCCAACCATTGCAGGGCGATTTCTTATTTCTCTCCCTAGTTGTAGGGCTTCTGTTCATCTAAACCCCCAGGTGACTCTACTTGCTGTTTGCTATGTGTTTCCATCTCAACTTTGATGTGGTCACAAGAGGGGACAAACAAAACTTCTATCATTTATGCCATTTTGCCCCTCATTTACATGTTATTTAATTTTCCTTCCTATTTATTTTAAAAGAGTCTGATGCATATGATGGCTATAATTATCACTAAATAGCTAACTGCATTATCCCCATTTTATGGGTAGAAATGGTAATGAAATTGAGTTATGGAAACTTAACTTAATTAGAATATTAGGAATTCATTAGTATATTCAGGAATTTCTTCTTTCTGAACCATTATGATGCATACTATATAATGTCAGGCACACTGATAAATGTATAACTATAAATTTTGATGACCAAAATGCTCAAATGTAATGGGCAGCACATAGTGGCTTCATGCCTGACATGTTATAGTATGATGTATAAGAACAAATATCATCCCTGTTTTTTGGATGGAAAACTTTTAAACAAGATGAAAAGTATCAGTGGATTGTGAATGAAAATAATGTACTAGGAATTATCTGGTGGATTTGTGTCCCCACTGGGAACAACCCTAACCTGAGACAAGGAAGGTTATGGAAAACCTTATGTCATGCTCAGACTACATTGAATTTGGGAGTAACAACTGTACATTTGACTCTGTCATGGAACAGCAAGCATTTAGAGGTACAGTGTATGTATCCTAACCATATTCAAGCAATTAATACTCAATGGCAACAGGGCATGTGTTGTATTAAACATTGGCCAGTGAAACAAAAGAAGATTCTAGGTAAAATATAAGCAGGCCCAGATATAATGGAACAAACTGAATTTACTTGTAATGAAGAGTGATTTTCAGAAGAAAATAATTTACTCTCTAAAATAGATTGGAAGGAATCATCTTACAAGAGGAGGGAAAGGAATGAGAATCCACTTAGAAAGATGATAAAGCCTTGACAATATAGTTATGCAGATCCAATGTGTAATGCTAGAGGATGCTAGCTTTCAAGACTGGGAAAGAGCATATACTCTGACACAACAGGACCTGTTAACTATTTTACTACAAGTGGAGGCCCAAGTAGCCCTGGGGTAATGGCCGTCCATTTTTAGCTATGGAAACTTAGAGCATCTTTGAGACACATATAGATCCCCAAATATACAGAAAATTTCTGGGTGAAATTGTAACTTACCTTGCTGATATCTGACTGATCTTAGCAAAAGAGTAGACTAAAATAAACTAGCTGGTAGGAATAGGAATAAAACTAAATGGTACTCATGTGCTCCCCAGGGGAGGAAAATGGCCTTACACAAGTCAATGGGAGCTTGTGACTATATAATAATGAGTTGAGACAAATAAATGGCTTTTTCTTTAGCTAACACGAAACACAGAAATGACAGAATCGTCATCACTGGTGCTAATAGTATATTAATATCTGGTATGTAGGCATATAATAATATCTAGTAACATGTAGGCAAAGAACAGTTCTTCTAGAAATGTTTAATAAACACTCTGTGATACTTCTTGATTTATTTTGTAACCAAACCAAACTGTATCATAGCCATACTGTGGTATGGTTTAATACTAGTATTGTTGGTATTACAATACTATTATTAAAGAATCAACTACTTTTTATAAATAATCATATAATCAGATTATTGGGAAATTAAAACCTCCCCAGGGTGTGATAACAATGGATAGTGATTGGCCTGAGGAAGAACTAGATTTAGTTTATTATTATATTAAATGGCTCTGTACAGTTTATCACAAAGTTCAAGTGGCAATAGATCAAGGGAGTAAACATTAAATTGGTACATCACTATAAATATATTTGAAATGGTCTTATAGACTGGATGAATTGTTTCTTTGAGTCTATTTTTACCCTTAATTGGCTTCTAAAGTATTAAATATGCTTATGTTCTTACTGTACCTTATATATAAATGCTATGACTAATTGTAGAAACCTAAATAACTATGACTGCTATGTTGTTTAAGACTTTGACCAGGAAGAAGGCGATGGATTGTGAGGAGAGTTAACACAGTAGGTCTAGTTGTTTACTCCTTTCAAGTCTCCAAGTGACCCATGATTGGCCTTTGGTCAACCCTGGAAATGTTTTCTCAAAGTGTTCATTATACTGGTGATTGATGATTTTGTTATAGACACCTGGAGCAATGGACCATGTAGTATTACTATCTTCTCAAGATTGCTTGGCACAACAATGAAGATTTATCATATACACCTGGTTTCATTGTTAGAGTCCTGAGTTTCAGGCGGCATGTCCAGTTGCTGGCAGTATTACCTAGTGGCCAGCCCCCAACCCCTCCATCTGAGCCTCAGACTCTGAGACTCACATTGGCTCCCTGAGCAGAGATATGCCACGTATGTCCTTGTAGTTCAGTGCCAAAAAGCTAGCACTCCTGTGTGGTCTCAGAGGAAGAAGTAAGCTACATTAATAACTTAAAATTATGCCCTTGAACTTAATACATGACTACAGACATCTGAAATATTTCTTAATGGTTACATTGTTTTCTCTGCTAGTACATGAAATTAACTGGAAGATTTATTGGGTGTCTGCATACACTATCAATATACTATACACATTAGTGGTGGGTATGTTTATATGCATGTATCTATTCCTGCCTATATCTGTGAATTAATTAGCACCTTTTACAAAAACATTATTTTGGTTCTTATGTAACAAGAGCAGATTAAACAAATTCTTGTCTGAGTAGGACCTAATTTTATAGTCTTTCTCTGACTTTCTCACTGAACAAAAGGAAGGTCTTTTAATGGGTCTCAAGATTTTTATATATCCACTTACTCTAATTTTATATTTATATCACTAATTCTAAAGGTTTTGATTGTCTTTCTTTGAAATATGTTATGATCTAAGCCATAACCTATCTACTGGGTTGAAATCCTCTTTTCCTCACTGCTTTTCTTTACAATGCATTTCCTCACAGTTGACAGTGATCACCTTCATGCAAGTGTTCTGTATTCCAATTTATCCCCATCTCTGCAGTTCCGTAGTCTGATGGAAGCTATTATAGCCTGTATCTCCTCCTTCCTTTAGGGATACATTCATTCAAATATGCATAGATTTTTATTGGAAAAAATAGATTTATTTTAGTTCTTATATACCTTAACAGCTACATGACTCATGTTGATTTTGTTTATAGTAATATATCTGAGGAAAAGAATCCTCTTACTATAATTCTTGATTTTAAGTATTCTATTTTATAAATTTTGAGTCAAATTTTATGAAAACTTTGATTTAAAAAAAGTAGTAACTTGTCTACGGCCATGCTACCCTGAACATGCCGGTTCTTGTCTGATCTAAGATTCTGTGGTCTGTCAAATGGTAAACATCTAAGATTAATGGAAATTAATTTGAGGGTTGGGGTGGAAGGCAAGTTTTAAATGTAATGTCCGAGTCTATGCTGATGAGAACAATAGAACTTACATGCAGACCAATGCTAAAAAAAAAAAAAAAAAGTGGGGGTACAAAACCCAAGATACAAGAAGATCCTAAACAGGGGACTTGTTTAGGATCTTCTTGAGTCAGAAGAACTTCAAAAGGTAGCTAAATTATGGATGAAGCTAAGCAGGGTAAGGCCTGGTTAGTACTTGGATGGGAGACCACTTAGGAACACCAGGTGCTGTAGGTGGAAAAAAGTAAGAAATAAATAAAAAAGTAGTAACTTAAGTGCAGGAAAATCTAGTTTGCTTATATCTACCCTCCTTTCTTGCTTTTGCACACCCTTCCCCCTATCAAGTAATTAGGTTTGACTACGTGCCTAATGTTATTCATGTGGGTTTCAGTAAAGCTAAAAGCTAAATGCCTTAGGACCAAAATCTAGGCTGACAAATCACCAGACTGAAACATTTATTTTACTTAATTGGATATAAATACACAAATGAACTAGGCAGAATATAATTTTCAGGCCAAATAAAGTCCCACTCAGAACCAAAAATATATAGCTCTGATTTCTTCAGTGACTAGAGCAATCATTTTTGAGTAATGACATTAAGCTTCTGTTGAAAAAAAAATGCCAACAACCAAACTTCTATAAATTAGTCTTCAACTATACTGCCAAATATTATTAAACGAGGTACCTCTTAGGATTGGGGAGAAGGAGGGGAGAGTCTGTTGGTATAACATACTTGTTTAAAAGAGTTCCCCAAATCTCAGTAGCCAATTTAGAAAGGATTTGAAGATTGGATGAAACCTGACTTTGAGATTTCTTTTTTCTTATTTCTGTATCTTTAAGGAAAGAGAAGCCCTTTAAAAAGGCTTCTTAGCTATTTCAAAGTGGAGACAGAGGCTTTTAATGAGTAATGCTGTGACTTGGATAAGAAAATCATGAAAATCTGTTTTAGTCTTCTAAATTCAGAAGCTATTCTTTGAGCAACTACTAGGCACTATGGGAAATTTTTTAAAAAATGATTAAGGCCCAGTCCTCTAGCTACTTGCAATCTAGTTAGGAGAGAAAGACATAAATAATACAATAATAAAATAGGCTAGGTGAGAATTCTGATATGGTGGAGAGGCATTAACAAAGTGCCCATTGTAATTTGTGTAGCAAAGTAGATGTATTCTTGATGTTCTTTTTAAAGGAATAATATATAAATTACAGTTTGCATTGGGGCATATTGTCTTTAAATGTTGAAGCATATCTGAGCACCCAGTAGTTTGACTTAAATAATATTATCTAAACATGTATGTAATATAAACTACTTGATCTTAATATTGTTCTCATATTTCAGTTTTCAGAGGAGTGAATGTATCTTGGAAACTCTTGCTATCAGTGTGACCGTGAAATATTTTGAGTACTAATGGCAGTTTTGCAAGTGAAATTCAAGTTCTAAAAATATAGTTTGTGCTTTTTATCCAAAATCACATGACTCACATCCATATTTAAAGAAAGTGACTTTTCTTTATAAAAGCTCAGTAAGTTACTAGAAATATCCAAATTTCCTTTTAAAGGATTTTTTTTTAAATTCCAGGCTGCTTTGGTAAACATTGGTTCCTACTCTGATGCAGATCTTTTAGATATCCTTCATAATCAAATTCCCTATTTAGGATCTTCTTGTATCTTGGGTTTTGTACCCCCACTTTTTTTTTTTTTTTTTTTTAGCATTGGTCTGCATGTAAGTTCTATTGTTCTCATCAGCATAGACTCGGACATTACATTTAAAACTTGCCTTCCACCCCAACCCTCAAATTAATTTCCATTAATCTTAGATGTTTACCATTTGACAGACCACAGAATCCAGGAGTCAGAAGAACTTCAAAAGGTAGCTAAATTATGGATGGGTGTATTGTAGTAGAATCTTGGAATATGAAGAGCAGAGTTCCAGTAACAGATGGATCATTTACAGACTGCATGTCCTTTGGACAAGTTTGTTTGTTTTTTTAAGTTTTCCAAGCCTCTATTTGCTCATCTTTAAAATGGGGATATTATCTTCTTCGGGGGGTTATTGTGAGGATTAAATGAGGTCATAGTATAAAAATATTTTTAAATTATGAAATAACTATATAAATAATAAGGAAGTAGTAGTACTAGCTTTTTGCTCCAAGCCACATCAAAAAAAGATGTCAGGGGAAGAAACATTTAACTCTGGGCTTCAGTAGGACTGATACTAACCAACTCTGAGATTCTGAGCATCAGTTTTCTTATCTGTCAAATTAGATATCAGGCTAGGTGAACTCTAAGAATTCTTCCAGCTCTAAATATCCTAAGTATACTTCCTTTCACTGTCATTCTATTATTTACTTATTATGCAAATAACAAAATAAAAGTGAAAATATTTGTGCCTAAATAAACTACCATCATAGAATTCCTCTTGTGAGTTAACTCAAGTCTCAAAGTGGGAGTGAAAGGGTCTCAGTTAGCACCTCTTTCGTTCTGAGGACTAGGCCTTCCTATTAACTGTTTTTATTAAGCTATATTTGCTGATCAGGTAACAACCTGAGAAGTTTCTGCTGTTCCTGTGACATCAAAGAAATGGTTTAACTAGTTTCCTCTTTGGCATTAAGCCAAGTAAATACCTTTCACAAAATGATATCTTGTATAGAAGGTAGGTTTAGGCATTAAAGAGTTTCCTCATATATCTATATTGATGGATTATTCACTTCCAAAATATATTTGTTATAGATATTCCAAGAACCTGTTAGGCTAATTGATGAATAGTACATCATATTTTCATTTAATAAACATTTTATCAAATATCTGCTATATGCCAGACATCGTGCTGGATACTTATTATCTCTAATTTTCATGTAACCTAGATGTCAGATATGGGTCTCCCTCCTGGGGATGGAGCTACATATAGTGGGGTGAGGAAGTTGTTTACATTTTCACAATGACCTCTAGTTCTGAGTACCTACTTTTGATGAATTTCTACCAAGTTTTTTTTTTTTCACTTTACAGTTCAAAATAGGAAGATTGCTTATTATCTTGCTACGTTGCACATGCTATCTCTCTATTCCACATGGCATCCATGCAGGTGTGAAACCTAGCCTCTTCAATTTACACATATATTCACTTGATATATTTGAGTATATGGTAGATTTTAATGAAAGGACGGAAGGACTTTTTGCAGCATCAAATAATTTCGAATTAGTACAGAATATCTTATACTATGTTTTTTCCCCTCTTTGGCCAGTTCACCCTACATAGAAGGATGATTTCTCATTGATTACTCTTTCTTATCTTTCCCTCACCTCTTAGATTTCACCCTATACCCCAACTTCACTTCTGATAAAATTATAATATTTTAGTCTTTATTCCTTAAGCGAGACTGGGGCTTGCCTTTGCATGTCCAGACTCATTTTAGGTATATGGTCAATGGGAAAACAAAAAACAAAAAACAAAAACAAAAAAAAAACAGGACTACCACTTGCAGAATCTACTCTCTTTATAAGGCAATAATGGTTACAAACAATAATTTATTTTTTTCTTAATACCAAATAACACTATAAGGGTTGGTGTTATCTTCACTTTATAGATAAGTAAACAAGCTCAAAGAATTAAATGATTTGTTCAGGATTATTAATTTAGTAAGTGACAAAGTCAGATTTTGAATCTACATCCATTTAAATCTAAATCCTGTACACTTTCTACTAAACAAGAAACAATTTTAAAAAAAATGGAAAAGGTGAACTTTAAGGTTCTCTGAGCTTGAAAATAGGAAAAGTTCTTTGAAAATTCATAGCATCTGAATCTATTTGTAATAGGGACATGTAGCTTTACCACTGTAGCCAAAAGATGCTGTTTAAGAAGGTAGGGAAACATAATAAGTGAAAAGTTTCATTAATTTGAAAAATCCTACCTGATATCAGATAAATAGGACATTTTTATGGTTAATTAGATTTTATCTTTTAAAATTCATTTAACCTAATAAATATTGATTAATCTTCTCTACCTTTTTCATTGTATTTTTTAAATAGTTTTTCTAAGACCTATTATTTTTTATTACAGAGACAATTAAAGGCAGATGCTAAAAAAGCTATTGGAAGGCTTCAACTACGCACACTGAAAGAAGGAGACAAGGTACATTTATGACTTAAAAATGCTTTTTGTTTTAGAACAATGCTTAGCAAGCCATTGTTAAAGGTGAATGTTCCAAAGTAGTTTTCATTGCAATTTTATGAATCTCATTGGCTTTTTAAAGTCTATTCGATGCTGGAGGTAGGCTGAATAATGGCCCCCAAAGATACCTAGGTTCAAATCACTGGAACCTGAGAATATTGCCTTATATGGCAAAAAGGACTTTGCAGATGTGATTAACTTCAGGATCTTGAGATGGGGAGATAATCCAGAATTATCCAAATAGATCCTAAATATAATCACAGTATCCTTATAAGATGGAGGAAGAGGGAGATGTGATAATGGAAGCAAGAGGTTGGAGTAATACAAGAAAGGGGCCATGAGCCAAAGAATGCAGACAGCTCTAGAAGCTGGAAAAGGTAAGGAAAGAGATTCTCCCCCCGAAGCCTTCAGAAGAAGCACAGCATTGCCGACACTTTGAGTTTTAGAATTCTGATTTACAGGACAATAAGAGGATAAATTTGTGTTATTTTAAACCTCTAAGTAATGGTTATTTGTTACAGCAACAACAGGAAACTAATACAGTGCTTAAGTATTGCTTTACTTGAACATCCATGTCCAGATTTAGGATAGTTGAAAACTATCATCCATGTGTAAAACGTATCAAAAAACATCCATGGAACTTATTGAAATAAAAAATGTCATTTATAAAAGCACCAAAACCATTAAATACTTAGGTATAAATCTTACAAAATATATACAAGACCTATATGCCGAAAACTGTGAAACACCAAAGGAAAAAAAGAAAGAAGACCTAAATAAGTGGAGAGATATACTGTGTGCATGAATCAGAAGACTCACTGTTGTCAAAATATCAGTTCCCTCCTAATTAATCTATAGATTCAATTCAATGTCAATAAAAATCCTAGTTGGATCTTTTGTAAAAATTGACAAGTTGATTCTAAGTTTATAAGGAAAAATGAACTAGAATAACTAAAATACTTTTGATGAAGACAAATTTGGATGACTCACATTATCTGACTTGCAGAATTATTTTAAAGCTACAGTAGTCAAGATATTGTGGTATTGGAGCAAGGATAGACCTTTAGATCAATGAAACAGGAGAGTCCAGAAATAGACCCACACATATATGGTCAATTGATTTTATCAAAAATAGAAAGACAGAGAGAGAAAGAAATGGCGTAGATGATAGAGGCTCTGTTCATCCCTCTGGCGACCAAATCAAAGTTGTGACAGAAACAAGGAACAACAGTAAGGATAAATTGCCTGGAATCTAGATGAACAAGCCATACAACTAGGGATAAATCCAAGAAAGCACCCTGCAACGGAAGAAGGTAGGACAGGGTGAGGACGCAGGGCTGCCTGGTCTCAAGTGGCGGAATAAGATGGAGGCTGCGGCAGCAACAGCGGCAGATGCCTCTTAAAGGGGCCACCTCCACAAGCAGATTTTTGCAGTGACGGACCTGCTCTCTCTGAGCACCAGTGCCAATTTGGCTGCATGCAGGGGCCCTGCACCAGGAACTTACAAGGAGACATTGTCAGAGTGAGGGCCGAGGTGAGACTGGCTGGGTACAGAAGTGCTGGCGGTATCCATTGTTCCCTGTTGAGCTTTCCCCACTCCCAGTGCAGGGACACAGCGCCGCCATAGCCCTGACATCATCAAACTGGATAACAGGTCACTCCGCCCAGAGGAGTCCCTGAAACCCCGCCTCCCCCAACTCACGGCCCCACCCAAGCCACATCCAGGTGTATCCTCAGTGAGTCAGGTGCTCCTTGCTGAGCAGTGCCTAGACTCACACTGGAGGCAGCTGGCCTCGGTTTTTGGTGTGGCCTTTTGAGGCATCTATAAGCACAGCACCTGTGGAGTGCTTGCCGAATCTTAACAGGTGGCCTCAGAGGGGCAGAGGCTTGGGCTAAGTTTGGCCTGCAGCTGAACTCCTCTCAAGACTGTGCCACTGGACACCTACTTCACAAATCTACACTAATAAGACTGGGAGACTTAGGAGCTTTGCTTAGTACATAGAAACAGACACGGAAAGACAGCCAAAATGGGAAGACAAAGAAGCAGAAACCATATGAGAGAAGAGAACAGAGATCCAGATATAATGGAGTCAAGAAATCTAACAGGTGCAGAATTCAAAACACTGGTTATAAAGATGCTCAATGAACTTTTGAGAAGTGTAGATAAATTCAGTGAGAACTTCAACAAAGAGATAAAAAAGCCCATAAAAATGGAAGTAGAAATTATAAAAGGGAACCAGTCTGAAATGAAGAACACATTATCTGAGATGAGAAGTATATTAAATGGAATAAACAAAGGAATAAACAAAGTGAGTAAAGAAAAGGATCACATGTCCTATTTAGAGGACAGGACAGCTAATCAGGATACTCAATCAGAATGGCAAGAGATAAGATGTCAAGACTATAAAAATAATTTAAGGAGCATATGGGACACTATTAAGGGTCCAAATATCCATCTGATTGGCCTAACTGAAGAAAATCAAGATGTTGAACAGCTGTTTGAATAAATAATGATGGAAAACTCCCCTAACCTGGTGAAGGAAATGGACATAAAACCCCAGGAAGCTCAGAAAATTCCAAAAATCAGGGATCCAAAGAGGCCCACACCAAGACACATCATCATTAAAATGCCAAAGGTTAAATACAAAGAAAGAATATTAAAAGCAGCAAGAGAAAACCCATAAGACTGGCAGCTGATTTCTCAAAAGAAACAATGCAGTACAGAAGGGCTTGGCAAAAAATATTCGACAGGTTGAAGACCCAGGATCTACAAGCAAGAATAATTTATCCCACGAAGCTATCATTTAGAGTTGAAGGACAGATAAAGAGCTTATCAGACAAAAATAAAACAAAGAAATTTATCACTACCAAGCCAGTATTACAGGAAATGTTGGAGGGACTTCTTTAAGAAGAAAAAACATGTATCAAAAACAGGAATAAAGAATGGTAACAACTACATTCCTATCAATAAATACCTTAAATGGAAAAGAATTAAATGCTCCAACCAAAAGATAGAGTGGCTGAAAGGATAAGAAAACAATACCCCTACATATGAAAAGGAAGGAGATGGAAAGAGATATTGCTTTGATAGACCTAAAAGTTATTTAAGTCAGACAAAGATAAACACTATATGATTTCACTTATTTGCAGAATCTAAGGAATAAAAAGAACAAACTAATCAAAAACAGACTCACAAATATAGTGGACAATTTGGGATTGGTTTGGGGGGTTGAGAGAATGGGGTAAAGGGCTAAAGAAGTACAAATTAGTAGCTGATGGATGGTCACAGGGATGCGGAGCACGGCATAGGAAATGCAGTTAGCATTAATACATTGGCTAGGTGGAGGGTCAGGGGAGGGTGGATGCAATCGGCGGGGGGATCGTTTTATGAACTATATAGATGTCTAACCAGTGTAATGGACACTTGAAACTAAATAAAAATAAATAAAAAATATAAAATAAATAAATTTAAAAAGTATAAAGGCAATTCAATGAAGAAAGTATAGCCAATTGTTGACTGTTAATGTGCAATAATTGGAGAGCTACATGCAAAAGAAATGAACCTCAATTCATACTTTATACCATTTGTAAAAAATAATTCAAAATTCATCACAAACCTAAATATAAAACCTAGAATGATAAAAATTTTAGGAGAAAAATTTGTAGAAAAATATCTCCATGGCTTGAGTTAGGCAAAAGTTACTTAGATATGACACAAAAAAATATGTCCATTAAAGAAAAAAATGAGGCATTTAACTTTGTCAAAATTAAGAATTTTTGCTCTTTGAAAGACACTGTTAAGAGAATGGAAAGACAAGTGGCTGACTGGGAGAATATATTTTCAAACCCCATATCTGATAAAGAGCTGTATCCAGAATACATAAAGAATCCTCAAAACTCAACAGTTGTAAAGTAACCTAGTGAAAAATGGGCAAAACAGACATTTTACCAAAGAATATATATGGATGGCAAAACACATAAAATGATGCTCAACGCCATTAGTCATTGAGGAAATGCAAATAAAAACCACAGTGAGATACCACAGCACATTCCTTAGAATGCATAAAGCTGATACAACTGACAATATTAAGAGCTGGTCAAGATGTGGAACACCTGGAATTCTCATGCATTTGCTGGTAAGAATACAATGTACAGCCAGTCTGGAAGACAGTTTGGCAGTTCTTTATGAAGTCAAACATACACTTTCCAAAAAAACCAGCAATCTCACTACTAGATAGTTACCCTAGAGGGAAAAAAAACAAATGTTCACATAAAAACTTGTACACAATTGTTCAGTTTTATTCATAATTACCAAAAACTAGAAGAACACAAATGTCCTTCAATTGATGAATGGAAAAACAACTGTGGTACATTTATATCATGGAATACTATTTAGCAATATAAAGGGGGTTGAGAACTCACAACATGAATGAATCTCAAATGCGTTGTTAAGCTAGACTCAAAAGCTAGGTAATGCACCATTCCATTTATATGATATTCTGGAAAAGCCAAAACTGTAGGAATTGAGAAAAGAATAGTAGTTGCTAGAGAGTGGTAGTGAAAGTAGGGGTTAACTATAAAGTGGTACAGAGGAATTTATTGCAGTGAGTAATAGAACTGTATCTTGATTGTGGTGGGTATTAAGTGACTGCATATTTGTCTAAACTTGCAAAACTGTATACTTAAAAGAGTGAATTTTACTGTATGTGAATTATATCTTACTTTTCTTTAAATGGGAAAATACAGCTTTAGAATGTGGCATTCAAATGGCATTTTGTAAATTTTAAAACCAGAAAAAACAATTTAAATCAATGTTCCATGTTTCTCTTTGTGCCGTGCCCCTTTTGGTTGACTTTATTGTTTTACCTGTTTTAAGTCTAATTTTATTTAAATTTCAATTTGTATAATACAGTGTTATCAACTTTAGTCACCATGTTTTACAGTAGATCCTCAGACCTTATTCATCTTATAGCTGAAAGTTTATACCCTTTTACCAACTTATTCCTATTTCCTCCACCCACAGCCCCTGGCAACCACTTTTCTACTCTGTTTCTATAAGTTTGACTTTTTTTTCAGATAATTTTTTTTCCCAATTAAGTCTAAATAATTTTAAATTGCTTATTGAAACATGGTCATTTAGTGATATGATGTTCTTCCTTCTATAGGAATTTATGTAATTTAAATACATGTATATTCTGATCTTGCTCTGTAGTTTAATGTATTTTTTCTTATCCATCAGAGTAACAATAACTATTTGCTCATAGGAAATTGGCCCAGATGGAGATAGTTGTGCTGTGTGTATTGAACTGTATAAACCAAATGATTTGGTACGCATCTTAACCTGCAAGTAAGTTTGATTTTCTTTTATATCATCAATAAAAATAGCTGATTTACAAAAATTATTGTAATGGGGAAACTATTTTGAATGTTTCTAAATTGATGTAAATAAAGTATTTTTATTTTCATTTAAATATAGGAGAATACTTTATTTTTTAATATCATTAAAATTGGTATAAGGCTAATTATATAGTTTCCATAATATGGTACAATTTGGAAACGAGTTCTATATAAAACTGAGAACCTAATCAGCACCACAATTTTACATATATATATAAT
Organism: Pteropus vampyrus; assembly: GCF_000151845.1. Classification (NCBI taxonomy): domain Eukaryota; kingdom Metazoa; phylum Chordata; class Mammalia; order Chiroptera; family Pteropodidae; genus Pteropus; species Pteropus vampyrus. The sequence goes on along the minus strand of NW_011889200.1, from coordinate 637,379 downwards.
TTATATACTAATACATACTGGGTTGTTTAATTTCAATTTTTTCTAACAATCTTATTAAGAAAAAAAAAATCAACTTATTTGCACCGATTTGGAAGTCTTTATTCTTTTTTTATTATGCTTCTCCTGAAAGTTGTTCTTAACATTCTTTCTTTTACCTATTAAATAGTGGTGCTCTTGGAATGTATCGAGCACTATGTTTTACTCAATACTATATTATACTATTCTATTGCAAATGACTAACTGTGGCATTTTACAGTTAGGAAATGACAAGATAATTAAGATCTGAAATACTGAACAAAGTTTTAGGTCAGGTAGCATCTTAGCCATTTTTCAAGTAATTAGTACTGAAACTATTTCTTTTGAAGGTAGAGTAAATAAGGCTTTTATATTTAAAAATACCATATTATGAAATTTCTAAATTTTGCTTTTGTGTCTCCCTCTTAGTATTTATGTTGTAATAGTGTATATAAAAGGAAAAAAAAAAAAAAACCTCTGTTAAAAGACTAAGTGAAATTACGGGGTAACCTGTTAGTGTATTAGGAAAAGTGTTGTTGTTACTTCACAGTCGATAACTAAATTGTGTGTTTTTTTTCCTTCATTAGCCATATTTTCCATAAGACATGTGTTGACCCATGGCTGTTAGAACATAGGACTTGCCCCATGTGCAAATGTGATATTCTCAAAGCTTTGGGAATTGAGGTAAACATTGCGAAACTATTTATATGAAGGAGCTCAAGCAGTGTGTTATTTATGTACCTGGGCCTTTGGGAAAATAACGACTTTATTTTTTAGCTATGCAATGTGTTAGACTTACAGTTTGTACCAAAAGGTAGACGTATTTACATCATAGTGACAGTGAGGTGCCATGTTGAACCACCTCCATTTTCCTTCTTCCTCTCTTTCCTCAAATGTACTTTTTTTGGTCAGAATTTGAAGTAATGACCCTATAACCTACCAACTGACTTCTGATACACCATCCTGGTTTTTACTCTCTTACTATTGCATAGCAACCAAATTTGTAGTTAAATGAACATGTATAATTTCAGAAAGTATAATAAATAACCACTATATTTTACAACTGAAACTAATATAAAATAATATCGAATGTCAACTCTAATCAAAAAGAAAAAATTAAAAAAATATATTTGGTAAATGAATAAAAAACTACGTCTTTCACAATGCGTGCAACAGAAAGTTAAGCTCAACAAAATCTTCCTGATTTGAAGAGATATGTAGAAGACAGTGATTTTCAATTCCCCTAGGGAACAGCATGAGATTTTTTTTTTTTGATTGCCTACCTTGTACCAGGCATTATATTATGAAGTGCTGGGATCATCCAGATGAACATGTCAGATATAATGACAATCTGCTTGTAACATCTTTTGCCCCACTCATGGACCCAGTTTTTTAACTGCTCTGGCTAAGACCAACAAGAGATTTTTGTGATTATCAAAAGGGATTATAGGTTTAAAAGGTTTAAAGCATTACTGTAATAAGTCACCTATGAAGAAACTTTGTAATCACATGTCAAGGAAAAGCATGTACACTGAGAGTCTTTTAATTTGTTCAAATGCTTTCCAAAGGTGGATGTTGAAGATGGATCAGTGTCTATACAAATCCCTGTATCCAATGAAACATCCAATAGTGCCTCTCCTCATGAAGAGGATAATCGCAGTGAGACTGCATCTTCTGGATATGCTTCAGTTCAGGGAGCAGATGAACCACCTTTGGAGGAACACATGCAGTCAGCAAGTAAGCACCATGCTGAGATTCAAGTGTCCCACAAATGATCAATTGTGGATCATACTTCTGCTTTTTAGCATTTGTTTCATTCACCCATTAACACATTTCAGATTTTTTCTATGAACAATAATGCAATACAGGATGTACCCTTACCTTAACTTAATATATATGTATTCAAATGTACCTGAAATAGATGAAATGCATCAGGAGTGGGGATTATTCACAGAAGAAAACGATTTATTGGAAAGTTTCTCTCTGATGCATTTAAGTGTTGGCTTATTAACTTACAGAGTCTAAGGAGTAACTTTAAACTTTAGAAGCCATTGTTTATTGCAGATCAATCAGAAATTAAGATAAAGAAGTTCTGAAATGATAAGATAAAATTTGATTTACAAAAGCTTGATTTATACACAACTTAGGAACCAATCTTTTGCACAGATCAAAACTTTAAGAATGGTGTGTGCTGCCACCTGTTGATTATTTACCATGAAATGAACAAACCTTGCAAACTAAAATTAAACACAGTAGTGCCCCCTTATCCTCGGTTTCACTTTCCGTGGTTTCAGTTGCCACCATGTGAAAATATTAAATGGAAAATTCCAGAAATAAACAATTAATAAGTTTTAAACTGTGTGCTGTTCTGAGTAGCATGATGAAATCTCATGCTGCACATGTTCCCCAACCATTCATCACTTAGTAGCCACCTCGGTTATCAGATGATTATCATGGTATTGCAGAGTGCTTACGTTAAGTAACCGTTATAGTAGCCTAATGCTATGTCACAATGTCTATATTGTTCATCTCACTTCATCTGATCATATCTCACATCATTACAAGAAGAGTGAGTACAGTACAGTAGATATTTTGAGAGACCACATTCACCTGACTTTTATTACAGTATATTTTTATAAAGTTTTATTCTTAGTTGTTGTTAATCTCTACTATGCCTAATTTATTAATGAAACTTTATCATGGATATGTGTGTATAGGAAAAAAACATAATATGTGTAGGGTTCAGTACTATCTGCAATTTCAGGCATCCACTGGGGGTCTTGGAGCATATACCCTGCAGATAAGGGAGGACTACTGTATATTATTTTCAGAATTCATGTGAATCAGTATTACAGCTTAGTGATATCGTGGCAATAAAGAAATTTTAGTGAATTCTGTTTACTTTTTTTCTTAGAAAGAGAAAACTCCTATAACAAATTATGTTCCCTTTCTTTAATTTCCATCTTTTTCATGGTTTTTGATGGTTTGAACATTTTTTTCTCAGTCCTCATTTTGAGATAACCTAATTCCGACATGCAAGTAGAAGAAAAACTAAATGTCAAGATGACTTGCAAAATGTCAAATATCAGCTTCCTATGACATAAACCTTTGTCCTCTGTAGGCTTATCAGTGCCATGTAATACCATTTCTTAAGATGTCACAAGGAATACTATCATGCAACTGCAACCTCATATCGCAAGTAATCTAATCTTCAGACATATTATAGGGTACAAAGTCATCATAAGAATCTTACTCATCTCTGGATTATTCTACCTATAATAGAGAGTCATTGTCTGTTTGCCCCAGATGAGATTTTGTTCTCATAACTGTGTGGTAATAGAATTCAGTGAAGATAAAGGAGAGTGTACAAGATAATTCAGTTTATTGCTAGGCTCGTTAGAAAAAGTTCCAACCTACTTTTTTTGTTCTCTCTTCTTTGTGGGAAAGGGTGGTAAGCAGAACAGTTTTTGCAGAGAATTTGAGAAGCAAATGAAATGATGACCTATGTTCCTCCTCCTGTATTTTTTATCTGGATGAATAGTACTAATGTGCACACAAATGCCTCAAACCAGAAACTAGGGAGATCCTTGATTCTTCCCTCTCCCCTTTCCTATTGATTCAATATCCTTTATCTCTAATCCACCCCCTAATTTCCAACTTATAATTCCATGGTCATAGTTTGAGCCACTGTCTTCTCTCTGCCCATTCCTTCCACTCTTCTTCCGCACAAGAAATTAGGGAAGCCCAGTCTAACTCCTATTCTTTCTTTAAAACTTGACCCGCTTTGCGAAGCCTCTCTTGACTCGCATGTGTGGCCCTACTGTCTACTTCCATAGAACTTCTGTTATTGTACTTGTTGCACTGAATTGTAGTATCTTATTACTCACTATTGTGTATCCAGCACCTAACACAGCCTGCCACATAATAGACACTCAAATCAGTGTTGAATGAATGACCACCTAGAATAGATTTATCTGTGATTATGTATTACTAGTTTGGATATCTTGGCCATTAAACATTGATTATTATGGCGATAGTTGATTTAAATAACTTCGTAAACATAGTTGATTAGTTCATATCAGTGTGTCCTATCACCGTGTTAAATTCTATTAGAGCACTCTTTTTTCAAACTTAATTATACATTGAGTCACCTGGGGGAGCTTGTTAAAACAGTGGGGCTACCACCAATTTCTGACTCAGTAGGTCTGGGCTGGAGCCTGGGAATCCGCATTTCTAATAAGTTCCCAGGTGATACTGATGCTGCTGGTCCAGGGACCACACTTTGAGAACCACTGAATAAGGACCTTATTTCTTAACCCTGGCTGCATATTAGAATCACCCGATGAAACTTTAAACATTACTGATGCCTGGGCTCTACCCCAAAATGGTTAAATCAGAATCTGTGAGGTGTAGGGACCAAGAACAGGTTTTTAAAATTTTATTAATTTTATTTAATTTCAAAAAATTTCAGGCTGACTAAAAAAAGTTTCAAAAATAGTACAGAGAATGCCTGTCACCCAACTTTTCCAAATGTTAACATCTTATATAACCATATACAATGATCAAAACCAGGAAATTGTGGTGACCGAGAGAAATCTAACTATGGGAGATGAACACACAGTGTAAACATATATATATACCTTACTGTTAAAGTGTACAGCTGAAACTTATTGGATTTTGTTAACCAATGTCGCCATAAAAAATAAATAAATTATAAAAAACAGGAAATTAACTGATAAAATATTAACTAAACTACAGATGTTACTCAAATTTCACCAATTGATCCACTAATGTCCTTTTTCTGTGCCAAGATCCCATGTTTCATTTCCTTTTTTTTCTTTTTCTCCCCCCAGCTTTATTGAGATATACATACTTGACATATAACATTGTGTAAGTTTAATATATATATTGTGTAATATACATATAATACATATATTGTTAATATATATATTGCAAAATTATTACCACATTAATGTTAGTTAACAAAACCATCATCTCACATTAATTATAAATATTTAATATCCACTCTCTCAGCAAATTTCAAGTATATAATACAATGTTAACTAGTCTCCATGCTGTACATCAGATCTCCAGCACTTATTCATCTTATAACTGGGAGTTTGTACCTTTTGACCAACATTTCCCCATTTCCCCTACCTCTTATCCCCTGGCAACCACCATCTTACTCTCTGTTTCTATGAGTTTGGCTATATTTTTTATTTTAGATTTGACACATAAGTGAGATTGTATTGTATTTGTCTTTCTCCAACTTATTTCACTTAGCACAGTGCCTTCAGGGTCCATCCATGTTGTTGCGAATGGCAAGATTTTCTTATTTCTCATGGCCGAATAATACTCTGTATATGTAATCACATTTTCTTTACCCATTCATCTGTCAGTGAACATTTAGGTTGTTTCCATGTCTTGGCTATTGAGAATAATGTTGCAGTGATCATGGAGATGCAGATCACTCTTCAAAATAGTGATTTAATTTCCTTCAGATATATAACCAGAAGTGAGATTGCTGGATCGTATGGTAGTTCTATTTTTTAATATTTTGAGGAATCTCCATACTGTTTTCCATAGTGGCTATCCCAGTTTACATTCCCATCAACAGTCACTAGGTTTTTCTTTATACTATATCCTTGCCAACACTCACCTCTTTTTGATAATAGCTATTCTAACAAGTGTGAGGTGATATCTTATTTTGGTTTTGGTTTTAATTTTTCTGATGATTAGTGATGTTAAGCATCTTTTCATGTAACTGTTGGCCATTTGTACATATTCTTTGGGAAAATATCCATTTCCTCTGCCCTTTTAAAAATTAGGTTGTTTGTTTTTTTCATTTTGTCTTGTTGCTATTGAGTTGTATGAGTTCCTTATATTTTTTGGATATCAACCTCTTATCTAATAAATAGTTTGCAAATATTTTCTCCCATTCTGTAACTTGCCTCTTCATTCTGTTGATTGTTTCTTTTGCTGTGCAGAAGCTTTCTAGTTTGATATAGACCCACTTGTTGATTTTTGGTTTTGTTGCTGGTGCTTTTGGTGTCATATCCCCCCCAAAATGTTGCCAAGACCATTGTCAAGGAGCTTTTTCCCTGTTTTCTTCTAGGAATTTAATGGTTTCAGTTCTTATGTTTAAGTCCTTAATCCATTTCGAGTTCATTTTTGTGAGTACTGTAAGGTAGAGATCCAGTTTCATTCTATTGCATGTGAATATCCAGTTTACTCAATATCATTTTTTGAAAAGACTATCTTTTCCCCATCGAGTGTCCTTGGTTCCCTTGTCAAATAGTTCACTGCATAAGCATGGGTTTATATCTGATCTCTCAATTCTGTTCCATGGATTTATGTGTCTTTTTATGTCAGTACCATACTATTTTAATTGCTATTGCTTTGTAGTATAGTTTGAAATTAGGAAGTGTGATACCTCCCACTTCATTCTTTTTCTTGAGATTGCTTTGGCTATCTGGGGTCTTTTATGGTTCCATGTGAATTTTAGGATTGGTGTTTTTTTCTATTTCTCTGAAAAATGCCATTGGAATTTTGGTAGGGATTGTGCTGAATCTATAGATGGCTTTGGGTAGTATGGACATTTTAATAATATTGATTGTTTTGTTCCATGAACATGGGGTCTTTCCATTTATTTGTGTCTCCAATATTGTTCATCAGTGTCATATAGTTTTTATTGTACAGGATTTTTATATCCTTTTAAAATTATAAGTATTTTGTTATTTTTGATACTATTGTAAATGGAATTTTATATCTCTTTCAGATATTGCATTGTTAGTGTATAGAAATGCAACTGATTTTTGTATGTTGATTTTGTATCCTGCAACTTTACTGAATTCATTTATTAGTTCTAATAGTCTTTTCGTGGAGTCTTTAGCATTTTCTCTATACAAGGTCATGTCATCTGAATACAGAGACATTTTTACTTCTTTTTTGATTTTGAGGGCTTTTATTTGTTTTTCTTGACATTCCTCTGGCTATGACTTCCAATAGTATGTTGCATAGGAATGGTGAGAGTGGGTACCCTTGCCTTGTTTTAGATTTTAGAGGAAAAGCTTGCAGCTTTTCATCATTGAGCAAGATTTAGCTGTGTTAGTCATTTGTGGCCCTTATTATGTTTGGTTGTGTTCCTTCTATACCCAATTTGTTCAGAGATCCACACTGTATTTAATTATAATATCTTCTTAGTTTCCAATCTTCAACTATTCCTTAGTCTTTGTCTTTCATGACCTTGACACTTTTGAAGACTACTGGTCAGTTATTTTGTAGAATGCCCTTCAATTTGTCTTGTCTGCTGTTTCCCAATGATTAAATTAATTGTCCTTTTCTATTTTAGGCAAAAATACCACAGAAATGATGTGCCCTTCTCTACCTCACATCATGTAATGAGACACATGATGTCCATGTCTTATTATTGATGATTTTAGCTTTGCTCATTTGGTTAAGATGGTGTCTGCCAAGATTCTCCTTTTAAAGTTACTATTTTTACTGTTATAATTATTAATTACCTTATAGAGAGACACTAAGAGATTATGCTAATATCCTGTTTCTCATCATACCTTTACCACTAATTTTAGCAATTATTGGTGCTTCTTTGTTGCAATAATTATTATGAAGTATGTGCCAGTGGTTACTTTTTTATTCCCATTCTTTTTTTCTATATTAACTAAGCTTTTATTTTAAGGAAGAACTATCCTTTTTTCCCATTTATTATAAATTATTTGTTTATAATAGTATGGACTCATAGATATTTATTTTATTCTGTAACTCTCATGATTTATTCATTGCTTAGATTGTCCTAGATTTGGTCATTGAGAATTCCCTCAAGTTGGTTTCCATTTTCTTTCAATAGGTCCCATTTTTTTTTTTTTTGGAGCCCCTCCTTACTTTCTGGCACCACAAGATGTTTTAGGCCATGGATTGGCAAAAATTTTCTGTAAAGGGCTGGATAGTAAATAGTTTAGGCTCTGAAGGTCATAAGCCTCTATTGTATTTCATTTGTTTGTTTGTCTTACAACTTTTTAAAAATATAGAAAGCACCCTTAGCTATGGATTTTGCTTGCAGGCTGTAGTTGCTTATCCTTAGGCTAGAATCTAAGTTAATCTTGTGCTCTCCTTGCCCTAACCCTAGAATCAAACATTTCTTCAAAGGGGCTTTTATTGTAGAACAGTATTTCCAATCCAAGATCTGGGCACTAGGTGTGCTCATTGCTATTGAGGTGTCTGTCTGTCTGTCTGTCTGTCTATTTGTCATCTGAAAAACAGTGAGTTTGTACTGATACATCCAATTTCAATCCAATGTCACAGAGTTTGTTCTAGCCTTCCCTTTTCTTTATTTGTAATTTCTTTCTCTGACAGTGAAAAACCTGGCTCTCATTTTCTACAATATATTTACTTATTTGTTCAATCCTAGAACACACATAAAATAATTTCAACATTGCTAACTCACAGCCCTGTGAAAAACAATTTCAGTAACTAGTATACAGTTCTTTTTTTCTTAGCCTTATGGGATATAGCCAAAATATTATTTTCCAAAGTTACTTAAGTTAGTTCTTTTCTTCCCCACTCTCTTAAGGATGGTTATATATATGTCATCTGTAATATAATTTTGTTCATTTGTTACCATTTGTATTCCATTTTAGGCACTCTTCTCCAAATTCCTGGTTGTTTTTTGTTTGTTTGTTTTGTGTGTCTATGCATTTGAAAAAGCATAAGTAATTTTTTAAAAATTGATTGAAATACAAAGCTAGGTTTAAGAACTTATATTTAGGATAGAGAAGGAGAGACATAACTTTGCTCTTAAGGAGGCTATAATCTAGGTAGAATTAAGCACACATGTCAGTCAAGAAAAATAATTGTAAATCAATATAATGCCGTATGTGCTTTATGTAAGACATAGCATAAATCATATAATTATTCAAGGATCAGGGAATGAATGTAATAATCAGAGTATGATGGAATTAGACAAGAAATGCTTCTTAGACGTGAGTGTCAAATATTCTCTGAAAGAAGAGAGGGATAAGATCACCCTAAAATTGCTATTTCTTTCTAAAGATGAAAATCTGCAGCTGGTAAACCATGAAGCAAGCTCTGTAGCAGTGGATGTTGTTCCTCATGTTGACAACCCAACCTTTGAAGAAGATGAAACTCCTAATCAAGAGACTGCTGTTCGAGAAATTAAATAATAAAATCTATGTTAATAGAAAACTTGAACATTTAGTAATAACAGACTACCAATCAGGGCCTAGTTTACTATTAATGAACTGGATGAGCTTAATAAAGTTAGAATGATAAAGTACTTCTGAGATGACTAATATTATGCTATAGTTAAATGGCTTAAAATATTTAACCTATTAACTTTTTTCCACGAACTCATTATAATGTTTTTCATAGGCAAGTTTCCCCTTACTAGTGATAGCAAGATTTTTAAACATTTAAAACTGTCTTCAAGTAGTCATGTTTTTCATTTATAACAATTTTCTTATAAAAACATATTGCTTTTAAAATGTGAAGTAGCTGTAATCACTATTTTATGATAATATCTTAATTAAAAATACTACTACTTTAGCTTGGGCTATATGTGTCAGGGTTTTTCTCCAGGTGCTTATATTGATCTGGAATTGTATTGTAAAAAGCAATGCAAACTTAGGCTACTACTCCATGAAATGTCTATTTAAACTACATTAAGTTGATAAAATAAGATTAAAGCAAAATACTCATTTTAATTATTTCTTGTTTTAAAATTAGGCTAAATGTACTTCATGTAAGTATCAAGCATAGTTTGTCAGAGAATATGGACTGGACTGGATTAATTGATATATTAGTGACACCAATTTGACACAAGATTATACATAAAAAGTTTCCTTACAAAAATACTTTATAACTATTTCTCAAACTTTATTTATGAGATTTTCAAAAGCAGAGTATATAAATTGTCATACTACTTGAAAATGATAAGTTATACAAAAATCGGTAATTGATCTTTGTGTATGAATTAGTTTACAGAAATTATTCTGTAGAAAATATTTTCTAAATAATGTTGACTTTGAAAATCGAGTTTACATTTTACCTAAATGGGCTAAAATTACATTAGGTAAACTAAAATTCTGTCCATGTAGCTATAAATTTCGTGAATGCATTCTTTCGTGTGTTTGAAAAAGAATAGGGAGGGAGAGAATTCCAGGTGCCTTAATATAAAGTTTGAAGCTTCATCCACCAAAGTTAAATCGAGCTATTTAAAAATGCACTTTATTTGTATTCTATGTGGCTCATCTTTGGTTTTAGACTTTTGTTTCCAGTGCAAATTCTAGCAGAAGTTAGGCCAAAGCAGAACAGATATGTATTTTTGTTTGCTAAATGTAGAATGGATGAAACCATTGCGTTCTTGTACACTGATTTGAAATGCTGTAAATATGCCCTGATTTGTATTGATTCTCTTTAAGTATAAAATATAAATAAAATATTCCAATAAAAGTTTGTGTCTGATGTTTAGTAATCATATACTAACTTTTCATATATGCTTAGATTTGGGAGGAAAAAAATGGTTAGCTATAAATGGTAATTGATATATCCGATCAATAAAAACTAAAACTAGTACGGTGTACATTTACATATTTCATTACATAGAAACTGCTACCATTGTAATATACCTACACTTACCATGAATTATTTTAAAAGTTCAGCAAGGTAAATAATAAGGTTGACCACTAATAATATAAGGTTAGGAAAAGACCTTGATGCCAGTCTATCTTTATACTGCTCAAGACTTAAGGTCATTTTATTACTTTAAAGTTTTCTTTTCCTTCTGCCTTCTCTTTGGCAGTATGATTATTGAGAAGCAGTTAATGAGTTAAGTGTATCTTTTTCTTTTGTCAAACATGTTAAGAGTAAACAGATGCTTGGAACACCTCAGAACCATGATTATCAAACCAAGGTACACATATGTCTTATATGGCAATGTGCCAGGTATATGTGTGTATGATGCCATACAATAAACTCGACCTATATTCTTAGATGGTTACTTATTTCAACTTTTACAGGGGTTCTTTTATTTGGGGGGGGACTTTATAATTTTTTGAATTTTAACACTGTATTGAAGTATAATTTACATACCCAAAATTCACCCATTGTAAATGTACAGTTCTTTTGTCATGATTTTATTAACCAATGTCACCTCAATAATTTTAATTTAAAAAAAGTAAGTGTACAGTTCTGTGATGTTTAGCAAATGTATAGAGTTGTGCAACTTTCACTACAATTCAGTTTTAGAACATTTTATCACCCCAAAAAGTTCCCTCATAATCCATTTGCAGTCAATTTCTGCTCCTATTCTCAGCCCCAGGCAACCACTAATCTGCTCTCTGGCTCTGTAGATTTACCAATACTGGACATTTTATATAAACAGAATTATACAATATGTGGTCCTTTCTGACTGGCCTCTTTCACTTAGCGTAATACTTTCAAGATTCATCCATGTTGAAGTGTGCATCAGTACTTTGTTCCTTTTCATTGCTCAGTAATATATCCCATTGTATAGATATTCCACGTTTGGATATCCATTCATCACTTAATGAACGCTTAGGTTGTTTCCACTTTTTGGCCATTATGGATAATGATGCTTTTCACATTCACACATGAGTCTTTGTGTATGTTTTTGATTCTCTTGGGTATATCATATGCAAAGGAGAGGAATCCCATACTCCATTATACTGGAATAATACTTCCAGGTATTATTCCATTATACTGGAATAATACTTCCAGGTATTATTTTTGATAATAAAAAAGTTTGAACAACAGACTCTATTACTCTCACGTAATAATCAAATACAAGCTGATTAAGTGGCAGTAGGTATATTTGTATGTATAGGGAGTCTCTAACTTAAGAGGAGTTTTCTGAGAGTTCATTTGTAAGTTAAGCAGAAGTCAGGTTGTAGTATCTTATAAATAGGAATATACATGGTTCCCAGGTAAATCAGTAAAAATACATTTAAAAATACAATTGTAATGCTAGGAACATTCCTCCCCAACCCCTCTATATCTACTTTTTGTTCATTTACTAAATATTTTAAGTTCTATAAGATCTGGAAGAATTTTATTACCTTAGACTATAACAAATTTTGAGTTATTTACCTTGCTCATCACCTTTTCTGTTTGGAGTGGATTTTTAAAATATTTTAAGACATAACGTGAAATTTAGGTTTATATACTACATGAGACTTAAAAGAAATTCATTATTATGGTGGGCCCTTTGACCTCCAGAGATAAATGTTCATTGTCCTCTACCTTTGAGCTAATTTAGTGGAAAATTTGAAAAATGGTACCCACTAGTTCTTAACTTTTTGTCTACAGAAACATACAATCTCATGAGTGTGAGACACTTGTGAACATACCTAGATTTTAATGGTTAGAGAGTAGTATATTTAAATAGGGTTTAGCATAGATCGTGGCAATTTCTCCTCCAACTGATGTTTCAGTTCTCAACCATTGCCTTAAAAATTTTAATGGATATATTCTGATATAAACGTTTCTTTAAAAAAGCAATTCAGACATCTAAAATTCATTAACAGAACTTATTTTTAAAAGATGCCTGTGTAGGTCTTAATGGAAACATGATTAACCACCTCCAATTTGTTGTACAGTCTGATTTTCAAATATCTAATTTGCTTTAAATTAGTGCATATAAAATTTTAATGTGCGTACATATTACCTGAAGATCTTGTTAAAATGCACACTCTGATTCAGCAGGCCTAGTATGGGGTCTGAGATTCTGAATTTCTACCAAGCTCCTGGGTGATGCAGGTATTGCTGGTCCAGGGTCCATGTTTTGAGTAGCAAAGCCTTAAATGGCTGTCCTCTAGCAGTGCTCCCCCTGTTTTGAATCTTTCTGCTTCTAAACCTTCTGTAGACTGTAAAGCATCAACTAAGCCTGTGAAATTCATTTCAAATAAGAAGCCAGTAAAATCTTGAGAGACATCCTCAGCTTTTCAATGGCACAGAATTTGGAATTGCTATTTGGGGTTTCCTATTACCTTTTTTACATAGGTGTTAAGGTATTATGATTTAGAGGCCTGGGTCAGCTGAAAGACTGACCTCTGAATAAATGCGGTATTATTCATCTCTGCATGGTATAACATTGCGTCCATATATATGTGATTTAGATAAATCAGAAAACAAGAATGGAAGCAGACAGATGAGTTGGGAAGCTAATATAATAGTATAGCAGGAAAGTGATGTGGAGCTAATCTGAAGTGATAATAGGAGAATGGGATAGACTTTTGAAAAAGAATTAGAGAGGTGTGTGTGACAGTAGAGGTGGTAAGAGTAAGAAGTTTAAGATTATTCCAAGGTTCTTAGCTTGAGCATCTTGGTAAACAGTAAACTATGAGAACATAGTAGGAGAAACAACCTTGGGCAGAGGGGATACTGAGGAAATAAGTCTTTGGACATGTTGTATTTGAGGTATTAACAAACCATATGCCTAAGTAGTATAGTGTCATGGTTGGTAGTCAGACAAACCTAGGTTCAAATCCCAGCTCTGCTATTTATTTAGCTATGTGATCCCAAGTTACTTAACTTCTTTGAGCCTCATGTTCTTCATCTGTAAAGTAAGGATGTATAATTTTGTTAATGAGAATTGATTCTCTCTCCCTCTTCCTTCTCTCCATATTTATGTGTGTATGAAAATATATCTCCAGTACAGTACCAGCAATGATATTCAAAGCAGTTTATAATTCTAGTCCTTCTTTCCTAAAAATAATTTACATTAACGTAACATAATTAAATATTGAATAGAGTGGCATGCTCTGTTTTTAAGGTACTTCCAGACAAATACTTTTATTTGCAAAGATTTGAAATATAGTTTATGATCAAGCCAAAATTTATATTATAGGAGTAATTTAATTTCAAAAAACATTTCTTTACATAATCGGTGGAATGTTTACTAAAAGAAGGAGCTCTCTAAATGACCCTGCTGAGCCAAAAGTGGATCTGATTCTACAACAGGGAGCATGTGGGCACGTAGGCGGAGCTGCTAGTAAAGAGGCAGAGGAACCATCCCGTTCTGCAGAGCCCTTGCCACAGCTCTAACCTTTAAGGGCATTGGAAGAGAATGTGGTTTGACGAGGAAGGAAATAAAAAAGGGAAGGAAAGGTGAAAAAGAAAGGACACCTTACATCTCTCTACATTTGCTACGTTTACTGATCTTTCACCAGAAAAAAAAAATTACCTTCCTTAATACATATCCAAATTGGGAAGATTTTTCCCGGGTATACATTGCAGTTTGGGCTCTGAGAAGGTTGTCTCTTCCTATCCTCTCCAGAAAGTCTCCTTGGGACTACTTACTACCTTTTAGAATCACAAATTGACCTTTTCCTCACCCCTAGGAAAATTCTCTGCTTTTAACACATGTCTCCTGCCTTGAGATGGCCCACGTTTTGAGAGATTTAAATCAGAAACGCTGCTCCAAGGCAGAATTCTTTGGCTCCAGGACTTGGCATTTGGGTGTGCCCCTTCCTTTTTTTTTTTTTTTTTTTTAGCCAAATGGCCTTGAGGCTTCATTTTCAAAATGGCTCGCCAAGAGACCCTTGTTTATTGTACATTGACTACTAATTCCTTCCTTGTTTTTACTTGTGGTGCGCTCTTAAATTTTGACGTGCTGAATTATCACAATTGATGCAGGACAGGGCAAATTTCCCCTAGTGGTGGAGAGACCAAACCCTGCGCGGAGAGAAGAGAGTCCTTTGGCGGGGAGTGTAGAAAGAAGTCAACACACATGCCAAAGTTAGAGTCAAAAGGAAAGTTTACTAAAAAAGAGGTAATACTCCACAGACAAACTGTGGTCTCTCAGAGGCAGAGAGTGAGAGGGACAGTGAAAGAGACAGAGTAAAGCCACTGAGAGGGATGTGGAAAGGCAGTGAGTAGGGGGCTGAGTGTTTGGGGAATTAGTTTATATATATCATTCTTTAGAACCTGTGAGTTATAGTTTAAAAGTCTTTGTTAACCCATTTCTTTTGATATGGACATACAGTGAGAAAGGGGAAGGGTATGTAGCTGTGAAAAGGTAAGAATATGTGGAGTGAAAGGCCTGCTGGCAGTTTCTAGCCTTTAATCCACAGCTTGCCCATGGTTTTCGCCATAGGAAATGACTCTTGGTTCCTGTTTCCCCTTCACAGGTGTGGGAAATGGACTGTTAGCAATCCCAGCAGAAATCTTCCTTTGTTCTGAAGGTGTCCTGGCCGGGCTACAGGGCTGATCAGCATATTGCAGTCTCTGGTTGTGGCTTTATTAACATTTTAATTCTCTTGCCTCCTCCCTACATTATTCCCCCCATCAGAGATTTTAATCCCTTATTCTTAAGGAGATGTTGAGGGATGAAGGTCTGTCTTCTGTAACTTCTTCAAAACTGAGATAGGGCTGTAATCCCTGCCTACTGGGAATAGAAATCTCTGGAAGCCTATTCTAAGGGCACTGGAGGCAGAGAACATTTACTGCCAATTCCTACCTTGTTATACACCTGTTGTAGCTTTTGGTGCACTCTTTCATTTTGGTGGGTTTAGTTATCACAATAAATAAAAACATCCCTCAAATAATTCCTTACTGCAAATCACTGACTTCATTCACCTTACTGTTTAAGCAGCTGTGTATCACTGCTAAGGTACAAAGAGGTGAAGGCTGCCCTTAAAGGGATTCTTTTTTTTCTTATAGAGCTTAAGAAAAAAAATGTTCATAAACTGTTTAGATACTGAAAAGGAAAGTGAGACAAAACATTCTGTGGCTGATTACAGTAGGTGAACAGATTGGTGCAGCAGTGGGGGGAAAAGAAAGAGGGGGAAAAATTTGTGTGCCTTTTGGAGATTTTATAGTCTTCCTGTAAGGCCAGAAAGAGCTTAATCTAAGGAAGGTTTTGAATTAGACAAGAAATCGTATCAGACTCCACTTGTGACCTTGGATAAGTCAACTCACCCGTCTTGCGCTTTTGTTTATGCGCAAAATAGCGAATAAGATCTACTTCATAAGACTTCTGTAAGGATTGCGTGAGATAATATACACGAAATCTTTTTAGTACGAAGAACTCATTAAATGTCATTTGATGCTACTGCCGCGTCCCAGAACGGGCCTTTCGTCACTCCAAAATTCCAGAAACTTTGTTTGCTACAGTTTAAGACCGTCGGCTGTAAAAGGATGAGAACTCTTTTATACCTGGGGCTCGCTTATTTGAACAAAAACCGCTTTAAACTTTAGATAGGCAAAATACACTTAATTGGTTGCAGGACCCACTTTGAAAGCACCCCAACCCAGTTCGCACTCCGATGGATTATGGGAAATGTAGTCCTGTCCTCCAGTGGCTTGAGTACATAAAAGCAGGTAGGAAACTACAATTCCCAGGAGGTGAAGAAGCGGGACTATTTTCCAGTCGGGCGGTAGCGCGGTGGGAGGGAATTGGCAATCTTGCTGCCTACGTGGGAGAGAAGGGAGAGTTGGGGGAAGTGTGGAAAACCTGAACCTGAGCCGCTGCTGCCTGAAGAAGATTTAGTGGGAGAAGTAGAGGGGAAAAGACGGGTGGAGAGTGAGGTGAGGAGGCCATCTGGGGAGCTGCTCGCGGGCAGCACAAAGTTCTTGGCGATGTGGCTGAAGCCTGAGGAAGTGCTCCTGAAAAATGCGCTGAAGCTGTGGCTGATGGAAAGGTCCAACGACTACTTCGTGCTGCAACGGCGTCGGGGCTACGGGGAGGAAGGCGGAGGAGGTCTCACAGGTAAGCTGTGGCCACCCTCATCCGCCTCGTGGCCATGGTCGCTGATACTTCAAAGGTGGTGAGGACAGTTACTCGCCACCCGCTACCCGATCCCAAACCCTGGGCGGAGGGACAGAGGTTCTCCCACTGCTACCTTTGCATTGCACTCCCCAAGTCCTAAGAATGCCTCACTGGACCAGCCGTTGCTCTTTGGGTGGGACAGGGAAAGGGAGAGATGTTCTTTTTAAGGCAAAGTACCAGCACTGTCGCTTCTCATGGGGGCGGAGGCTGGTGACGAGTGTTAGACTTCGACTGGTAGCATTTAGGCTGGTGACAGGTTCCAATTCGCAGTCGTAGACTTAACTTTTTTCACAAAACCCTGTGTTGATAATAACCACCCTGAAGAGTGTGTGTGTTTGGGGGTGGGCGGGGGAAGCGGGGAAGGTGGTGAGAAAGGGAGGAGCCCCAATCACATTCTGAGGAATAGGCTTCAAATGAGAGTGGGAGGGGGGTGTGGGGGGAGGACGCTGACCCAATTTAGCATATTTTACTTTGTCTCCACGTTTTCAATCCCTGGGATTCCCTCTCAAAGTCACTGTCGTAATTCATTTCAGTCTTGAGTGTTTGGCGCTGCCCTTTCTTTCAAAGCGATGATTGTAAGCAAACCAATTAAACAGAAGTTTAACTCTCCCCGCTTAATCCGTCCTGCCTTAAATTCTTTGATTTACAGATCAAGAACTGCTCCTTGGTCAAGTGTTTAAAGCCATCAAATAATTTTATTTTGAGTCCACTCGTCTCAGACAGGGGCATTCAAACTTTTGGACACAGCTCTTCTTCGTGGCAATTTCTAGTTTGGTGTGGAGGCCTTGGAATGCTGACCAGGCTTAATTTAGGCAGTGTGATGTAGCAGGAAGAGGAAAGAATCCGAACCCATGCATTTTAGTCCCATTCTCATCTCTCGTTGAATGCACTTGACAAATTATTTCATTTACTCAACCTTAGGGGCCTACTGTGTGCCGCTTGGAATGCTAGGGTACAAAGACAATTAAGATTCAGTTCCCTGCCTTGAAATGCTCATAAGAGAGAGAGGGTGGGGTTAGGGGAAATTAACCAGTAAACCAGGCAAATTAGAATTATAACCAGTAACTAGTAAACCAGGTAAATTATAACTAGAACCAAATAACTGAAGGGTTAGGTAAAGATTCATGAAGATGACATTGCTTTTCCTGTAATATGGTGTCTACCTCACAGAGTCGAGAAGATAAAGTGACAGATGATAGGTGCCAAATCAATGTATGTTAAGATGTTTTTGTAAACTTGTGCTGTTATTTCCTTTTTTTCAAGCCATACCCAAGGTGGAGAGAATTCTGAAGTTCTACAGGACATTATTTTTTTTTTAATCTTGAAAGATCTATTTATCTTATCCAGCTTATAAAAAGGACCTCTTGAAAATATGGCAGAGGAATCTTTCCATTTAATAGATGCATATATTTTCCACATTAAAATTTGAGAATCAATGTTCATAATTACCCAGTAATGTAATTTAGTCTCTTTAGTCCATTGAGAACAGGTCGGAATATATTTAAAATATATTTTATAGCTGGCCTATGATAGCATAATATTCTGGTTCTCCATAATTTTACTTGACCAAATTTTTTGGTGCATTTGTCCACATTTACCCATATTTGTCCACATTAAGAAGTGTATTTCTGTTTGTACAAGTGTATTTCCTGAAAAATAATAGGCATATCAGATTCTTGAGAATCAAATCACTATAATGCATTAAATGGTTTTTTACTTGTACCTTTCCTTTAAATAATCACTCCTTGTTTTCTGTGTTTGGTTTTTATTTGATATGCTCTTTTAAAGCATGAACCAATTGCACCAGTTACTTATGTCTATCCTACCCACTCCCATTTACTCTTCTTTTCTCTAGAATCAGAGATTTGCCTGAAGAAGTAAACCAAGATTTCTACCATGCGTGTATATTGAGAATAGCCATAGCTCCATTTTTGTGGTCAATTTATATTTCTGCATGATTGTTTTACCTGTGGTGTTGTCAAGATGCTTGGACTTACCATGTGAGAGCTGCCACTATATTTCATGTATATTAAACAATGGATAAGAAAGGAGTAAAGATGTTTTTGAAGTTTTTTTTTAATCTATAGCTAAAGTGTTTGCTGATTTTCATGGCTGCTCAAATACTGTGTTCTTACTTAAAATTGTGATGCCAAGAGCTTTGCTGTGCTTTACCATAAATCCACATTTGGATTAGCTCTCACAGGAGTTTGACTGTGTGCCAGCATAAGCTTGCTTCTGTCTATTTTGTTTGCTAAAATCTAGTGTTATGTGCTACTCTTTTAAAAGATTCTTTTATACATTTCGTTTAATGAAGTAAAGGTAAAGACATCTAGAAATGTTAATAGTTCTAACTTTAAGTTTTCATTTCTTTTACATGTGATAATTGGCAATAACCACCAGCTTTGTAATGACTTTTGCAGTGGACTAGGTGACTCTCTTTTTTTTCTTAATCGTGGAAATGGAGTAATAGAGAACCCTAGTATACTTATAATGGGAGACTGGTTTGGAAGTTAGAATTCTGAGGTCCTTTTCTAAATTCTGAAACACTTCTGGGAGATATGTGATAGATTACTTACTGATTGCCTAACTTTATCTTACTCAGTTGTCCTGGTTCACAGCAGGGTGGAATATCTTGTGGAAATTTTTGTTATACATAAGATTATTTTACAGATAAAGCGATTTTCTTTTGTTTAGAGACATAATTCACCGTTCTGCATTTTTGCAGTTACCTTACATTATCCCTTTTTCCCCTTGCCTGATTAAGGGTAATGACTTCTCGTGGCATCTAAATTTAGCATCAGGTTTTATGTGATTAAAATAATTTATGCATATATGGCTTATTAAGCACAAATCAATTTGCTCTGCTTGGCAAATGGGAGCTACTACATGAGTGGAATTATGGGGCTACGTTCTATGAAGTATTCTAGTGTATAGGATTTAGGAAGATCTGCCAGTCAGGAATACAGTGTGATTTGCCCTCACCAGGGGTTACCCTGTGAGATTTTATTTTTAATAAGCCAGCATCTGCAAATACATGAATACATCGAGTCCAGCGATTCTACTTAACCCCGTTAACCCTGCTTCCTTTATCTTCCCTGGTTCTTTAATATTTTTATGCCTAGTTTCGTTTTATAAAGGCTTTGTTTCCTCATCTGTAAAATGAGAATAAAACTTATCTTCCCTACCACACGGCATTGTTATGTGCATCAAATAAGTTTTGAAACCTGTGAGCAACTATATAAACATTTGATATTCATTATCTATTAAAGAAGTAGTAAGATGTTAAGTGCCATTTTCTGTACCTAAAGGCCAAATGAAAATCTATAGTTGTATTATTTCCCCTAGTAATTACTTTTCCCATGCAAATATACAGAAATTAATTTGGAGTAGTAACATTGAGTATGTCCAATATGCAATGATATCATCACAAAAGCAAACCACTGATAGTTAATCATTCAAGAATTTTAATATGATAGTGATTGTGTATTTTTGGTTTATAATAGAGTAATGTACAAGAATTAGAATAAAATATTATGGCAGTATTTCTTTTTGATCTGTGATTGCCCCAAATCTAGAAGTTCTCAAACAAAGCTTCTACATGACATAAGTATCACTTGTCATCTTACTGAGAGGTATTGAAAAGTACATACAACTTTAGTTATCTTACATTTTTCAAAACATAACACTTGAAGAAGAAATAATGAACGATTCAGCTGGTGAAAGTCCATGCTTCTGTTAGAGAGTTGTAGAAGGACTATCAATGTAATGTGGGCTAAAAATTAATAATGAGCACTATAATGTTTTCCATGTTGTTATACAGCTATGACATGGATTTTATATTACCTTTATGTTAGAAAATTTCCCATTTTTCACCTTTTCCTGCTGCTGTATGAGCACAAAAGGAAATGTGATGGTACAAAATATATTCATTCAACAGATAAAAACCAAGCACTGTTTTTGGTGCTGGAGATAATACCTGAGCAAAATAATATCCCTGTTCTTGTGGGGCTAATATTTTAGTTGAGAGAGACAAATAAACAAATAATATATGGCTGGTGGTGACATGAAGTAAAATAAAGGAAGGTATAATGTTAGAGAGGGGAGGAGGTTGGTATTTTAGATAAATTTGATCTGGGAAGACCTTTATTTTTTTGAATGTTCACATTAGGAGAAGCATAATGACTTCTATTCCTTTTTTTTTTAATTTATTTAAATTAGTTTCAAGTATACAGTACATTGGTTAGACATCTATATAATTCATAAAACGATCCCCCTAATTGTTCCCTCCCCTGGCCTCCACCTAGCCATTGTATTAATGCTAACTGCATTCCCTCTGCCATGCTCCCCATCCTCGTGCCCAACTATCAAGTACTAATTTGTACTTCTTGAACCCTTTACCCCATTCTCCTAGCTCCCCAAGCCCCCTCCCTTCTGTTCGTCACCAAATTGTCTACTATATTTGTAAGTCTGTTTTTGATTAGTTTATCCTTTTCATTCCTTAGATTCCATATATAAGTGAAATCATATGGTATTTATCTTTCTCTGTCTGACTTATTTCACTCAGCATAATACCCTCTAGGTCTATCCATGTCATTGCAAATGGTAGGATTTCATTTTTTTTTAATGGTTGAATAATATTCCATTGTATATATGAACCATAACTTCTTTATCTAATCATCTGTTGATGGGTATTTAGGTTGCTTCCATATTTGGCTATTGTAAATTGTGCTGCCATGAATATTGGGGTGCATAGGTCTTTACGAATTAGTGTTCTGGTTTTCTTTAGATAAATACCCAGAAGTGCGATGTCTGGGTCAAAAGTTAGATCCATTTTTAATTTTTTGAGAAACCTCCAGACTGTTTTCCATAGTGGCTGTACCAATTTGCAGTCCCAACAACAATGTATGAGGGTTCCCTTTTCTCTGTATCCTTGCTAACACTTGTTTTTTGAGTTTTGATGATAACCATTCTGACAGGTGTGAGGTGATATCTCATTGAGGTTTTAATTTGCATTTCTCTGATGATTAACCATCTTGAGCATCTTTTCATACGTCTATTGGTCATCTGTATTTTCTCTTTGGAGAAGTATCTGTTTAGTTCTTCCCATTTTTTTAAATTGGATTGTTTGTTTTTTCGATGTTGAGTTATATAAGTTCTTTATATATTTTGGATATTAACCCATTATCAGATGTATCATTAGCGAATATCTTCTCCCAAACAGTTGGTCGTCTTTTTGTTTTGTTGATGGTTTCCTTTGCTGTACAAAAACTTTTTAGTTTGATGTAGTCCCATTTGTTTATTTTTTTCTTTTGTTTCTCTTGCCCAAGGAGATATATCTGAAAAGAAATTCCTGTTAGTAATATCAGAGAGTTTACTGCCTATGTTTTCTTCTAGAAGTTTTATGTTTTCGGGTTTTATATTTAAGTCTTTAATACATTTTGAGTGGGAAGGCCTCTTTAAGGTAACCTATTAGCAGAGATCAGAGAGGTTAGAGTATATGGGCCAAGCAGATATTTGGGGTCAGAATGAATATACATAATTCTTTCTAGGTATTTTGCTGTTAAGGGAAGCAGGGAAAGGGTGTTGTAGCTGGTTACTGTGCTGGATGTTGGGTATACAGTGGTGAATAAAACAGAGATAGTCCCATACTTACAGAGTTTATCATCTTGTTGGACAGACAGATAATAAACAGCCAAACAAATATATAATTACAGGAGTCATCAATAATAATATCAGCCTGGTTTCAGTGACTTCCAAATAGTCATGAATAAGGGATATTTGAAACCCCCAAAGCAAATTTCCAAGGCCAGTTCTGGTGTTAAAGTATGCTTATCAGATGTCCTGTTAAATGATACAAAGATTTCCTAGAAGCAGTGATTAATAACAATAGGTGGAATTCTGCTGGCAGAATTCCAGTGCGACATCTGGCAAAATTTGCCAAAAGCCAGTTTGGATTGTTTTTTAATTAGGTCAACCATCTATGAGCACTAACAGTATCTGGGATGGGGTGGAGAGGACATTTTATGTGGGAGAAATAATACGATAGTGTAAAAGCAAAAAAAAAAAATGGCATTTGTTGGAGACTTAACAGGTATTCCAGATTCATTTACTTGTGGTTGAAAATATAAGACTCAGGAGATAGTGCCCTTAGCAACTAGAAAAGATTGAAGAGCAATGACCTCATCTATGGAAGATGAAAACCTGAGAGAGAATTAAAGGGACCTGAGAATTAAACCTTTGTTATTTTTTGTCTCCACTGTTCTTTTAGTTCTAGCTTAGGTGGTCTCTTTTTTTCCTCCCTCACTCCAGTATAAAGAAGTGAAGTTTTAAAACAAGGGATAATTATATATTTTTTTTATCATTATATTAGTTGTCTTCTTGTTTTAAACTAACCAAAATAATGGGTAGCTGTAGTTCTTCTAAATGTTTTTAAAGTACCGTACTGTGTATGAATTTATTCATTTGCTGCCACACTTGCTTGTTGCTTCGTACGTAAGAATTCAGATGTTGTATTTTCTTTAATTTTCTGTGAGCTACTCCTTTTGTATTCTGATGCATAAGTCTTAAAGTGTAAGAAGGTGCTGTAAGTAGAGATGGTAATAATTCTCATAGTTCCCTATGTTTTAATCTTTAGAAATGTAGTTGGGTTTGACTGATAAGTCATGTATTTTTTTTTCCTCCACATGCCATTGTAATCTGCTATTTGTGACATCAGTTACTTCCCTAAAACGATTTTTTTAATCCTTTAGTGAGCAAATATTTTAATTAGAGAAGGAAGTGAGTGCTTATGTATTTCCAGTTTTCAAGTAAATGTCTTAAAAGAATGCGAGGAGAGAGAAACAGAACAAAAGAATTATTATTAACTGTTTTCCAAAGCTCTTGGTATAAAGTTGGCAGCTTTGCCAAATGTGGCTATTTGAATATTCAAAAATAAGCATTCACAGTCCTGTTTTAAGGACTTAAATCTGATAGCAAAAGCAATAGATTCTGAAAAACTCATAACCTCTACCGAGAACACTACTTTCACCAATTTGAATGTATTTCCTACTAAGTGTGTTGGCAGTTTACTAATTAGTTTGTTAATTAACATTTAATGAAGTTGAGATTATAAAAAATCCACTAAAAAAGGTGTACTTGTTTGACTTTGTAAACATGGCAATGTATGACAAGATACAGAATCCATTATAAAGTTCCATCAATCATTTCTATGGCCGGAATTTATAATCAAACATTTAACTTAGAATGGAAATAAATCCTCTTTATAATTAGGATGTTCATTTAAATGACTCTTCTGCAGCTAAAGCAGTGTTGCCTTACACAGTGCCCTCAATCTAGTTTACAAACAGAAAGAGCCACTTGTCAAACTAAAGTGTACTATTATCTCCTCCAACAACACTCAGGCCTTGGTCCTGCTTGAATATCATTATCATTGACCTAATACAAAAAAAAAAAAGAAAGAAATGTTTACCAAATTTGCAAGAGTCTGAAAATTGAAAGGGACAATTAATACCATAGATCAGTTTTCTGAACACTAGCTACATATTAGATTCAACTGAGAACCTTCTAAAACAAACTAAATGATACTAGAGTACTTATGGGTAAAATGATATGATATCTGGAATTTACTCTGAAGTATTCTAGGAGGGGTAAATGACAGAAGACTGACAAAATGTTGATAATTATTGAAGTTAGGTGATGGGCATATAGAATTTTCAATATATTCTATTCTTTTATATGTTTGAAAAATTTTATAATACAAAGTTAAGGGAAAAATAGGATACCCAGGCCCGACTCCAGATGAATTAAATTACAATCACGGCTTTAGTAGTTTGAAAACTTGAGCTTGAGTAGTTGCAAAAACTCCAAATGATTCAAATTTTCAGTTTGGGTTGATAATCACTATCGTAGAAGATAAGATCAAGATTCAGAAAGGTCTGGACAAGTTAGAATGCTCAGTTGAAATCAATGAGATCAAATTTAACATGGGTAAATGTACACTGCTTTTAGGTTTTTTAAAAAATCAGCTGTGTAGGACAGAATACTGAGGTTGGTGCTTATATTTGTTAAAAAGATCAAAGTAGGTTAGTTGACCACAAGCTTAGTATGATAATATGTAGTAGCTTAAAAAGCTAGTATGATTTTAGACTGCATTAATAGAACCATGAGGGCCACAATATAAAAAACCTGCACTTGTTCAGACCATACCTGGTATTCAAGTTTGAATAACATATTTTATGAGACTTCGACAAATAGATATGTTAAGAGAATGAATGGTAGAAGAAATAATAAGAGGCCCAGACAATTTCAACAAACATTTGAAAGAACTAGGCATATTTTAAGCTAAGAGAAGAATAAGCAAGGGGAAACAAGATAGCTATAATAATATTTGAAGATCTATCATGTTGAATAGAGTATATTATGTTTTGTATGGCCTACAAATTGCAAAGACATAGCATTTTATTCTAAGAAAAACCTTCTTTTTTTTGAGTGGGTAAGAAATAGCTTTATTTTTCTATCTTAAAGGTTAAAAAGTATTTATTGTAAAAATTTCAGAAAATATGTGTAAGTATAAAAAAGAAAATTATGATTACCTATTATTCCATTGCCCAGAGATAACCACTGTAACCAGAATTGTTTACCTTATTTGTGGGTTCCAGTGCAAAATTAACAAGCAAGCTCTTTGTTTAAAAATTAAGAATTTCAAGACCATGACAGCAGAGCATTTAATCAAGTACAGGGCTGTTCTGAGCATGAGACCCTATAAAGAGGTCACAAGCCCATAAAGCCAGCCCTGACTATAACATTTGGATATATGTAAAAATCTTTTCATATTTTAGAAAGAACTTTCTAATTAATAGAAATGTCCACCAATGCAATAGGCCACCTTGGGAGAAGTAAACTTTGGAGTTATAAAGGACAAAGCTAGACTTTCTTTCAGGGATACTATACTATAGTGTGGATGAATATGCTAGAGGTTGGGCTCTAAGACCTGCTAGGATATTTTTCATCTCTAAAGTCGGTGGTGCTATATCTCTATCCAGCCAAAAAGAATTTTGGTTCAAGAACAATAATCATTACCTTCAAATTGCCTATTTTTTTTAATCATAGAACCTTGCTTTTTTGTTATCTTGCTATCCCATTTAATAAAAAGCATTTCATATCAATTATGGTGGTGAATTTCCTTAAGAGTTTTGGTGTTACCTTGTATTGGCAGGATGCTACGGAAACCCTAGACCTTTACCAGGGTCTAGAACATTGGTACTTTACTCAATTATAGACATTCAAAGGATGATTTGAATTTCTTGATATTTCTTTATACTTTAAAATCTCATGTTTTGTCATGTAGCTGAGAGACAGTGTCTATTCTATTCCCAATTTACTATAGCTATAGAAATTCCCATGTGTAGGTTGATTCATGAACTTGGATACTCAGGCTGTCAGGTGATAAACCTGTGTATATGGAAAAGCAACTCAAGGTTATCAGCTTGTTTTCTTATACTTTTAGAACCCAGATATTGGCACATATTAATTCTTGAACGACTTGTAGAGATTTGATGATTATAGATAGCTTAATGAGCTGGAAGAGTTCTCCAAGTGACTAGAAATGTATTTTAGAATTGGCTTCGAAATTATTTGTTGCATAGTTTTATACTAATTGCCTGATTTAATACACTTAAAAAACGGAACAGTTTCCTGTCTACATAGTGTGAGGCACTTAACTTGCAAACACTTCTGCTACAAAAAGAAATGACCCTTCCGGCTGGTGATTTGAGCACTTTGTCCCCAGTCTCAAAACTTTCTATCAGAGAACTAATTTTTACGTTACTCAAGAATGATTCTCTGTGGCCTCTCCTTTCCTCTCTCCCTCCTCACATGTCCACACTCCCACTGGTATATTTCAGAGTCAAACTTTTCTTTACCTCTGTGTTCTTTCTCCTGTTCTTCTACTACTACATATAAATAAGGAAATTGGATTTTAGCTAGTTTAATTTAAAATGTGGTAAAGGTGAAATAAATGATTTTTCTCGCAAATTTGAAAATACATTTTGGAAACTTTTTTTTAGAATTTGAATTCTAGGAGGGCAAATCTAGCAGCTAGAACAGTGCTGAGTTTGATAAGTGATTTTATTTGAAGTTATAATTCCTTTATTTTGATAATTTTGTCAGGTTATTATATGTATATTTATGTACACAGACAGTCATACAGTTGATTCCGTTTTCAACCTAAAGAAAGTTACCTCTTTTGGTTGTCTTTTACTACCACTCTTTTATCTTTCCTTTGAGTATTTTGACTTTCTTCAAACTGACAACATTCTCCTTTTTCCATTTCCTGAATAATTTCAGTCACATTACTCTGAGGAGGTTATCTGTATGTTTAGCCCCCACTTTTCTTTCTTTATATTTGACCAACTCTTACTTTTCTTTCTTAATCCTTGATCTCTTAGCCAAATCTCCAACTTTGCAGTGGCTTCTTCACGTTGAAAATGAAAGAATTATTTTTCCTTTGAAAGTGATAGAATAATTTTTCCTTTTATCTCCAAACCCTCCAGTAATTCCCTTCGCCTCTCCTCTCATATAATCACTTCCTTTGTCTCGCTTCCTCATTCCCATTCTCTCTTCCTGGTACCTCCCCTTTCATAATATTCGTCTGAATTTTCTTATTTCTATTTCTGAAACAAAGTTAATTCATACAGTAACTTTTTTCATATCAGATAACTTCTTTATAATCTATACATGTTGCTATTGCCAAAATCTTTTTTTTTTTTATATACTTTACCCCCATTATCAAAACCCTCTGTCAGGTAGCTAATTGATATTATGCTGCTTTTGTGACTCCTATTTTTACTTTTTACCAGTTCCTACATCCACTCTCCCACCCTGTTCTTTTAGCTGAGCCAAATATCTCTTTATCTCTGTTCTATCTCCTACTCTTCTAATTTACCTCCCTCTATGCTTATAATAACTCCCTACCTCAGATCTGCCAACCTACCTATATTCTCGTTCAAAGCTTACTTGCAATCTTAACTCCTTTTAAGTGGATAAAGGTAGGAAAATAGCCAAAAGCCTGCTTTATAATTGATTTAATTTTTCCTCAAAAATCTGAATGCTAAATTATAGAGAAATGCCTCATAAAGCAAAACCAACAGTCAACCAGTTAAAGTTCCCAGAAAAGGAAGGTAGATTTATATAGCTCAGCCATCCCATTGATAGAGTTGATATCAACGAATTTTGCTTCTGTTGCACTCAGCAGTATGTTGAAAGTTAAGGATACAGACCCAGTGGTAGAAGATGGGGTGGTTATTCTCAGAGAATTTATAATCTATGTAAGGAGTCAAGATTAATATACCTGAAGTACTTAGCAAATAGTTATAATAATTAGCCTAATAATCTATATGATAGGTTGTGTCATGTACACTTTAAGTCCTACAAGTAATCAGAGAAAAGGGAAGGCATTATTGCCTGGGGTCGCCAGTAAAGATTTCTTGAGGAAGTGGGTCTTGAAGAAAATGTAGAATTTGGATTAGCTAGATTGGGCTAGAAGATATGTGTTAGCATTTCTAGGTGAAAAGAGAATTAGCAAAGACCTTAAGGGAGAAATTAGTTGATTGTTTAAGAAAACAGTAAACTTTGTTCTAGGAAAAATTAGGAAATATAATCAGATCATTAAATTGAAACTAATTGATTAAAAGCCTTAGTTTCAAATTACAAATTGTTAAAAAGAATATCCCTTTACCTAATTATTTTAATTAATCATGGTTTTGTTTTGCTTCAATATCTAAGGGTTTTTTTTCTGTATAATAATATTAGCTAACATTGAATGTTTTACTATGTGCCAAGTATCGTTCTAAGTGTTTTATATGTAATTCATTTTTTTACAACAACACTTTGTAGTAGGTTTTATTTTAACCCCCTTATTTTTCAAATGAGGTTGAAGAAAAGGTTAGGTATAGGTGGTTCAAGTTGACATATGCGACAGAGCCAGGATTCAAGTCCAGATAGGCTCTGGTACCAGAATCTACATTCTTATCTGCTACGTACACAACCTTGTATAGGAGGTATGTAAGTGCTACAACTATATCGTGAGATTTGGACAATTAAAACTGACTTATTATTTTATTGAAAGATCATTTTCTCAAATACTGCTCATATCAGAACACTGTAATATTTTCATCCAGAATATATTTTTTCTTTAAGAAAAATCTCCATAAGGAAACTTTGGGCTAGAAATTTTAAAAAGTAAATCCATTGTTTTTTTGTCATATGAAGTACTATTAATATCATCTCTTATAAAATCCTTCTTTCAACAATCTCTTTGTTACAACAGGGCTTCTGGTTGGGACTCTTGACTCAGTCTTAGACTCAACTGCTAAAGTAGCTCCATTTCGCATTCTACACCAGACACCAGATTCTCAAGTTTACCTGTCAATTGCATGTGGTGAGTATGATTTTTAAAACATGTAATTCAAACAAATAAGTGTACTAGTCAGTTTTTAAAAATATGATTCATGTGAGGAACCTGAAACATGTGTTCCAGCAGTGTCGATTCTGAGCAATTTTGGTCAATGCTACTGCTCTGTGACTCTTTTCTCCAACTTACTTCTCCTGCTTCACCCAACTGTAGGGACAATGAGAACTTGCCTATGAAATATTTGTTTCATCTCTAGTAACCCAAATGAGAAGATTCAAGCCCAAAACTTAAAAGTCATCCCCTAAGAAAGTATGAGCCTGAAAAATTGAATATTTTTTTTGTTACATACCTACTTTCTCACAAAAGGTACCATATCCTTGAAATACTTGTAATCTGAAGGAATGCCTTCAGGTAATGCTACATATTCATTCCTGCTAGGGCAGTTCAGATCCTTCCACATATTTATATTGTGGATAGAAAAGGAATTAGGATAATTCTTCCTAATAAAGCAACTCAAAATTTAAAAAAATCACAGTTTACTTTTTTATGATGCCGTTATAATGCTGGCCTAGATTAGAATCCCAGATTTTTGACCTTTTAATGTTGAAAGACTGCGTTTTTCTCCTTTTCTTCTTGTCTTCCCTCTCTTCTCAAGTAGATATACTTTTTTAAAAATGAAATGACTTTCGTATAATTCATATCTGTGAACATACAGCTATAGCATACAATTAATTTTTAAAGACGTGTGGCTTGTTTTTTGCATCTCCCTCTAAATTTCCTTCAGTGTTGCTGGTGAGTGTTTTCATCTACCTCTCTTAAATTGAATGTCATTTAAACAAAAAGAAGACATTACACCTGCTGACATCATGAGACATCTATAACCTCAACTTTAAATCCAGTTGGTAGAAATTTAGGAGAAAAATGTCCCTTCTACTTTTTTTAAAAGAATGATTATATAACTTATTTGCCCAAATTGACCTGATGTAGAAATATAATAGTTACCTATTAGTGAAGCTTCCTTATACGTAAAGGACTAAAATAAAAGCCTTAAAATTTTCCCTTGGCTTTTAAAAATGTTTACAAATATCATAAAACATTTGAAATGTGAACACTACTTTATACAATGAAAAACTATTTACAATTTGTTGCTTCCAGATTGGTTGCTTTTACATCATATATATACACTGCATGTGTCTTTAGCCAGGCACTTCAGTCCAATTGCACGTTCTCTTTATACTTAATGGCTCTCCAAGGTCCCTGGAGATTCAGGGAAAATGTCCACTTATCTTCTCCTTAGTAATTATGGCTCAGCAGGCATGCCACCAAAATCATCTATAACCCAGAGATTCTGGCAATCACATATATATAAAATGTGTAGACTAGATTTTTCTCCAGTAAATACTAATTTGCCAATACGATCTATTTCCATCTTTAGCATTTGTTTACAGTTAGGAAAGCATTTTTTTCCTCAGTGGAACTAGAGTGAATAAAATAGTCTGTTGTTCACACCGGAACTGAGTTATGATGTCTTTGTATCCAAATAAAGCATACTTTGGCCAGGAATATAACTTTTTCTTAAAGAGTTTAGTTGCCTTCATACGCCGGATTGCTACATACATTCACAGTTTTAATAGACTGTAATTGGCTGTTGCAGTTGTGCTTTAAAATTCTAAATATTATTTTCATTAGTGAGTGCAAAGCAAATGTTCCATTTGACTACAATTAGTCTTAGAGTTATAAACTCCATAATGTTTTTTAGTAATTTCCTCATTCTCCAGTTTTTCATCATTTGCTTTTTCAGGTATGACTTCCAGGCTCCGACATGATTTCTGAACGTTGGCATTTTCTGTGCCTGGTTTATTTAGTCCACATGAAACGGTAGCATAATGGATTTGTTTCAGGTTTTCCAAAGTCTTCATTCTTGGCATATTTCAGAAGATCTGTTTGTCCCTTTAAGATGATAATATTCCAGATAAAGTTCTCTCCACTGCTTTTTGTAGTGTTCATCCCTTCACACCTTCCTTAGTGTCTGTGCTGTGCAAGTGTTCATGGAATCCCATGGCTGCCTTCTGACAATATAGTCTTTTCATGCATAGCATCTGCATTTTAAACTAAGGCCTTGAAGATTTGGATCATCATGTCATAAGTTGTTACAGTCTTCTTTAGAACGTCGGGCATAATTCCCTGCAACTCCATCATAGGATACTGCTCGCTAAGATTCAGGACCACCAGGGGTGTGTTATCAGGCCCCGGAAAGCCTAATAGGTGTGGAGGTGGACATCACCAACATGCACTGCATGAGACTGGCCACAGAGGAGAGGCCACAGAGCTCCTTGAATGATACCACGGCATTCTACATGTTCTCTCTCAGATCTGTGGCATTCCATATGAGGTGTTCTTGAACACCTCATCTATAGTTTTAATCCACAATGTTCTCAAAGATGCATATTCTCTGGATTTCTTCCCTTTTCTCACAGAAAGGCCTCCTATGAGGTTTCCCTTCTCCTCTTTGGTTAGTAATAGCCACATAGACAAAGAGGCATGTGCTAGGGCCTCTCCAGTCAATGACTGCAGGGTGACAAGATGGTAGCCTGTCTGTATTCAAAGGGAATGGTGTAGTGACCAACATATTCATGCCCAATGTAGCCATCATCTAGTACTATAAAGGGCCCCATGGCCATGCAGTTCTGGTAGGTTGATTTGAAATTCAAAGCTTTCATAAAAAAATGAGAGCATCTCCATTCTGGTTTATGGTTTTTGTTCTTTGTTCTGCAAAGTCATCAGGGATTCCATAAATTTCCACATAGACATAAGGATCCACCACGTCACCTTTGGCACTTAATCCTTTGAGTTTAGGAAAGTTCTTCCGACTGATGATTTTAATGTGAAGAAGCTGAGGTGAGATTCCTGGGACAGAGTCTGTACTGGCACTGAAGGAGTCTTCTTCCCTCATGGTAACTAGCTGAGGGACATACAGATGCTTACCAGTTCAGACAGTTCTTTGTAGAGCTGAAATTGCGTCACAGGTACATTGTTGGGTTGCTCCATGTTCTCTTTTCCCATCTTCTGAGAAATTTCTGCCCCTTCATCTTGATCAGTAGCATCTCCTTCTACTCCAGAGCAATTTGAGGACAGCTTGTTTGCTTTAATTTGTATCTTCCCTTTTATGACATCTGGGGATGGGAGGTAAGATTCTTCAGCATTGGGTGATGTTGTGTAGAGATTATCTCCTAAAATTTTCTTCATGTGTTGAACCATTATCTTCTGTTGTTTAATAGAACCTCAGTTTTCTAAACACAAGATAAGTGGAAACTCAGAAGCAAAGAATGCATACTTGTTAGTAATATCAATGACATTGTGGAAACTATCTGAGAGGTCATGGTGTGGCCCATGTAAATGACATGTTCATTGTCTGGTCCATTCTATACATCTGATTCAACACTCCAGCAACCTATTTTAAGAACTCGAGTGTTAAAAAAAAAAAAAAAAAGAATGTATCTTATGATATCAGCGGGTCCTTGGAACTGATCCTCTATTAAATACATGTTATGAAATGAGTTTATAAAGTTAATGAGACGAAGTTTGCTTTATATCATGACAGACCTTATATTCCAGATCTGATACATAACAGTCAGGTGACATAGGTAATTAGTGAACCCATCTGTAGAGAGCCAGCTCTTTTCCAGGCCCTCTTTGGATGGCTCATATTTGTGAATCATTTCAAGGCTTATTTCCTCATTTACATGTGCCACATCCTGCTCTGCCTCAAGGAACATTATAAGGTCCTTGGTATCAAGGAATTCTTTATTGCTTGAAAACTGAACTAAAAGGAAATAGATTTCAGGTGTAGTACAAAGCTCTTAAAAAAACCTCAACAGATTCTTTGTGACTTCAATATCAGCTTTGTCCTTGGATTTGTGCAATTCTTTGAACTTAAATTTAATTTTACTTGTTTTTAAACCAGGATTGAGGTTTCTGATGCAGTGCATTGCATTACATGGAGTTACGTGTCCAAGGTTATGTACCTATCAATTTCACTAAACATTTGTGAAACCCAAGAAGTCCTCATATTGTCTTGGCTACTTTCTAACATATCAAGTGTATGCTTTCCATAAAAAAATTAGGTATCACAGTCTCGTGACCCAGATGTTCCCAACATCTGCAGATTTGGCAACCAAATCAAGTGACTAATAATTCCATATATGACCTAAAACTCACAATCTTCAGATATCTGGTTGGAAATGCCATTGCCACGGAATATGTATTTTTTCCTGTTCTCAATTCCTTGATGGATTTAATATCAATCTTGGTTTTCTCAGAATCCTCCCTAGATGGTTCCCACCTCAGGTCCTGCATGTCGTCATCCGGTAAAAAACATCTATGGTGTGGGAGGTGAACACACAGTGTAAATATACATATATTCCTTACTGTTAAAGTGTACAGCTGAAACTTATTGGATTTCGTTAACCAATGTCACCATAAAAATCAATTAATTTATTTTAAAAAGTACCTATGGTAAATTCTAGGGTTGGAGCAAACATTTTTGAGTTCTGAACCCTCGTCCATTGAATTGATACAATTGCTTGTGCTGCTGATCTCTGTTGGCATGCTACTGAATGAGACTGTTTTTTTTGTTTGTTTGTTTTGTTTTTTTGTTTTTTTTCCGTTCTCTTTTCTGTTTTGTGCCAGCCTTGATGATGATGTTGGGATGTGGGAGCACAGGCCATCCGGTTTGCTCTCCCGGGGTGAGAGCAGGCATCCTGGCTGGGTGTCAGAGCAAGCGCTGTGCCCTGCTGTCCCCTGGCAAGGCTGGGCCAGGCTTCGTCCCAGACACCCAGAGGCTGTGGTCTCCATTGGAAAGCCCGCCACTGTGATAGCGTTCCTGCCGGTGTTCCAGGCGACCATGGCTGCTGATGCTGCATTCCCAGGCTGGGCTTTCAGGGTACCCGTGGTGTAGAGAGCCAGGCCAGGGAGGTAGGCAGAGCCCCACCAGCAGTGCGCCACTCCCCAGCTGCACTCTGCCATGGGCACCCCGTGATCTGCCAACACTAAACCCAATCTCTGTGTCCTCTCTCACGGCTTTCATTTGTGGTTTATTAAAGAAAGTTCTTATACTTGGTATGGTGACTTTAATAACATGAATATGATTCTAACTGAATTTGTAGGAAATAGGCAAGTTTGCAGTTACAGTAAATGTTTTGATGTGTCACTCTCCATATGTCATAAAACATACTAAGAAGTCAAGATATTTCTTTTGATCAAGATTTGTGTAATTCCCATTTCTGGGGAGATCTTAAAGGTATGTGAATTATATGGGGAGATTGATAGATACTGAAATGTTCAAGCCAAAGCAACCTAGAGCTAATTTATTTAATCTGATCCTCAGTAAACCGCCTAATCCTGATTCAACAGGTAACATGGATTTAACCTTGCTACAGGGTTTTTAACCTCTTTTGTGAAATTTCTTTTAAGTGACTAGGCCTTTTAATTTAAGGGTGACTCTGAGCAAAGGCTTCATACCTTCTGACATAAGTAGAGTGAATGTCCACAGTTGATATCCACGTTTATACACTGTGCATAGGATTGTCACAGGCATGCTGTTTTCAGTCACACAGATTATTTTTAGTCCCACTGTACTGTTATTTGAAGACCAGGGATTAAATTATGTGTATTTATGTTCTGGTACTCCATATATTTTCTTAAAAGGTACTGGTTATTGTAAGCACCAGGTACTGGCATCTTGTTTTCAGAATTTTGTATTTCTCATGAATTGTATTTACTTTTCTCTCATTTTATTAAATATTATATTCTTCTTATTTATAATGAAAAATAGTGTTCATGCCCACAAATAGGGATGAAGTAGAGTATAAATATAATACCTTTATTTTTTATGGTCATCATTTTTGAAATAATGGAGCATATATAATTGTATTTCCTTTTAAAATAAGCAGTTTTATTGTGGAATTTTTCTTGAGTCTTTTATTCTCTTTCATTATTAATCAGGAGCCAACAGAGAAGAAATAATGAAACATTGGGATTGGTTGGAACAAAATATCATGAAGACCTTACCTGTGTTTGATTCAAATGAAGATATTACTAATTTTGTACAAGGAAAAATAAGAGTAAGTGGCCTGGATATAATTTGTAGGTGGAGTACCAAAATTTTTCTCCCTTATTTGAGGATCAAAGGCTACATGAAAGGTCATTGTTTTATTGGCACCTTTTAGGATTGACCGAAGCATACATATGAATGTCAGAGTCAGTGCTAAAGAAAATTGTAAAGTCAGTGGTTAGTCTTTGGTGCCCTTGTGAATTTCTTAGGGATATCTTCATTTTAATCTCTTGAGTTTGGAGTTTGAGTAACCCTTAACTCAATCAAAACAGTATTTAGCATGTGTGTTTATGGTAGCTCTTTGTGAGGCATTAGAAAAAGCCTAATGACAAAATTAAAGAAAATATGCTTACCTCTGCCCTAAGTGCATAATATGCACACATATATAACTACGATACATGTACCTGTGTAGATATACACAGTTGTATTGAATTAACTGTTTAGATATGTGAAATATTTGTTTGTTGGTAATGATTAATTTTCAGAAAATATTTTGTTTCCCTTAGGGATTAATTGCTGAAGAAGGAAAACATTCTTTTGCAAAAGAAGATGATCCTGAGAAATTTCGTGAAGCCCTTTTGAAATTTGAAAAATGTTTTGGTTTACCAGAGCAGGAGAAGTTAGTGACCTATTACTCATGCAGTTATTGGAAAGGACGGGTTCCTTGTCAGGGTTGGCTCTATCTTAGCACCAACTTTCTGAGCTTCTATTCTTTTTTGTTAGGATCAGAAAGTAAGTCGTTTCTATTGCTTATGACTTTTAACTTGCCGGCTGACCTATCAACTCTGTGGTGGTGTTAGTAATAGGATTGATATTAAGGGTAATTAAATTGTACATTAAAATTTTACTTCATCTGGAGAAATAATCCTTTCAAGGCTGGTTGCTTAACATAGGCACCATTAGAAGTATGTTAGAATGCCTAGCATATTGTGGGAGGCAAAGACTATTAAATGATGATGGCAATGTGTAAAGTATAATTCCATTTCCCCTTGTTCTAAACTATCTACCTTCTTTAATCCATATTTTAATCCTTGTTTTAAACATAATAGAAATATAGTAGCCATAGTACTTAATATCCCACAGCTACAAAGAAGAATCAAACAGTACTGTTCATAGCACACATATAGCTTTTACATCAGTGATTATGTAATTATGTTAAGTAACAGATATAAATATCAAATCAGAATTTTTTTACATTTTTATATCTATTCCTAGAATTACAATTATTGTATGTTCATGATTATGATTCAAAATTATAATTCAAAATATTCGAACTGAAGTATTTTAGTTGTTCATAGAGTTTTTCAAGTAGTTATTGTTTTGAAAGACCTGATTGATAAACGTTAATCAATATTAAGAAATGTAACCATATCTGCTTGTAACTCTTATTTGCAGTAAAACTCATTATCTCCTGGGATGCAATCTCAAAACTTGAAAAGATTTCAAATGTCATACTGACAGAGAGTATTCATGTGTGTTCCCAAGGGGAGAGTCACTACTTTTCAATGTTTTTGCATATTGACCAAACATACCTTCTTATGGAACAGCTGGCAAACTATGCTATAAAGAGACTTTTTGACAAGGAAACATTTGATGATGACCCAGTCCTTGATGATCCTCTACAAATCACCAAAAGGTATTCAAAGCTTAGTTAATATTCACCTTTTAAAGAATTATTTGACCAAGGAACGGTAGTATTGATTAGCATTAAAAGTTCTATATTATAATTTTTCTTTATAATTTTTCTTATATTATAATTTTAATTTTAATTATAATTTCTTATATTATAATTTTTCTTATATTATAATTATAACTGTTCTATATTATAATTTTTCTTTAGAGTTAATTATTAATGTATGTGTTTTAGTTTATTCATATGCATTTCAAAAGTAGTATCCTCTCCATGAAATTTAATTCTAAGAATCAGTAGAAGTTAGGTTTGAAAACTATTTCCTGAGATCCCTGTAGGGTTTGCCCTAGAGTGCTTTTGGAAACGTAGAGATTTATGTGTGCCTGGTTACTCTAACTATAAATTTCTCTGAGTAGTCAAGATAGTTTCGGGTCTGAAATAGTTAAATGTATTATTTTCAAACATAATTTATAAAGAGCATCATTTTTGTTGTTGTTATTGTTTTTAAGAGGTAAGTCAATGGAGTCAGTGGAGCCATGGACTTTAGAATGAGAGTAGAACAACCTTTGGAGAAGTCATAATCTCTCAGGACCTCTGTTTTCTCATCTGCCATTTCTACCTTAGTGAGCACTTGTAAGGAATGAGCAATATAATGTGTGAAAGCACATTGTAAAATATAAAGCCGTAGATAAATGTTAGTCATTATTAGTGCCTGCATCAGAAGTATTTGTCTGATAGCTATTTGCCACTATACTTGATTTGCTGAAACTGACTAGTGAGCTTCGTTTTATTCTGCTCAACACGCAAAACAGTTGACTGAAATGAGCATGCCAAAGGGAAGGAGGAAGAGAGGATAGGATCCAGAAATAGCTAGTGGAAGCAGCTTCTGACAAAGAGGATGAAGGTAGAGACTATATGGGAAAGTGTAAGAGGAACCTAAGTCACAATCCTATGAATAGACCAGAACAAGTGACCTGGAAGGTTGTGTGATTACTATATAGTCCTAACTAGGTACAATCATTCCTCTTGCCTATTCTTAAACCATTCTCAAACTCTATATCCATAAGGATTCCTTTGTAAGCCTGCTGCTTTTCTGGAAAATAGATCAACAAGGTGCATTTTTTTACACCTTATTGCCAATATTAGGTCTCAGTGTGCAAGATTTATAAATAGAACTCTATCTTGTTTATGTTATAATTGGGCATTTGTTTTTGTAGTTTTTTTTTTATTAGTTTCAAGTATACAGTACATTGGTTAGACATCTATATAGTTTATTGCTGTTTCTTTCCTCTGGCTCTCCACCTAGCCAATACATTAATGCTGACTGCATTCCCTATGCTTTATTCCCCAT
Organism: Pteropus vampyrus; assembly: GCF_000151845.1. NCBI lineage: Eukaryota > Metazoa > Chordata > Mammalia > Chiroptera > Pteropodidae > Pteropus > Pteropus vampyrus. The sequence continues at coordinate 599,037 of NW_011889200.1, read as the reverse complement.
CTCCATGACCATCTATCAACTGCTCATTTGTATTTCTTTAATCCTTCACTCCATTCTCCCAGCCCCGCATTGCCCCTCCCCTTTGGCCATCACCAGATTATCCTCTATATTTGTGAGTCTGTTTTTGATTAATTTGTTCTTTTTGTTCCTTAGGCTTCACATGTAAGTGAAATCATATGGTATTTATCTTTCTCTGTCTGACTTATTTCACTCAGCATAATAACCTTTAGGTCCATCCATGTCGTTGCAAATGGTAGGATTTCATTTTTTTAATGGCTGAATAATATTTCATTGTATATATGAATCATAACTTCTTTATCCAATTGTCTGTTGATGGGCATTTAGATTGCTTCCATATCTTAGCTATTGTAAATTGTGCTGCCATGAATATTGGGATGCACAGATCTCTATGAGTTATTGTTTTGGTTTTTCTTTGCGTAGTTTGTTTCTTAATCAGAACCATAAACAAATCTTTTAGCCATTTTATTTCTTTTAAAATATCCTCCCTTAAAAGGCCATCTAGCAATGAATTATTCATTACCAAGTCCATATTTAAATTAGATATAGGAAATCAATTTTTGTCTGTGTATTTTTAAGAAAGTTTATTGAAAATCATATATTTCTAAATCCTTTTTTCTAGTAAGTTAAAAAGAACAAAGGCTTATTTAGACTTAGTCTCCAGATAACTTTTTCCTAAAATGAAATCTCTTTATTGCTTCAACTTATTGTTTTTACAAATATGTGTTATTTCTATAACTTAAACAATATAAAAACATAATAACAATAGTTAAATTCAGTGTGTATCCTTCTAGGCTTTTTAATGCATGAATTAAAAAATAATTGCAAAAAACATAAATTAGACTAAACATCACATCTTCTACAATTTGCTTTTTTTCCCACTTAAAATAACGTATCATGGACATCTTTTCATTGATATAGAATCCAGCCTTTAAATAATAGTGAAGTGAAATAACCCACCACATTACAATTTAAGTGGGATAGAAATTAATGTGTTTTTTTGTTCATATTTATCAGAATTATTTTGAAAGACATGATGTGCCTCATAAATAGTATATACTGAAAGATGAATTTAGTTCTAACTTGGTTGGCTTTGAGTTCAAACATGCATAATTTACTTACTACCTCAGATGGCATTGCTGCTTAGCTCAAGTGTTTGGTGCCTCTAGAAAAATCGTACTATTCTAAGCATTTGTTTTTTTTATTTATATATTTATGTGTCACTTAACAGGGTATCTGTGTTTATTGACACCTATCCTGTGCTCATGCAAGCAATGTTATTTTATCTTGCCTCTACTTTGGATTTTTTTAATATTTAAATTTTGCTTCACTTAGTTTTAATATGATTTTCTGCACTATTATTCCTATACAATTGTGATACCATAAATTTTCATTATTTTATTTTGTTCGAACTGGTTAACTTTCTTGATTTTCTGATAACCGGATATATAATTATTGCCTGCCAAGATTGGTTTTAGCCATATTCACATATTATGACTATATAATAATATAATCTTCCAGCAAATCACCCCTTAACAGACCTACATCATCTCTCGCTTTTGTGCATTGTAACCCACTATTAAAACAAAATTGGAAAAGAGAACAAAGAAAATGAATTTGTGAGGAATCAGTATGTTCCTTCCATTTCATAATTTGTGGAAGAACATAGCATGTAGTGTTTAATCTTTCTGCTTTACAGTGCATTTAGATTAATCAACATAGGCATGTATACACTTTAGAAGGCATTATTTAAGCCACCCCATTCTTTTTCTTTTATACAGAGGTCTGGAAGATCGAGCCCACAGTGAGCAGTTTAATGCATTTTTTAGGCTGCCCAAAGAAGAAACTTTGAAAGAAGTACATGAATGTTCCTTATGGGTACCATTCAGCCGCTTCAATGCTCATGGCAAAATGTGCATTTCAGAAAACTATATCTGCTTTACTAGCCAGGATGGCAATCTATGTAATGTAATCATTCCATTTCGAGAGGTAATGTAAATTTGGTTACATATCATTTTTTTTTTGTTTGAAAATGTTACTCACAGGTTAAATGTCCTTTAATTCTGTAAATTATTAAAAACTCAATATCCTTTTAGTAATTTTTAAATGATCATTTTTTTAAGTTCAGCATCATTCTTCAGAATAAGAGTACCATTTTTCAGTATACGAATATTAGGATAAGAGCCTTATAGCTCTTGTTGAAAGTAAAAATAGAAAAAATAGAAAAAATAAAAAATTTCGAAACAAGCTGAGGGTTTAGTATGACTCAAAATGGAATGTGATCACTCAAGACATTTATGACATGAATACCAAAACTTAGACAATATACACTGTCAAAAAGAATAGAATCGATAGCTTTTGTGTAAGTCAGAAATAAATTGTCAGCATAGTAGCACTGAATTTTTACATTTGTATTGTCAATTTTAAAGGCTACATGTTAGTCAAACCTTTTCCTTGAGAAGTGAAGTGACTTGCACTGAGGTTACTTGTATCAGTGATACAACTGGAACCCAAAGTCTCTTTCTTCATTAGTTAGTTATACCACATACCTAAACTTTTATTTACGAAAGAGTAAGCTAAACATTTTGCCTAAAGGTGTCAGCAACAAGGAGAAATGTGATTCATTTATATGTTTTTACCCCTCAGGTCTTAGCTATAGATAAGACAAATGATTCTAGCAAATCTGTCATCATTAGCATCAAAGGAAAAACAGCTTTTCGCTTCAGTGAAGTTAAAGACTTTGAACAACTGGTGGCAAAACTCAGGCTCAAGTGCGGGGCAGCTTCAACTCAATATCATGATATTAGCACAGAGGTAATTATATAGCAACCAAATCATTTTGAAAAAAAAGGCTTGTATTTTATGTGGTTCATTATTTCAAATAGAATTCATAGTACCTTTCCTATTCATACTTCAGTTTATTTTTTTTAAAGGCTAAAACCAAAGAAAGTATATTCTATAAGTTATCATAAAGTGGAAGTGAGAATTAAAGACTTTATCCTTTTTTAAGAACTCATACTTTAGATTCATATAAGTGAAATCATATGGTACTTTCTCTGACTTATTTCACTCCGCATAATAACCTCTAGGTCCGTCCATGTTGTTGCAAATGGTAGAATTTCATTTTTTTAATGGCTGAGTAATATTCCATTGTATATATGAACTGTAACTTCTTTATCCAGTCGTCTTTTGATGGGCATTTAGATTGCTTCCATATCTTGGATATTGTAAATTGTGCTGCCATGAATATTGGGGTGCATAGATCTTTACGAATTAATGTTTTGGTATTCTTTGGATAAATACCCAGAAATGCAATTGCTGGGTCAAAAGGTATATTCATTTTTAATTTTTTGAGAAACATCCATACTTTTTTCCATAGCGGCTGTACCAATTTGCAATCCCACCAACAATATATGAGGGTTCCCTTTTCTCCGTATCCTCGCCAACACGTGTTGTTTTTTGATTTATTGATAATAGCCATTCTGACAGGTGTGAGGTGATATCTCATCATTGTTTTAATTTGCATTTCTCTGATGATGAGTGACCTTGAGCATCTTTTCATATGTCTATTGTCTGTATTTCTTCATTGAAGACGTATCTGTTCACTTGTATGCAGAATCTAAGGAACAAAAAAAAAAACAAACTAATCAAAAGAGAATCACAAATATAGAGGACAATTTGGTGACGGACAGGAAGAAGGGGGTTTGGGGGGCTGGGAGAATGGTGTGAAGGGTTAAAGAAGTACAAATTAGCAGTTGATAAATGGTCATGGGGATGGGGACCACAGCATAGGGAATGCAGTTAGCATTAATATATATTGGGTAGGTGGAATACCAGAGGAGAGAAGGAGCAAATAGGAGGATTGTTTTATAAACTATATAAATGTCTGATCAATGTACTGCATACTTGAAACTAATAAAATAAATTTAAAAATACTTTTTTTATAAAAATTATCGATTGATCTTTCTTGACTATATTTGTCATTTATCAAAAGTACACATAACATGTCTTGTAACAACTCAAACTATATTTGAGAAGTCAGCAAGGCCTAGGGAAAGGATTCTCCTCTTATTGCTCTAGAGAGAGAGCAATTTTAAACCAGTCTGAATATCTTTTATTTAACATTAAGTAGGTCAGGCTTATTTATATAATCTAGCCCAAAGCAAAATAGTTGCATATGTATTTACTAGTAAAATAGTAGAGAAGGCAAATATTGTTGGGCAAGGTGGTTAAGAGCCTGATTTTGATGTTTAGTGTGTCTTTCATGGAAATGTAAATGGTTTCAAATTGATTGTCTTTTACAGTGCCTAGGAACCTCATGTTTTAATAGATTGACAAAACATCACATTATAAGTATATTTAATTCAAAATTCAATGAAAAATCAACATTGGCTTTATTAGCTATATTATTTTATTCGAATTGGACTATAGAGGCCTTTACCTCTCTCTCCAGAATAAGGACGAAAATATTACTCTAAGTTATAATGCAGTATTTTATTTTTTATTTTTAAATAAGTTTATTGGGGTAACATTGGTTAATACAATAATATAATTTTCAGGTGTACATTATCATTTGACATCTGTATATTCTATTGTGTGTTTACCACCCAAAGTCCAGTTTCCTTCAGCTCCCACATATTTGATCCCCTTTACCCACTTCACGCTCCCCCTAAACCCTATATTTGACCTCCTTTATCCCATCTACCTCCCCACTCCTCCTGCACCCCACTAGTAACCACTAGTCTATAATCCTCTGGTAACCACTAGTCCAAGTCCATGAGTCTCTATTCGTTTGTCCTGCTCATTTGTTGATTTTAGGTTTATATCCCACATATAAGTGATATCATGTGATTTTCAACTTTTTCTGTCTGGTTTATTTCGCTTAGCATCATTATCTCAAGGACCATCCATGTTGTCGCAAATGGCAGTATTTCATCTCTTCTTATGGTTAATATTCCATTGTATATATGTACCACAGCTTCTTTAGCCAGTCATCTGTCGTAGGACACTTCGGTTGCTTCCATGTCCTAACCACTGTGAATAATGCTGCTATGAGCATCGGTGTGCAAATATCTTTTCGGATATGGGTTTTCAAGTCTTTGGGGTAAATACCCAGTAGAGGGATTGCTGGTTCATATGGTAGATCAATTCTTAGTTTTTTGAGGAACCTCCATTCAGTTTTCCATAGTAGCTGTACCAATTTGCAGTCCCACTAGCAGTATATAAGGATTCCTTTATCTCCACATCCTCTCCAACATTTGTTATTATTTATCCTGTTGATTATAGCTATTCTAACAGGTGTGAGATGGTATCTCATTGTGGTTTTGATTTGCATTTCCCTAATAGCTAGTAATGTTGAGCATCTTTTCATATATTTGTTGGCCATTTGTATGTCCTCTAGGGGGAAGTGTCCGTTCAGGTCCTCTGCCCATTTTTTGATTGGATCGTTTGTTTTTTCGTTGTTATCGTGTCGTATGAGTTCTTTGTATATTTTGGATATTAGGCCCTTTTCGGAGGTGTTGCTTGCAAATATATTTTCCCATTCAGTTGGTTCTCTCTTTACCTTGTTGACAATATCTTTTGCTACGCAGAACTTTTAAGTTTGATGTAGTCACATTCATTTATTTTTGCTTTTACTTCCCTTGCTTTTGAGGTCAAATTTATAATATCCTCTTTAAGTCCAAGGTACTTGAGTTTAGTTCCTATGTTTTCTTCTATGCATTTTATTGTTTCAGGTCTTATATTCAGGTCCTTAATCCATTTTGAGTTAATTTTGGTGTGTGGTGATAGAGAACAGTCTAGTTTCATTCTTTTGCAGATGGCTGTCCAGTTTTCCCAGCACCATTTATTGAATAGGCTTTCTTTTCTTCATTGTATGTTTTTGACTTCTTTGTCGAAAATTATTTGCCCATATAAATATGGGTTTACTTCTGGACTCTCAGTTCTGTTCCACTGATCTGTGTGTTTGTTTTGCTGCCAATACCATGCCATTTTGATTACTGTCTCTCTGTGGTATAATTTGAAGTTGGGCAGAGTGATGCCTCCAGCCTTGTTCTTTTTTCTCAGAATGGCTCTGGCAATTCGGGATCTTTTGTACTTCCATACAAATCTGATGAATTTTTGTTCTATTTCTTTAAAAAATGCTGATGAAATTTTGATGGGGATTGCATTAAACCTGTATAATGCTTTAGGTAATAAGGTCATTTTAACTATGTTGATTCTTCCAATCCAAGAACACAGAATATCTTTCAATTTCTTTGTATCATCTTCAATTTCTTTTAATAGGATCTTATAGTTTTCATTATATAGGTCCTTTACTTGTTTCGTTAAATTTATTCCCAGGTATTTTATTCTTTTTGTTGCATTTGCAAAAGGAATCATGTTTTCCACTTCTTTTTCTGACGCATCATTATTAGAGTATAGGGACATTATGGATTTTTGAACGTTGATTTAGTATCCAAAGACTACTGTATTTGCTTATTGTTTATAGTAGTGTTCTTGTGCAATCTTTAGGGTTTTCTATATAGAGAATCATGTCATTCGCAAATAGTGACAGTTTGACTTCTTTGTTTCCTATTTGGATGCCTTTTATATCTTTCTCTTGCCTGATTGCACTTGCTAGGACCTCCAATGTTATACTGAATAACAGTGCAATGGTGGACAGCCTAGCCTTGTTCCTGATCTTAGAGGGAAGGTTTACTTTTTCATCATTAAGTATAATGTTGGCTGAGGGTTTGTCATGTATGGCCTTTATTATGTTAAGGTACTTTCCTTCTATGCCAATTTTGTTAAGTGTTTTGATCATAAATGGATGCTGTATCTTGTTGAAGGCTTTTTCTGCATCTATTGATATGATCATATGATTCTTCTTTTTTAATTGTTTTACATGGTATATCACATTAATCGATTTGCATATGTTGAACCATCCCAGTGCCCCTGGGATGAAGCCCACTTGATCGTGGTGTATAATCTTTTTAACATGTTGCTGTATTCGGTTCACTAGTATCTTATTTAGGATTTTTGCACCTGTGCTCATGAGAGATATTGGTCTGTAGTTTTCTTTTGTTGTGTTATCTTTACCAGGTTTTGGTATCAGAATAATATTGGCCTCATAAAATGAGTTAGGAAGTCTTGCCTCCTCTTCAGTTTTTTGGAAGAGTTTTAGGAGAATAGGCATTAAATGATAGAATTCACTGTTGAAGCCATCTGGTCCTTGACTTTTACTTTTTCGTAGGTTTTTCATGATTGTTTCAATTTCCATACTGCTGATCAGTCTATTTAGATTTTACAGTTCTTCTTGATTCAGTCTAGGAAGGTTGTATTTTTCTAAGTACTGGTCCATTTCTTGTAGGTTATTAAATTTGGTGTTATATACTTTTTCATAGTATTCTTGTATGATTCTTTGTATTTCTGCAATGTCAGTCATTTTCCCTCTCTCATCCCTAATTTTGTTTATTTGTGTCCTTTCTCTTTTTTCTTTAGTGAGTCTAGCCAAGGGGTTGTCAACTTTATTAACGTTCTCAAAGAACCATCTCCTTGCTGTATTTATATTTTCTATTGTTTTTGTTTTGTTTTGTTTTGTTTTGTTTTCAATTTCATTTATTTCTGCTCTAATTTTGATTATTTCTTTCCTTCTGCTGACTCTGGGCTTCATTTGTTCTTCGTTTTCTAGTGTTTAAAGATGAAGTGTTAGGTTGTTTATTTGGGCTCGTTCTTGTTTTTGGGTATAGGCCTGTAATGATATAAACTTTCCTCTTATGACTGCTTTTGCCATGTCTCAAAAGTTTTGATATGTTGTACTATCATTATCATTCATTTCTTTGTATCTCTTGATGTCTCTTTTTATTTCTCCTCTGACCCAGTTATTCTTCAGTAGCATGTTTTTAATCTCCATGTATTTGTGATTCTTTCCACTTTCTTATTGCAGTTGATCTCTAGTTTCAAAGCATTATGATCAGAGAATATGGTTGGTATGATTTCAACCCTTATATTTGTTGAGGGTATCTCTGTGTCCCAGTATGTGGTCGATTCTTGAGAATGTTCCATGTGCACTAGAGAAGAATGTATAAGAAGCTGTTTTGGGATGGAAGGCTCTGTAAATGTCAATTATGTCCAGTTGGTCTAATGTGTCATTTAAAGACATTATTTCCTTATTTTTTTTCTGTTTGGATGATCTGTCCATTTCCAAGAGTGAGGTATTGAAGTCCCTTACTACGATAGTGTTTTGGTCTGTTTCTCCCTTTAGTTCTGTTAGTAATTGCTTTACATATTTTGTGGCTCCCTGATTGGGAGCATAGATATTAATAAGTTTTATGTCTTCTTGATGCATGATTCCCTTTATCATTATGAAGTATCCCTCAGTATATTTCTTTACCTTTTTTATTTCGAAGTCTATTTCATCTGATATTAGTACCACTACTCCTACTTTTCTCTGAATGCCATTTGCTTGAAATAGCATTTGCCATCCTTTCACTTTGAGTCTATATTTGTCTTTGGAGCTGAGATGTGTCTCCTGAAGGCAGCTTATGTATGGGTTTTGTTTTTTGGTCCATTCTGCATCTCTGTGCCTTTTTATTGGTGAGTTCAATCCCTTTACATTTAGGGTGATTATTGTAATATGAGGTCTTCTCATAGCCATTTTATCTTTTGCTTTCTGGTAGCTCGGTGTTTCCATTGCTTCCTTGTCCTTGTGTTTCTGTTTTCTTCCTTTTGTTTGGCTTTTATGGGTTTTCCTGCTGGTCCTTCTTGTTTTATATTATATACAATGGTTCTGAATCTTTGGCGTGTGGTTACCATTATAAATGTAAAGGGATTGAACTCAACAATACAGTCGTCTATTTCCTTCTGCGCGTGCCTTATGTCCATTCCCGTTTGTGAATTTGGATCTTTGAATCCCCCCTTTTCAGTCAGTTATCTCAATTTGTCCCTGTGTATGCTGAATGTTCATTGCTATCTTGCTATAGCAATTCTCGTATTGTTTAAGCTTATAATGCGCTGTTCTTAGTAAGAGTTACACTCTTCTGCTTCCATTTGCCCAATAGTCACTTTACTCCTAATTATGTTTTTTTTTTTTTGTCATTTTCTTTTGGGTGAACTGACCCCTTTCAGTATTTCCTGTAGTGCAGGCCCTGAAGTAGAGAATTGCCTCAATTGTTGTATGTCTGGATAGGTCTTAATTTCTCTTTCATATCTAAAGGAGAGCTTAGCTGGTTACGTTATTCTAGGCTGGTAGTTCCTTTCACTTAATAGTTTAAATATTTGATTCCATTCCTTTCTGGCTTGTAAGGTTTGCACTGAGAAGTCCGAGGATAATCTAATGAGTTTACCTCTGTAAGTTACCATTCTTTTCTCCCTGACTGCCCTGAGAATTCTGTCTTTGTCATTGTTTTTTGATAATTTTAATACCATGTGTCTTGGTGAAGGCCTTTTTGGGTTGGGCTAATTGGGTGTTCCGTTGACTTCTTCAATTCCAAGCTCCAGCTCATTCCTTAGATTTGGGAAAGTCTCGTCAACTGTTTGTCTGAAAATGCTTTATAGACTCTGGGTGGGGGGACCTTCAATAATGCCCATTATTCTTATGTTTCCTCTCCTATGGTATCAGCTGGTTCTTGAATTTCTCTTTCGTTATTTTTCATTCTTCGGTTTCTCTCTTCTTCCTTCTGATTCATTTCTAGATTTCTGTCTTCGATATCACTGATCCTTTCCTCCATTTGGTTGACTCTATTTCCCAAACTTGCTATTTCATTTTTCAACTCTTGCGGTGTGTTCTTCATCTTCAGAAGTTCCATTTGATTTTGTTTGAGGGTTTCAGTCTCCTTGCTCTGCTCATCTAGTTATTTTTTCAGTTCCTGAAATTGCTGATATGACTCACTTCGGATCTCACTGAGTCTTTTCAGAAGTACCATCTTGAATTTTCTGTCATTTAAGTTGCATATTTCTATATCTGTAAGCTTATTTTCTGGAGATTTTTCTCTTTCTGAGATGCCTTGTCATCTTGCTTGTTCATGGTGTTTAATGGACTATTGCTCCGCCTGGGCGGACATTAATGAAATTGTATTCTCTGTTTTTCCAGAAAGAAGATTTTCCAGAAAGAAGATTTATTATATAAAGGTCTGTCTTTAGCCTGTTGCAAAGAAGACACTTTTCTTTTGGTTTCCAGTAGGTGGCGTCTAAGCCTCTTGTATCCCTGCATCCATTGTATCCATTATATAGTCTTAATAACGCTTTTTAAATTTTCTTGTGGATATTTAATCATGGTCCTACCCTCAGGTTGAGTCCCTGTTCTTGTTAGCAACAGTTTTGGTTGCATTTGCTTAGATTCCCCTGGAGCTCCGCGGTGTTTGGTCTTGGAGGGTATGTGGGGAGGGGCCCTCCGGGTTGGGAGTTGCGGGCTGTGGTTCAGCCTTGGTTGCACAGCCAGAAAAATCTGCTGTTGTTCCTCTCTGGTCCCATCCGGCTTCTCTGCTTTTTGCCCTGATGACTGGGCCCTGCAGCCAACCAGCCACATGGAGATTACAACTCTCCCAAGAAGGGGCTGTTCAGGGAAATTGCCGCACCTTCTCCCCTCTCCCTTCTCCTACAGGAAGCTCTGGTGGCTGCGAGAAGTAGCCTCTTTATTTCTTCTGGTCCACCGCCTGGCACCCGGGTATTCTGACTGTGTTAGCTCTTATGCGCAGATCCCACGCACAGATGTGCTAGTGTGCAGTTTGGGTGATTTTTGTTGAATTTTAGATGTTCAGCTTATTGTTGTTTCAAGGGGAGAGATCTGGGGACGTCTCTCACTCTGCCATGTTTCCAAAGATCCTTATAATGCAGTATTGATAAGACTAACTTTTCTTTTGATATTAGAAAAGCACAATGAAAACATGTACTTTAAAAATATATGTATATCTCCGTTGCAGACACAGACCTTTCATTTTGGCCATCAAGAGTTTTCTTGCCCCAACTTTCTAATCTTTCATTCTCTTCACGTATATACCCTTAGTTCGATGTGAGGACAGGAGTAAAATCTGATCAGTCTTGCTAATTTCTCTAGAAGTTGGACCATACAAAAAAATTAACTCAGAATAGATTAAATAAGAGGAGAAACTATAAAACTCTTAGAGAAATCATAGGAGAAAAATCTTCTTGACCTTGAATTAGGTGATTTTTTCTTAACCGTGACACCAAAAACACATGACAAAAGAAAAAAATAAGCAAATTAGACTACATCAAAATTAAAAACTTTTGTAGTACAAATGAGACCATAGTAGCCAATTTAGAATCTTTGTATTTCTCTGTTGTCAGTTTTAGCGTCTCTTCTTTCATTTCTAACTTATTTGAATCCTCTCTCATATTTTTCTTGGTAAATCTAGCCAAACGTTCGTCAATTAAAAAAAATAAATAAATAAAACCTCTTAGTTTTATTGATTGCTCATTTCTTTTTATTCATGAAAAGTATTCCATGTTCTGGATATACCTCAATGTTTATCCATTTACCTGATGAAAGATGCCTTCCTTGGTTGCTTCCAGTTTGGGGCAATTATGAATAAAGCTGCTATAAACATTTGTGTGGGTGTTTTGTGTGGACATAACTTTTTAACTCATTTGGTAACATACGTGGGAGCGCAATCACTGAATCATGTGGTAAGACTATATTTAGCTTTGTGAGAAACTGCCAAACCATCTTCCAAAGTGGCTATACCGTTTTTGTGTTCCCACTAGCAATGAATGAGAGTTCTTGTTGTTCCACATCGTCAGTAGCACTTGCTGTTTTCATTGTTTTGAATTTTAGCCATTTTAATTGATGTGCAATGGTATCTCATTTTAATTTGCAATCCCCTAAGGATATATCATGTTGAGCATCTTTTCATATTATTGTCATTTTATAACTTAATGAGGTCTCTAAGTAGATCTTTTCCTACTTTTTAACTGGGTCTTTTATTTTTTTTAAGTGTAGTTTATTTAATTCGTGGAATATATTTATAATAGCTTTACATTTTTAGTTTGTAAAATCAAAGAACTGGGCCTCCTCAAGGACGTTTTTTTGTTGGTTGCTTTTTAGTTTATACTTCTTTTTATTTTTAAGCCTGGCTTCCTTGGATCACCCACTGAGTCAGTAGAAATTAGTGGTCAGCCATTTATGGGTCAGATTTCCTTAAATGCTTTGAACCATTAAGTTTTCACCTTGCCATGGGGATCTTTGTATGAAGATATACCCCAAACTTCTGGCAGTTTATAAATCAGCCTTAGTTTTCATTTTTTGTTTCTCAAGTCAGCCAGAGCTGAGTGACTGGGGCTTTCTCCTCTCCCATTTCTTTCCTCAATAGGTTCATAGCCCTGCACATCCATGCATATATTTAGATCCCCAAGAATATGTTGGAAACTTCAAAGTTCCTTATGGTCATCTGGTTATCTAGGTCTTTCTTTTACATTTTTAGCCTTAGGCAGCTGTGATGTTACCAGCAGATTTTTACCATTTTCTCAAATGCCATGAGGAAGGGGCTTTTTTTTTTTTTTTTCACAGAGCTGAGCTCCGAATCCAATAAAATGATAACAACATCCTGGGAATGGAGAATGAGAATGCTGTTTGGTCAAAATATTGACTGTGTCCTGGGAATGGGGCTTTTAATGAAGTTCCAAAGGTTTCTTGGCTGTGATAATGCTGGCTTGGGACAGTGGCAGATGGGAATAGCCTCAAAGTAAAACTTCACAACCCTAGTGTTCTTACTGAGGTTCATTAGTTTTGCTTGAATTGATGATTTTCAGTTCTGTGCCTTTGGTTAATTTCCCATGTTCTGAACTGTTTTTCTTTTTTAAATATTTTTCCAGTATTTTGTTGCTTTTGTAGCAAAGTGGCTTCACTAAGGTTCTGAGTTTCCTGTTGCAGACATTTGACATCTCTAATTTTGATAGAAAAACAATGTCTCCCTGAGACATCGATTTAATATTTACTGTGCATATAAATTGTGGTTTATAAATGATAGAAAAAAACATTGGCACTTTTTTTCTTCTTGCAGAAACTTTTAAGCATTAATTTGGGACAATTATATTCTTTCTTTTTCAGGTTCCTATTAGTTCTGATTCCTCAGACCCATCTGATAATATTGAGGAGCGATATTTGACATGTCAGAGAGAATGCAGTAAAACTCTGAACACTGAAGCCTTAATGACAGTATTTCACCCTCAGAATTTGGAGACTCTTAATTCTAAAATGGTAGGGAAACAAAATATTTAAATCTATGGACTAAAACAGTTGATCAAAAATAAAAAATCTTAGAGCAGACTAGAAGGTACCATATCTGAACACTTTTTTGGGGGGACTAGAAAAGGTTTTCCATCAGGTACTACTGTATGACTTGTTTGGTTCCATTACACAAAAGGAATATTATCATGAGTTAAGATAAAAGATGAAAGTTGAACATTGGGTTTTATTTGCATAACTTTCTAATCTTAATTGAGGTGATTTAGGGGAGAATGTTGGTTCAAAGCTTTACCTCCAAAATGTAATGCTTTTTTGTTTTTATGTGAGTTAAGCTAAGAATTAAAATAGTAAATTAAAGCTATTATATTCACATGGATTTAAAAGCTTTTTGTGATGACAGTGGTCCAGTGTTTGGCCCCTCTGTGAATGTTGATTTTGAGTTTCTATGTTCTTGATTTACATTTGTATTGTTTCATGGTAAAGAGAGTTATTAGTTATTTGAAAGAAGTTAATTTCTTGTTATGTTTAGTTGCTTTGATTTTTGTTTTGTCGTTATAGTTGAAAGAAAAGATGAAGGAACAGTCATGGAATATCCTATTTGCAGAATGTGGGCGTGGTGTTAGCATGTTTCGGACCAACAGGTCTCGAGATCTGGTTATAAGAGGGATTCCAGAGACTTTAAGAGGAGAGCTCTGGATGCTTTTTTCAGGTATTACATTTATTCACTTTGTTTAACAGACATTAATTATGCCCCTTCTAGGCATTATGTACCAAACTAAATAAAAATAATTATAAAGGTGACTAGGACAAAGTCTTATTAATCATGAGTCCAGACTAATCAAAGAGGTACACTGGTTATTTGTACTTACCTATATAGTCACACATCTGTCCGGGCAGATTAGCTGTTAGACAAGATATAGCTAACTCGGTGTGGGGGCGGGGAGTTCTCGATCCCTAGTGTCAAAAGAAAGTTAAGGAGAAAAAACAGTTTATGAAAATGTTACTCTGTTGGCTTTTAATTTTGTTTATTCTCAGATATCACTTGAGCATAAAACTGAAGTTAAAGATATTACAGTTCTTCATGTATATACACAAATAGTAGCTTTATTATATTTCTTTTGTATGTTAATCATCTTTACAGGTGCTGTTAATGACATGGCTGTTAATCCTGGCTATTATGCTGAAGTGGTTGAACAATCTGTAGGGACCTGCAACTTGGCTACTGAAGAAATTGAACATGATTTACGTCGCTCCCTGCCTGAGCACCCAGCCTTTCAGAGTGACACTGGCATATCTGCTCTGAGGCGGGTACTCACTGCTTATGCATACAGGAATCCCAAAATTGGATACTGCCAGGTATGACTTCATTATGAGTCAAACTGTATACATGTTCCAAGTGATAAAATCCCATCAAATCCAACTCTACTCATTTGAAAATTGATAATAGGGACAGAGATTGGGTGGCGATTGATAGTGAATATTATTAATCTAAGCAGAATAGTGGTGGAGATACTTAGAACTGATATTTCATTAATTCATTTTTCTTTTATATCTAACAAATGTTTATTGAATTCCTGCTCTGTAAAAGATATTGTGCTAGTTGCTGAAGACTGCATAAAGATGAATCAGATAAGGATCTTGCCTTTAAAAGTATATAGGCTAATAGGTATTAAAACATATTCATTGGCACATGAGACAGGTTATTAGAGAGTTATAAAGTCCCATCAGGATTTTTAATAGGGATAAATTATTTTCATCTAGAAGAATCGGAGAAGGCTTCATGGAAGAGGTAGTATTTGTAGGTCTTGGAAATTGGTGAATTTTGTGTGTGGAGATAGAATGAAAGAACATGCTAGGCAAAGGGATCAGTGTAACCAAACACAGATAGAGGTAAATGTAGAATGTATAGAGGACCATGTTCTGTTTAGTGGAAGTGTATGGTGAATGAAGTGAAGTAGTTGGAGAAAAGAAATCAGTAAAGTAGACGGGGATAGGTCAAGAGTTTGAATTTTATTTTGTAGGCAGTAGTGGAATCATTGAAAAAATCCTTTAGGAACATACTATATTAATTAGGTATGCTAGACTGCTAACACTAATAATCTCAAAGAAGTAGTAGCTAAAAACATAAAAGTTTACTTCAAGGAATAAACAGAGGAGAGTGAGTGTCAGTAGGCAGCTGTCCTTCATGAGTTTATTCAGAGACTTAGGCTGACAGCAGACTCTGTCATCTTCAAAACATGGCTTCAAAACAGGTGCTCTTTCATTGCCATTACTAAGAGGAAGGAAAAGAGAGTATGGAGAAACAGTCGTGTGAGATTTTATCAGCTATGCCTAGAAGGTGCACACATCATTTCACCTGCATGCTATTGGAGGGTCTTTGTCTCATGGATATTTATTCACACAGAAGTCTGCAAAATGTTGTGTGGCTGAGCACACATATGTCTAGATATTATGGAAGAAGGGGAGATGGATTATGATGACTAGCTAGCACTTTCTGCCACAGATTAATTTATAATGGGTGGAGCCCCATAAGGATTATATATCTATCCTATTTATCCATTGAAACTTATCAATGTGGAACTTTTTTTGGAAAGCAGTTTAAGTGAATGGAAAAATAAATTACAATATTTATTTTTGTATTTTTCTGTGAATTTTAGGCAATGAACATTTTGACTTCAGTGTTGCTTCTGTATGCAAAAGAGGAAGAAGCTTTTTGGCTTCTGGTTGCTGTGTGTGAACGAATGTTGCCTGATTATTTTAATCATCGAATTATTGGTAAAAAAAAAAACACATAAACATATACAAACACATATTTCTTTTCCAAATAATGTGTATGCCTGTTGATATACCTATCAAATGGAAGAACTTATCAGTTAGGTTTTAAAATATATAAAATGCAAGCAATATCAAAATGTTACATTCACTGACATACTCAAAGGAGAACTTTTTGTACTGGGCAGTGATTGGGAAGATTATTTAATATTTTGCTTTTTAAAAAAATAAAGTACCTAGTCTGTCTCTTAATAAAAGAAGTTTACTATCTTCATATTGCTAAAACAATGGTAATCTGAAGCATTGTGAGCTACTGGAAAATTTTTAGTAATTTCTTGTGGAGCGAGTTATTTTAATCAGATTAAATGATTATATCAATTCACATTTCTGTGAATTATATAGATATTTGCAAGGTTTGAAAGAAGGATCAAGTTCTTGGTTTCTTAATTGTGTAATATTTTCTTCAGTCATCAAATGTTTACACTATAGTCCCCTACTTTAAAACCATAGGTGGTCTCTTCTTTGTACCCCCACAAGCCTTCAGTATCATGGTTAAGTCATTGATTCTATTGTCTTTCATTGTAGTTATCTGTGTTTTTATTTTAAATTCTACTAGATATTATGGTTTTTGAAGATGAGACCATTTTGTTAATTGGTGTCTCTCTTATATCACCTATTACAGATTTTTACATATAATAATTCAATAAATAATTGTTCAAACGAATTTGAATTGAGTTTCTCAAGTGCTTCTTCATGCAAGACACTGCTAGCAGATAAGGAGATATGTGAAATATAGAAAAGGCACTGAAGAAGTTCATAATTTAAAGAAGAGAAATTAGATATATCAGTATACTAATAGAAGTGGGAAATATCAGAAACAAGTCCTTTTGAAAGGTGTCCATTTTTAAACTTCTTTTTATGTTCTCCAGGTGCCTTGGTAGATCAGGCCGTCTTTGAAGAACTTATCAGGGATCATCTTCCCCAGCTGACAGAACACATAACCGATATGACATTCTTTTCCTCAGTTTCTCTTTCCTGGTTCCTCACACTTTTTATTAGTGTGCTACCTATTGAAAGTGCAGTGAATGTGGTAGATTGTTTCTTCTATGACGGAATAAAGGCCATTTTACAACTGGGATTGGCAATACTTGACTATAATTTAGACAAACTACTGGCATGTAAAGATGATGCCGAAGCTGTAACAGCTTTAAACAGGTACTATAAGAACCACAATATTTAAATCTTGAGAGCCCCTTGGAGTTATGTTGTTCAGTCTCCTTATTTTCCATATGAGGAAACGAAGCCCTAGAAACTTGAAACAATTGGCTTAAGGTCACAAAACTAGTTGAATGGAAAAGCTAGGTCTAAAGTCCACTCCTCTGTTTTCAAATAGAATATAACAAAGTAAATCACTTTGAAGTAAGCCACTAATATTGTTGATTCATTATGCCGGAACTTTCATAGTCCCAGTTTGAGCTATTAAGTGTCACTGTATAAAAGTAATTTGAAGGGGTAAAGGTAATTGATAATGTTAAATATCCAGTGGGGGAAATTGTTCTGGTTTCCAAACATTTTCAATCAGGTAGGCTGAGCTTTATTTCCTTTGAATGCTGCTTTGTATTGGAGCACATGTGGTGTATCTGTGTGTATACACACAATGTATGCATATGTTAAATGAATGAGTGTTGTAAATGGTGCATCAGATTCCATTATGTACAGAGTAAAATATGAATGCCTCACTCTAGCATTTAGAATTCACTATGTGAAGGCCTCAATGTACCTATTTTTAACTTATTTCTCCTTACATGCCTCTAACATACCCCATATTCTATCTTGACTGGGCTATCTGGTATTTGCTGAGTACTCTCTGAGTATGTTTGCTTCTATCACACTCTCCTCTCTGCCTCAAATAATTTCTTCATCTCATTCACCACTTCTGTATTTTCCTAATTCCATACCATCTTCAAATTCCACTTCTTTGTAATGCTAACTCTTGTCCTCTCAGTTGAAATTAACCTCTAACTAGGGAGAAATTAGCTGTCATTTTCTCCTATTTTACTTCTACTAATTCTTATATTACTTTCGCTTTTCGGCAGGTTCTTTGACAGTGTCACTAATAAGGATAGCCCATTGCCTTCAACTCTTCAGCAGGGTTCAAATGTGAGTGATGAAAAAAGCAGTCATATTAGAGTGGATATTACAGATTTAATTAGAGAGTCAAATGAGGTAAGTTTTTTAATACCATAAATATAATTACATAGCATTTAAAATGATCACTATACTATAGTTATATCTTTAGTAGTATATTAAGAGTAAGATAATAATACAAGTAAAGATGTAATTTAAAATACGACTTCACTTTAAAAACGAGTGTTGTGAACTATTCCTAAGTTATATAGCCTACTCTGCTTCCATTAAATAAAACTGTATTCATTTATTTTCACAAATAATGACCACATTTAAATATCACTGTATAAAAAAAGTGAAAATTATTCTTTTCTTGGAGTCTAAAAATTTTACCAACGTTCTTGAAGTTAGTCTAGACACATAGTAAATGGTATTCTCTTCAGTGAATATGTAGAAAAACGTGGAAAGTAAAATTTTGCATAATCGCTGAACAAGTTAAGAAAATAGCTACAAGTGGAACCAAGGCCTCTGAGAATTGAGTCTCATGAAATTCACTTGTAAGAGAAGTAAATATTATGAATGAGTATCTACTGAAATCATATTTCTTGCAGAAATATGGTAGTATTCATTGTGAAGATATACACAGCATGCGCTGTCGAAGTAGATTGTATGTGATACAGACCCTAGAGGAAACAACAAAGCAGAATGTGGTGAGTATCCACCCAAAGGAGAAAAACTAATTGGTATAATATTTTTTTCAGCTTCCTTTAAAAAATTGTTCTATGTAAAGAAAATAAAAATAACTAAACTTTTGAGCTAGATTTTTGCCACAGCTTAGCTTACTATAAATTTTTGAGAGGAAATAAGTTATTTTATTCTAATTAAATTATGCTGGTTTCTCAACATGTTTTGTGTTACTTGACCTTCGATAGTGACTGCTATGATATAGACATTTAAGCATAACATATTTATGATGTGATTTATCATTAAGAACAGCTGACCTACATAATAGTCAAAGCCACTGATACATATTACTATCCTGGGGTACCTAAGATAAAGTGAAAAAGCTATAAAACAATGTGTTTTTAGTGTCTCCTTTTTATTTTATTTATTTACTTATTTTTTATTTTTATTTTTTACACCTATAGCACCTGGTCTTCCTAGGCGGTCTCCTATCCAAGTACTAACCAGGCCTGACCTTGCTTAGCATCCAAGATCAGATGGGATCGGGCTTGTTCAGGGTAGTGTCTCCTTTTTAATATTTGGATGACTACATAAGAAGCTGTTAACATTGGTTTCCTCTGGTGAATGGAATTAATAGATTGCTAACCAGAAGAGGGAGAGTTTTACTTTGCTGTATATATCCTTCTGTGCTGTTTGAGTGTTCATCATTTGCATGTATTGTTTCTGTAAATCTACTTTTTAAAGGCTAAGTCCTTGGAGGTACAACTCTGAGAAGATGAACATTCCTGAAGATTCCATGTTTAGATTTCAATTAGATCAGTGAAGTTACTATGACATAATTAGCATAGAGCCCCTCTTGTTTTAGTTTTTATAAACTTTTCAGATAATACTGAAGTAATACATGTGCATTATAAATTATTCAAACATTCCAGAAATGTAAAAAAGTAAAGGTTCCCTACCCCAGAACCAGTATTAAAGTGACTCGGCATATATACTTATAGACCTTTTTTTCTGTGTATCTATAGACATAAATGTTCATGGGGGGGTAATATAGTTTTTTTTTTAAATGAAATCATACCAGTCACCTTGTTCTGCAACTTACTTTTTTCACTCAAAAGTATATCATGATCATTACATGTCAGTACATACAGATCTACCTCAGTTTCCTTAATGTACTGAAGAGTATACCATAGTAGAGATATGCTATTCTTTATTTAACTATTCCTTGTAGATATACATTTAGTATTATTTTTTTGGCTCTTATAAGTAATACCTTATCCAAGCATCCTTGCCTATTTATTCGTACACATTTGTAGGAGTACTTCTGTAAGGTGGATTCCTGGAAGTGCAAGCTGGGTCAAAGGGTTTGCCCATTTAAAAATGACAGGTCTTGGGACTCTTTACAAGATGGTGTAGAAGGTAGAGGCTATGCACACCTCCTCTAGTGACCACACCAAAATTTCAACGAAACTACAGAGCAACCAGTACACAGAGTCTCCTGAGGTCTGCCTGAGCAGAAGCTCCACACCTAGGTCACCTCAAATAACAGGTTACCTCAAAATGGTAGGAGGGGTGGAGAGGCAAAATGGCCCAGTTCCACAACTGCGTGTGGCGATCTAGAATCAGGAGGGCTATCTTGGCTGCAGAGCCCCTTCCCCCACCTGAGGAGTGAGGAGTCCCAACTGTACACTGGGCTCCCTAGATGAGGGTTCCAGTGCCAGGAAGAGAAGTCCCCACAACCTCTGACTGTGAAAACTAGTGGAGGTTGCAGCTGAGGGAGACAGAAGGCTGCAGGAGTCACAGACATTCCTCTTAAAGGGCCCATGCCCAGCCTTACTCACTGATGGACTCATTCACTCTGAGCTCTAGTGCTGGGGCAGCTGCCTGAGGGGCGCCAGGGACACAGGGAGGAACTGAGTTGTTGGGCTTCAGGGCAAGGGCTGGAAGGGCGGCTTTCTCCAGGACAGAGGTTCTGGCAAAAGCCATTGTTCCTTTGTTGAGCCCTCCCCTCTCCTAGCCTGTAGACATAGGTGCCATTAACCTGGATAACACAGGTCGCTCCACTGAGGGGATTCCCTGAGACTCTGCCTCTCCCAACTTGTTTGCCCACCCAAGCCACTTCCAGTGATTTATTCCATACAAATGGGCTGTCTTGGCTCCTGCTGCGAACTTTCATAAACTCTCTCAAAGGCTCCCAAAACCCAAAGCAGCAGTATCTGGCCTTGGCGTGCCCTGCACCTCTTGTTGAGCAGCCCCAAGCCCTTCACTAGTGACAGCTGGCCTTGATTTCTGACTTGGCCACTCAAGGCACCTATAAGCAAGGCCAGCATGGTGGCAGCCATCTGCGGATTGCGTGGTGACTCTTCCCTGGTGGCCTTGGGGATGCACAGGCTGTGGCTGAACTTGGCCTGCAGCTAGACCCCTCCCAGGGTTGTGCCACTGGGCCCCACAGCACACATACTTCATAAAGCTACTCTACTGAGACCAGAAGTCTTAGGAGCTCTACTTAATACATAGAAACAGGCATAGGAAGGCAGCCAAAATGGGGAGACAAATGGAAAGAAGTATGTCCCACAGGAAAGAACAAAGCTCCGGGAAAAGAATTCACCAAAATGGAGATAAGGAATATAACAGATGCAGAGTTCAAAACATTGGTTATAAGAACGATCAAGGAACTTAGGGGAAGGGTAGATGAACTCAGTGAGGACTTTAACAAAGAGATAAAAAAAAATGGAGATGGAAAACATAACAGGGGACCAGTCAGAAATGAAGAATACAAATCTGAGATGAAGAGTATATTAGAGGGAATCAACAGAGGGGATGAAATGAATGATCAAATCAGTGACATACAGGATGGGGTAGCAGACACCCAATCAGAAAAGCAACAAGAAAAAAGAAGCCAAAAAAATGAAGAGAGTTTAAGAAGCCTCTAGAACAACTTAAGGCGTAACAACATTTGAATCATAGGGTGCCAGAAGGGGAAGAGATAGAGCAAGGAATTGAAAACCTGTTTGAAGAAATGATGGAAAGCTTCCCTAACCTGGTGAAGTAAATAGAACTACAACTCCAGGAAGCACAGAGAGTCCCAAACAAGATGAACCCAAAGAGGCCCACACCAAGACACATCATCATGAAAATGCCAAAGGTTAAAGACAAAGAGAGAATCTTCAAAGCAGCAAGAGAAAAGCAATTAGTTACATACAAGGGAGTGCCCATAGGCTTGACACGAGATATTCAAAGTGATGAAAACCGAGGACCTACAACCAAGATTGCCCAGTAAAGCTATCATTTAGAATTGAAGGAAAGATAAAGAGCTTCTCAGACAAGAAAAAGCTAAGGGAGTTCATCACCACCAAGCCAGTATTACAGGAAATGTTGGAGGGACTTCTTTAAAAAAAAGAAAAAAAAAATGTATCAAAAGTCTAAGTAAAGAATGGCAATAACTACATATCTATCAACAAGTACTTCAAATGAAAAAGAATGAAATACTCCAATCAAAAGATAGGGTAACTGAGTAGATAAGAAAACAAGACTCTTCCAAATGCTGACTATAAGAAACTCACTTCAGGTCTAAAGACACACACAGACTGAAAGTAAAGGGATGGAAAAAGATATTTCATGATGGGCCTAGAGGGTAGTGTGCTGAGTGGAGTAAGTCAGATAGAGGAAGACAAGTGCCATATGATTGCACTTATGTGTGGAATCTAAAGAACAAAGCAAACAAAAAACAAATGTATAGATACAAAGAACATTTTAAGGGTTATCAGAAGGGAGGGGGTTTGGGGGACAGGTTTAAGAAGTACAAATTGGTAGTTACAAAATAGTCATGGAGGTAGAAAGTATAGGTTAAAGAATATAGCCAATAATATTGTAATAACTATGTACGGTGTCAGAGGGGCACTAAATATATCAGGATGATCACTTTGTGAGTTATATAGATGTCTAATCACTATGTTGTACACCTGAAACTAATATAATATTGTATGACAACTATAACTGAAAAATTTTTTTTAAATATTTTAAAAATGCTTAAAAAATAAAATTTTTTTTTGAATTTAAAAAATGTCAGGTCCTGTCAAATTATCTTCTGAAAGATTCATACCAAATTATAATCCCACAGTGTATAAGAATTCCCTTTTCCCCACACTTCCACTAGCATTAGATATTTAAAATCTTTAACTTGCACCAATTTGATAGATAAAAAATCAAATCATACTTTTTATTTCACTGATCATGTTTATTAGCCTTTTTCATTTCTTAATTGCCTGTTTGTAGCCTTTGCCCATTTTTTGGTGAGGTTGTTTGTCTTTTATTGATTTGTAGGAGCTTTATATAAGTGATATTAATTCTTTATAAGTTATATTTGTGGCTAGTATTTCCCCTTCATCATTTTCCAATTTTCTTTAGAGTGTATTCAGAATATGTTTGGTTTTTTTTCAAAATCATATGCATTTATTTATTATTATTTTTTTTTTATGGTGACATTGGTTAACGAAATCCAATAAGTTTCAGCCGTACACTTTAACAGTAGGGCATATATATATGTTTACACTGTGTGTTCACCTCCCATAGTTAGATTTTTTTCTGTCACCACATATTTGACCCCCTTTACCCTGTCTACCTTTCCCCTCTCCCCACCCCTTCCCGCTCCCCTCTGGTAACCACTAGTCTATTGTCCATGACCATGAGTCTGTTTGTCCTGTTCATTTGTTGTTTTTAGGTTTATATCCCACATATAAGTGATACCATGTGATTTTCAACTTTTTCTATCTAACTTATTTCACTTAGCATGAATATTTACATTTTTAATACACCTAAAGTATATATTTCATTTGTAGTGTGAGATAGGACTCTAATGGTATTTTTTTTCAACTGAAACAGCCCATTGTTTGAATACCATTTATTAAATAGTCCATCCTTACTGTACTCTGCCCTTTTCATATGCTAAATACTTATATACATACATGAATTTATTTCTGGAGTCTCTTTTTTCAGCAACACCACCACACTGTTTTAATTACTGTGGCTTTATAGTCCATTTTGAAATCTGGTAAGGCTTTTGAAAAGTTTCTAACATCCATTTTAATGATGTATTTTTAGATATACTTTAGTAAGTATTTATAGTTTTTATCATATGGGTCTTATACATTTCTTGCTGGGTTTATCTACTCCTACGCATTTGATGATTTTGTTGTTAATATGAATTAAATCATTTTTTCCTTTACATTTTCTAATTTAAAAAAAATATTTTAGTTTGAAGTATACAGTACATTGGTTAGAATCTATATAATTTATAAAACAATCCTCCCAATTACTCCCTCCCTCCCGTGACCCTCCACCTAGCCAGCATATTAATGCTAACTGCATTCCCTATACTGTGCTCCTCATCCCCGTGACCATCCATCAGCTACTAATTTGTACATCTTTAACCCTTCACCTCATTCCCCCATCTCCCAAGCCCCCCTCTCCTCTTTCCATCACCAAATTGTCCACTATAATTGTGAGTCTGTTTTTGATTAGTTTGTTCTTTTTATTCCTTAGATTCCGCATATAAGAGAAATCATATAGTGTTTCTTTCTCTGTCTGACTTAAATACCTTCTAGGTCCATCAATGTAATATCTTTTTCCATCCCCTTTTAGTCTGTGTGTGTCTTTTAATCTGAAGTGAGTCTCTTATAGGCAACATGTAGAGATCTTATTTTCCTTTCCATTTATCCACTATATCTTTTAGTTGGAGCACTTAATTCTTTTCCATTTGAGGTACTTATTGATAGGAATGTAGTTGTTACCATTCTTCCTGTTTTCGATACATGTTTTTTTCTTCTTAAAGAAGTCCCTCCAACATTTCCTGTAACACTGGCTTGGTGATGATAAATTCCTTTAGCTTATTTTTGTCTGGGAAGCTCTTTATCTTTCCTTCAATTCTAAATGATAGCTTTGCTGGATAAAGTATCCTTGGTTGTAGATCCTGGGTCTTCATCACATCGAATATTTTGTGTCAAGCGCTTCTGTCCTGCATAGTTTCTTTTGAGAAATCAGCTGCCAGTCTTATGGGTGTTCTCTTATAGGTAACTCTGCTTTTCTCTTGCAACTTTTTAATATTCTTTCTTTGTATTTAACCTTTGGCATTTTAATGATGATGTGTCTTGGTGTGGGCTTCTTCGGATCCCTGTTTTTGAGGGATTCTCTGAGCTTCCTGGGGGTTTATGTCCATTTCCTTCACCAGGTTAGGAAAGTTTTCCAGTATTATTTCTTCAAACAGCTGTTCAACATCTTGATTTTCTACAGGTATGCTGATCAGATGGATATTTTGACCCTTAATAGTGTCCCATGTGCTCCTTAAATTATTTTTATAGTCTTGGCATCTTATCTCTTGCCATTCTGATTGAGTGTCCTTGGCTTTCCCATCCTCTAGATAGGACATTTGATCCTTTTCTTTATTCATTTTGTTCCTTTTTTTTAATTCCATTTAATATACTTCTCATTTCGGATAATGTGTTCTTCATTTCACACCGGTTCCCTTTTATAATTTCCATTTCTATTTTTATGTTTTTTATCTCTTTGTTGCAGTTCTCTACACTTCCCAAAAGTTCATTGAGCATCTTTAGAACCAGTGTTTTGAACTCTGCATCTGTTAGATTACTTGACTCCATTATATCTGGATCTCTGTTCTCTTCTCTCATATGGTTATTGCTTCTTTGTCTTCCCATTTTGACTGCCTTTCTGTGTCTATTTTTATGTATGAAGCAAAGCTCCTAAGTCTCTTAGGTCTTATTAGTGTAGATTTGTGAAGTAGGTGTCCTTGGCACAGTCCTGAGAGGAGTTTAGCTGCAAGCCAAGTTTAACCCAAGCCTCTGCCCTTCTGGGACCACCTGTTACGATTCAGCAAGCAATCCACAGATGTTGTGCTTATAGTTACCTCAAAAAGCTACACCAAAACAAACAAACAAACAAAACGCAACACCAGAAACCAAGGCTGCCTCCAGTGTGAATCTCAGCAAGGAGCACCTGACTTGCTGAGGACACACCTGGATGTGGCTTGCGTGGGGCCGTGAGTTCGGGGAGGCGGGGTTTCAGGGAATCCTCTGTGCTGAGAGACCTCTGTTACCTAGTCTGATGACCTCACAGCAATGGTGGTGTTGTTTCTATGTACTGGGAGTGGGGAGGGCTCAACAGGGGACAGCGGATATCGCCGGCACTTTTGTATGGAGTGAGTCTCGCCTCGGCCCTCTGACAATGTCTCCCTGTAAGTCCCTGGTGCTCCTTTCACACAGCCCAATTGGCACTGGTTCTCAGAGCGAGCAGGTCTGTCACAGTGAAAATCCGCTCATGGACTCAGCCCCTTTAAGAGGCTTTTGCCACTGCCGCTGCCGTAGCCTCCATCTCACTCAGCCACTCAAGACCAGGCAGCCCCATGTCTTCGCCCCATCCTACCTTCTGCCGTTGCAGGGCGATTTCTTGGATTTCTTCCTATTTGTATAGCTTGTTTATCTGGATTCCAGGCGATTTTTCCTTGCTGCTGTTCCTTGTTTCCATCACAACTTTGATTTGGTCGCCAGAGGGATGAACAGAGCCTCTGTCACCTACGCCATTTTTCCCCTCTGACATTTTCTAATTTGGTTTTTGCAGTGTATACAAAAACTATGGGCTTGTATATGTTGCTTTATTAAGTGGCCATGTTACTGACATTAGTTCTAATATTTTTTTCGTTGAATTTCTCAAATTTTATGAATAGATAAGCATATCATTTCTAGTCTTCGAGTTTTGACACTTCCTAATATTTATACCTCTTTTAGATATGTGTATGTGTTGTTGTTGTTGTATTGGGAAACATTTTAAGAGAAGCATTGAATAGTAGCAGTGGAAACAGACTTCCTTGTCTTATTCCTGAATTTAATAGGAATACCTTTAGTATTTTATTGTTAATTATAATGTTGGTTGTTGATTTCTGAAGGGTGCCCTTTATCAAATTAAGGAGTTTCATTCAGTTTCTAGGTTAAAAAATTGGGAGCATTTCTTTAAAATCAATATTGACTAAACTTCGATCAAATGACTTTTCCATATCTTGAGATTGTATATTTCTCTATTTTATTAATGTAGTAAATTATATTAAAGAGCTCCTTAATATTGGAATTCTATTGGATTCTTGAATGAATCCTTTTTAGTCATGTTGTTGATAATTTTGCCAAGTAGTTTAGCTAGGTTCCGTACATTTATGTGAAAGTGACATTACCTTATAGTTTTCTTACTTTCTTTTTGTGTGTGTTAAATTTAGTTTTCATATTAGAGTTCTGCTCACATCATAGAATGAATTTTGGAATAAGTCACATTTTTTTATGTTCTGTAATAGTGTAGATCACACAGAAATTTTCGTTACTTGAAATTTTGAGGAAATGAGCCTTTAAAACCATCTGGATCTACTGCCTTTTGATAGGAGGCAGGTCTTTGATTACCTTTTTAGTTCTATTTAGAACTTCCTCTTCCTGAATTAATTTTGGTCATTTATATTTTCCTATAGAATTATTTATTTCATCTAGACTTTCAGATATATTGGCATAAAGCATATGGAATTCGTTCAACAGATATTTAATACCACCTTCTATGTGCTGGATACTTTTAATGACCTCTTTAACTATGTTTCTATTATCTTTTTCCTTCTCAAAGTTGTTTATTTGTAATTTTCTTTTATCCCACTTGCAAGATATTTCTCTATTGTACTTATTTTTTTAACTAACCAACTCTTTGTATTATTTATTGAATCTACTGGTTTTTATATTTCTCACTTCTTTAATTTTAGCCTTTATCTTTACCCTTGCTTTTAAATTTCTTAAATACCAAAACCATTGTGCCATTAGTTCTTATTCTTCACGGAGTAGGATAAAATTACATATTTTCTAAGCTTACTACTTTTTGGATTACGTTTTTTGGCGCAGAAAGGGAATGCATATCTCCTAATGCCTTTAAAGTGTTTAATGCCAACCCCACATGATGAACTGACACATTGCTTATGTGGCAAGTGAGGAATATATGGACTGAGACTTAGAATACTGTTGCTTATATTTTTAGACATTAAGTGGCTGTTCTTTGGCAGTGATTTCTGGATATGAAGAGATGAAGGTCAAAGTACATATACCAGAGGAGAATTCAAACTGTAGTCTATGTACAACCTTTTTAAAGGGCAAAATAGGTGCATTTACCTTTGTTATTCCTTCTCAAAGTTAGAAGAAAAATATTTTATTCTGCCACAGGGAGATTTCGAAATGAATTCAAAGAGACTTTTCTATACAGTTAAATTCTAAATTGCGTTTCATCTTTTTAAAGTTGCGTGTTGTATCACAAGATGTGAAACTGAGCCTTCATGAATTGGATGAACTTTATGTCATCTTTAAGGTACTGTTCTTCTTTAAATGAAAAATAATACTCTTTTAATAGAATCATTCCGCAACCACTCTTAAATATTTTATCTTTAATTATTTTAGTAGACATGTTTAAAAGAAGAAATTGTTATGAAATTACTTTTTCTGATTTAATGACTTTCCTTTTTTATTTGTTTTTAATAGAAAGAGCTGTTTTTTTCTTATTATTGGTGTTTGAGTTATCCAGTTTTGAAGCACCATGACCCCAGTCTGCCATATTTGGAACAGTATCAGATTGACTGCCAACAGTTCAGAGTGTTGTATCACTTCTTAAGTCCCTGGGCTCATTCTGAAAACAGAGACTCACTAGCTTTATGGACATTCAGATTGTTGGATGAAAACTCTGACTGCCTTATAAACTTCAAAGAATTCTCTTCTGCAATTGGTAGGATGATGTCCAATTTTCTTTTCTAAAGCAAAAACAAAAAATGAAAGTACCCCTAGAAATATTTAGTATTGCCTATTATTGCCAATTTAGTCAGATTTTTATCAGCCTGAGTTACATTGTCT
Source organism: Pteropus vampyrus (assembly GCF_000151845.1). Taxonomy (NCBI): domain Eukaryota; kingdom Metazoa; phylum Chordata; class Mammalia; order Chiroptera; family Pteropodidae; genus Pteropus; species Pteropus vampyrus. The sequence goes on along the minus strand of NW_011889200.1, from coordinate 570,327 downwards.
CCAGCTTTAGCAATTACTGGACCTTCTTCTATGTGGGTTGCTAAATCTAAGTATGTTGGTCTCATTTAGCCCCAACCCTTCCAGAAAAGCAAGCTGTTAGATATGGATGTTTTAACAGTTAACACGAAGGAAGAGAATGTCCCAATTTTCCTACACTCAGGCAAATGGATACTTCAGGAGGACTTTCTCCTGAAGTAAAAAGTCCAACCACATAGCCTAGGAAAGTAGTAGAGAAATATCCAACAAACATGTTGTACTGGTAGATGGGCCACCAGTTAGTTCTATCATTTCTTTTTTTCCAGAGAGCCCAGCATGTTTTCTTATCAGGGATTGCTCCCTTAAAGAGGAGTTTTCTTCTCAAATGAGGCATAAGGCCATATTTAAAAGCAAAAGGAAATATGAGGTTGGGGGGAGGGAGAGCAGCATTTTATCACTCTGATAATGAGTATTTTGCTTACACACTAGGAAGAGAGAATCTGGCTGACCGGGTGGTCGTTTAACTGTTAGCATGAGTAACAGAAGGTTTCTGAATTCCTATTCTTAGCTAATATCTATATCTTAATCAACCTGTTGCTGGAATCAATTGAATGTTCTTTGGATATGTGACTATTTGCAATTGAATTTTATTGAACAGATATAATGTACAATGGAAGTTTTACTGAGAAGCTTAAGCTGCTTTTTAAGCTGCATATTCCTCCAGGTAAGAGTTTAACAGTCTATGATGTGCAGGAGTTGATTCCATTTTAACAAGTATAATTACAGATGTAATTGTATTTTAACAAATAACGTAATTTCCAACATGATATAAGGTCATTCTTTTATTGTGGCCTATGGATCACACTACTAGTACTTTTGCTGATACAGTGAAATCTATGAAAGAGTGTCTGTGACAAAGGATTAACAAGTTTTCTTCCTGTTAGTGGTCAGTTTAATGATCAAGAGTTTGTATATAAGAACTACCTATCATTTGAATATTGGTATAATGTTGAATTTTTATTGTTATATCAGTAGAGAGTAGAATTTAACTTCAGACAAACTGCAAAACGCGTGAAACACTACAAATTATTCAGAAAAATAAGACCAGGCAGCAGGGATAGTGAACATTTGGAAAAAGAAACAAAACAAAAGCTACCATTTATTGAGCACTTGCTCTGTCAAGGCATTTACTTTATATGCATTCTTATATTTAATTCTCACAATATCCCTGAAAGGTGGTATTATCCTTGCAGTTTTGACAATAAGAAAACTAAGAGTCAGAAAGACTGAATAATTTGCCAAAGATCACACAGCTAATAAATTACATAACTGGAATTCAAACTGAGGTCTGACTCTAAAGCTCAGGTTTCTTTCTACTCTGCTATACTCCTCAGTGTTACCACACTGTTCCAGTTTACAATAAGTGTTTCCTACTGACCTTAAGAGACTACATTTTGCAGGCCTGATCCATATTTTAAGAAAACAGTCTTAGGCTTTAAACTAAAGGAACATGGCAAAAAGTATCTTTTAGCTTAGGTAAAGTAATTCACAAAAACAAACAGCTTTATCAAAAGCTGCACCTGGGATCTCTTTTAGAGTCTTCCCAGGATAGCCGGGAACCATTCTTTACCAGACCAAAAATCTAAAAGCCATCTTTAACTCTTCACGCACTCAGATCACAAACACAGCAAAACAAAGGACAAACAACCTAATCATTTAATTATGAAGGACTGTACAGTATCACATCAAGTTGCTGTTAAAATGTCTGATATTGTCATGTAATTAATATGCTTCCAGTAGAAGGATTAAAAATTAAAAAAAAAAAACACGTATCTGTTAGAGCACTCGACTTCATGTTTTCCTTATCATTGAAGATCTTAAATAACTGAGGTCACATTTTCATAGATTTCCAAATGCCAGATTTTCTTATTTCAACATGTAATGGCTCTCAGAAAACTATTAAAAGGCAAGTAGGAGAAATAATGGAACTCAAAGTGATCAAGTACTTCTTGTTATTTGGTATACAATACAGTAGTACCACTTCCCCGTTTCTTCACATGTCTGTCTTTTACAGAAACCCATTGTTTAACCCTCTGCCACCAGATTTACTTGACCTATTAAAGGACATATCATTATTAGTAAATGTGATTTGGGTTATCTGTTTTCAGCTTATACTGAAGTGAAGTTCAAGGACCCTTCAAAGGGAGATGAACTTTCCGAGGAAGAATTACTTTATTTCAGTCAGCTCCATGGTAAATATCTGTTCAAAAAGGTATCTCTTTTGATGATTAGTCACTCATAGAGTTCTTCCAGGCTTAAATATTCTTTACCCAGCTACCACTGGTAAAAGTTGGGCTAATTATACCTTATTCTTCTTTTGTGCTACCAGAGCACTTAGCACAGTGCTAAATGTATGGTAAATACTCCATAAATATTTGACTGATTGACTAAACAGCATTTTGGGTTTTGATGTATGGAAGTTCTTGTTTACTGAAGAATTAGAAAGAAAGTGCATTTTGTTCCTACTTATGTTAACAGAAATTTCTAAAATGTATCAGATCATTTTCATGCCTTGTTAAAAATACAATGAAGACTATAGAATCTTTGATAATTGAAGGACATAGCTATTATTCAGAGAGTGAATACTTATTATAAATCACTGTAGGTGTAGGAGACAGGGATGAGTCTGTCTCCAAAACATAATTTGGAAGTGTTCTGAGGTCATTTTTGTGTCTTTGCTTCTTTTTCATAAACATGCATGTCTTATATAGGGATAAGTCCTGATTAATGTATGTTTATGGTTACCATATATTAGTGTTTGGACAGTAATTTTGAAGAGACTGTACAAATCATCTAGTCAAGTCTCTTAATTGTTTAGATAAGGGCACTGAGTAGTGACTTGTGCAGGATTTCACAATGAATTATTTCCACAATCAGGAATATTAGCTCAGTACTCTGACTTCTAGTATGATTTTTTTTTCCTAATAATGAATGTAATACAATTTAATTTGAGGAAAATCACAAAGAAGAAAACCACCTAGAAATAAATACTTAATATTTGGTATACTTCCTTCTAGGATTTTTTTAATATGGATTTTCCTCTAGTGTTCTTTTTACTATAAAAGTTCTTGAATAATTAATTGGTCTTCTAATGATAGAAGGTCAGATCAGCTAAAATTTGCTTGCTGAATTGAAGAAAAGAACATGTGCTTGTAAATCTATATAAAATACTTTAATTTCAAAAGATATTTGTTAAATATTTTACAAAACGTGTTTATCTTCTTTCCCTCTAGTTTCTAAGCCTGCAAATGAGAAGGAAGCAGGATCAGTAAAATCCAGCCCTGAAAAAGGTACTATGATCTAGAAATATCATTTAGTATATTAAGTTATCATTTTTGTAAATATGGTTAACTACACAAAAGAGAGAAGCAGATTCCTTTTAAAGGCTATTGATTTGTCCCAAATGGTTTTTCAGTTCCTCCATGTTAGTTTAAAAATTTATTCTTTCTTCTCTTGATACTTAAGTCTCAGAAGTTATAGAAAGTATAGTAGTAAATGACCCATAATCATTTAATTTGATTATTTTAAAGATAAGTATGTTTAATTACAAAAGTAATAGGTAATCCTTGTAAAAGAAATTTAAACAGTACAGAAGTTCTCATACTCCCACCCAATACCACCCTGAAGTAAACATAAAAACATTTCGGTTTATATCCTTTCCCATTTCTACATATACACAAACATATATAGACATCTCTCTTTTTTAAAAAAAAGAAATAGTCCATAAATGTTGTCCTACAGTTTGTTTGTTTTTTTTTTTGATTTTGTGATGTGTCATGGATATCTCCTGTCAGTACATTTGGATCTATCTTATTATTTTTAATGGTTGCAGAGTATTTCATTGTTTGGTTGTACCATAATTTATTTTAATAGCCTAATGCTGATGGACATTTAGGTTGTTTCTAATGATTTATATTGCAAACTATGCTGCCACAAACATTTTTTATGCTGACATTTTAGCATATTTTTACACATTTCTTTAGGATAGAATAAATTCATAGAGGTACGAGAATGCTGGATCATCAAGAATATGTACATTTAATATTTTGATAGAGGCTGTCACATTGCTCTCCAAAAGACTATCATTCTTTTTATGTTTTTGAGTAACAGTTAAAAAATAATTGCTGAAGATCTATTTATTTATGACAACTTCCCCAGCTAAGTTGTTCAGTATACCCATCTAATTTTCTAAGAGATTTAAAGTTAATTATTAATGTCACATTAATATCATCTTGATTAAAGTCTTCAAAGGAATGAATGAGTAAGTAGTTTTTCAGCTTCTGAAAAAGAGCCGCCATAGACCACTTTAGTATTTGCATATTAAGAGTATCATATAGAAGCTATTTTAAACTTAGCAGTATGCATGAGAACATATACATGAAATCATCAAGCCAGGGTGTACTCTTTAATCTAAAATACATCCTTTTCAGCCTCTCCTCACATCTTCCCTAGTCCCCAAGGTTCCCAAAGTAAAAGTTTTAGTTTAATGGAAATAGAGAAGTATCCTGAGAGCTAGTAGGTGCAATAAAAGGTATATTCAGATAATTTCCTGAATTAAAAAAAAAGGTAGAATCTTATAACTCAGTGAAATACCTTTCAGTCATAACTATTCTTTTTGAGATTTGGGAAAATATAGTGGGTTGTTTATTATGAAATGGGTTTTTTATTATTTATTTTTATTTTTCAATTAAAGTTGAGATTCAACATTACATTGGTTTCTGGTATATAGCATAGTGGTTAGACGTTTATATAATTTGCCAAGTGATCCTCATGATTAGTCTAGTATTCAGCTGGCACTATGCATAGTTATTATAATATTATTGACTATATTCCCTTTATGGAACTTCACATCCTCATTACTATTTTGTAACTACCAATTTTTACTTCTTAATTCCTTCCTGTTTTTCACCCATCCCCTCCCCAACTTCCCTTCCATCTGGCACTCACCAGTTTGTTCTCTGTATCTCTGAGTCTGTTTTCATTTTGTTCGTTCATTTATTTTGTTCCTTAGATATAAGTGAAATTATATAGTATTTGTCTTTTCTCTGTTTGACTTATTTCACTTAGCATAATATCCTGTAGATCTATCCATGTCATTGCAGATGGTAAGATTTCATTTTTTTGTTGTTTATGGTTGAGTAATATTCCATTGTATACACGTACCACTTCTTTATCCAGTTTGTTGTTGGGCACTTACGTTGCTTCCATACCTTGGCTATTGTAATTAGTACTGCAGTGAACATAGGGTGCATATATATTTTCGAATTAGTATTTTGGTTTTGGGGGTGTAAATACCCAGAAGTGGAATTGCTGGGTCATAAGATAGTTCTATTTTTAACTTTTTGTGGAACCTCCAAACTATTTTTCCATGATGGCTGTACCAATTTGCAATCCCACCAACAGTGCAGGAAGGCTCCCTTTTCTCTACATCCTTGCTAACACTTGTTTTGTTTTTTTTGTTTTTTTTTTTTTATTGATGATGTCCAATCTGACAGGTGTGAGGTGACACTTCATTGTGGTTTTAATTTGCAATTATGAAATGGTTTTATTTCCCTCATTCAGGCAAAGGAAAAGTTGATATTCAAGCATACATAAGTCAGTGGCAGGATGAGCTTTTCAAAAAAGAAGACAATATTAAGGATTTACCAAGAATGAATCAGGTATAGTACTTTCAAAGAAAAGATTCTAGGTTCTTGTTTTTATTTTTATGAATGTGGATGTATTCAACTCTAAAATAGCTAACATACTATTGCAGAAATAGTTAAACAATCTGTATATCATTTCTAAGTTACAGACAAGCACAGAAGGAGGGGATCAAATTTTTTTTAACACTTAAATGCATCTAGTGTTTCAGTGTAGGTCCTCTGCTGTGACAACATTTGTACCTATAGAAAAGATGGAGATACATACACACACACGCACACGCACACACACACATACACATATTTCAGTGTTTTCTCTTTCCAGCTTTATTAGAAATGTTTATTTATTTAGTAAACATTTTTAGTGCCTACTAGATGACATGCCCAATTGTAGGTACTAGGAATAAAAAAATTACTAAAATAGGTTACACCCTGGAATTCTAATATCTTGTATTTGATTTTTTTTTGGTTTTGCTTGTTTTTTCTCTCTTCTTTTTTTTCTTTTCTAATATCTTGTATTTGAATCTGCTCAAAATGTACTAATGACTGGTATTGATAGAATTCTGCACTTATCTCTCTCTTACACACTACTCAGCCAGTATATATTCTTATATTTTTTAAATTAAAATTTGTTGGTATAGACACTGAGGATTCCCAGAACTTTACCAATGTGAGAACTATCAAATAATTTAGTATTTCTCAGTGGACTAGGTAATTTGATAGCTGAATACATACGTTTTAAAATGAATCAGTAAGATGTATTTATTCTAAACTTTTTATAAATAAACTACAGACTATGGAAAAAGAAGTAAAACAAGTTTGGTACAATATATTTTTATGAAGTATATCTTTTGTATTTGCTTTTTATTTACAGATAAACTTTTCTGGTAGAATTGACTTATAGGACTCTTGCGTTAGAAATTTTTTTTTAAATTGACAGATATCTTCTGGGAATGTTTATAGATTATCCAGGGGCAATTAGCAAACGATCCAGATTATTTTTCTACTTGGGCTCCACCTCAGCCTTTAAAGAGAAGCATATCCAAATGGGCTCTTTAGAGCTACCTTGGACTACTAGATAGGCCCCAAAACATTCTTCCCTAAAGTTTAGTTGTCCTAGTTGAGCTACCCACTCTAGCCCTTTGAGGAGACCAAAGGGATCTCATCTTAATCTTTTCATTAAAATTGGTTAATGAATGAATGATCCACACATAGAGAAATATGGGACTTTGTCTAATTAAAAGTTCCACCTAGCATTGAAGGAATGGTGGCAGGCAAACTGTGCAGAAATCATTATGTGTGTGTGTGTGTGTGTGTGTGTGTGTGTGTTGATATGTATGTATGTATGTATGTAAGTAATATACTGCTTTTAGGCAACAAATGAGATGACTTAAATGGAATTCTTTTCATGATTGATACCCATCTTTCTAAAACCAAGATTAATTCAGGGATCAATCATCAATTTTATAACTTCTGTGGTGAAGGTTATATGGTACAAATTCTAAATAGGAGACAATTCACTTCTAATTTCTCTCTATATTTGCTAAATCTAACACCGAATGTGATATTTCTAACTTGTGTCTTCTAGTCACAATTTATTCAGTTTTCGAAGACCCTTTATAACTTATTTCATGGAGACCCTGAAGAAGAATCATTATATCAAGCCATTGCTGTTGTAACCAGCCTTTTGCTCAGGATGGAAGAAGTTGGAAGGAAACTACATAGCCCTACATCATTAGCCAAAGGATTGTCTGGTACAGTTTGTGCTTCTGGAGGACCCAGTGAGGGGAAAACAGAGAGCAGCTTGGATAAAGATCCCTCCTTGCTCAAGGAAGAACCTCAGTGGTCATTTGCATTTGAACAGATTCTTGCATCTTTGTTGAATGAACCAGCATTGGTGAGGTTTTTTGAAAAACCCATAGATGTAAAAGCCAAAATAGAAAATGCAAAAACCTCTCAGTTATGTTCTAGAACCAAGATGTAAATCTCTTAACAGGAATTGCCTATCAGACAAGTTTACTAAGATTCCTAGTTGTCAGTTTCTGGGATTAGAAATCAGGGATTTATCTTGCTACCAATGTATTTAAAGGTTTAAAAAAGATATTTAGAAGAACAATGATTCATTCCTTTGTGGTAACCTCTAATTTTGATATCCTCCAACAAAAATGTACTTTTTATACTTCACAAGATATGCAATATCAGGAGAGTATGCTAATTGGTACCACCGGAGGGCACCACTATGTCACTTTTAGTAAGGAAATTACTAGTTTGTGCTGCTATTTACATATGAATTACTGATAATTTGAAAATGTGTTATGTTTGAATTTTAGTGATGATGATATGTAAAACTGATAAATGCTGCTTTCCAAATTGCCTCAGTCCTATTAGAAAGCTTTAGAAAACTAGGCTCTTAGATTTATAGCCTTAATTATCCACAAGATTACCATATGGCGGGCGCTCATTTTCAACTTATCTAACTGAAATAATATTAACTTTTTAAAGCAAATCTCATCTGGTCTTCTAATAATAAAATGGTTTTATTTTTGTTTTTTTGTTTGTTTGTTTTGTTTTTTGTTTTGTCTTTTAGTAACTTCTGAATTCTCCCTACCTGAGAAGTTCAGAAGCTACTTACTCATACTTCTAACTCTGTTACTGATAAAAACAAATCAAGAACTCAAAGCTCGGCTAATATAAGGGAAACCAATATTAGATTTGGACTTAAGCTAGATAAAGCCAGCTTTTTTAGAAGGGTTAAGAAATAGTTCAATTAACTGTATAGGCCTCTCATTAAACTGAGAAATTACTTGAAGTTTTTCAGAGCACTGCTATTTGTGGTATTTGTCTCAGAATAGCTTGTGACTGCTTTGGTTCTAGGATTTTCACCAGTCATGTTTTAAGTTACATTAGATAGACTGAGTTGTTTTAGTCTGGCAAGTTCATAAAGTTTACTTGTGTATAATGATTGTTAAGGTAATGTATAGCATTGGTGGTATCTGTCTAAAAAGTTTTGACTATCTGATTTAGATGTATAATTTCTATATACTTAAGCTGCTTATGTATCAGTCATTGCAGTGAAAGTCCACATAGAAATAATTCAGAAACGATTTGCTGAAACATTTTAGAGTTTAATAAGTTTATATGTGAAGTACCACACATCTGCTATTGTACAATGATTGATAAATTAAAACTGCAGTAGCTCTAGAAAGACACAGGGCTCTATGCTTATATACGAAGTCACTATTGCACATACTTTGTTGACTATTTTGTAAATTGTATTTACAAAAAAGATACTTTCTTAAGAGCATATGTTATTACTGTTTGATATGATTTTAAAGTCAGAATATTGATGACTACCTTAGTATTATATTGTAGCCTAGGTTAATTAAAATTGAATGCTTAAAGAGATTTTTGAGTTGCAAAAAGATTATACGTGCAAGTTTAAAAGACAAGCATTTATTTTCTGAGTCTGCAGGAGAAATAAGCTAAACACATAGTTTTATAGTCGCTACCTTGTTAAGCAAATGGGTTGTTCTTAATATTAAAAATCTTATGTAGCTGTGTTAAACTGAACCAGTGCATTACACCTTATACATTAAATTAAATATTATAAGGTAGTTTTACTTGTCTTATAAAGCAAAATATAAATCTGTTATAATAAACATGAAAAATGTTTTTCTTAAAGAAATTACTATATTATTTGTTGTGATGTACTTTTATTTACACTTAGTTATCACTTGAGGACTTCCCTCCTGCGTTAAGATTCAGTTGCAGAGGACAGAATTCACTCTAATTAGTTTAAGTCAGGAAAAGATTTATTAGCAGACATTAAGTAGCTTACACAATTATCTAGAGGACTGACTCTAAATTGAGCTTTCAGGAACAGCTTCCAAAGCTATACCACAGAACCAGGCCACCAAGGGAGTTGCTGATTCTTCTACAATTAGGAAACTGCTACTTCCTCCTGCCATGATGAAAAGCCATCACTACAGCTGCTGCCTCCAGAGCCATAATCCACCAGCTATGATTTGCACCAGCAAAGTAGATGCCAAGCCTCTCAGTACCCACAGCTAGTGATTAAATTGCAGTAGAACAAACAAACACCTAAACAACAATTTTTATCAGCAGAAATGGCAGTAGCATAGCCTCCACCTTCCTTCTGTCATCCAAGTCTCACAAGTATGCATCTGATTGGTCTATAATATATACAGAATCCTAGTTGCAGGGGAATCTGAGAAAAGTCCTTTTAGCTTTTTAGCCTCCGTAGTACAGGAAGGCACTAAGAGGCTGGAATGGATATCGGACACCCTATTTGTTTTCTATTGCTGTGTGACAAATTACCACATACACATTTATTATCTTACCATTTCAGTGAGTCAGGACTCTGGACTCAGCTTAGCTGGATCCTCTGCTTAGGATCTCACAAGACTGCAACCAAGGTGTCAGCCAAGCTAGTTCCCATGTAGAGGCTCAACTGGGGAAGAATCCACTTCCAAGCTCACTCAGGCTGTTGGCAGAATTTATTGTTTTATGATTGTGATCTGGAGGCTCCAACTTTTTGCTGGTAGTCAGCTGGAAGCTATCCTCATTTCCTAGAGACTTCAGCTCCTAGCAGCTGTCCTGAGCTTCTTCAGGCTGCCCAAAGTTCCTTGCCATGTGGGCTTCCCCAAAATGGCCACTTACTTGATCAGTCCAGCAAGAAGTCTCCAGAGCTAGTTTGCTAGCAAGACAGTGTCCTGTATAATGTAACATAATCTCACAGTGGTGACATCTGATCTCCTTTGCCATATTCTGTTGGTTAAAGGCAGGTCACAGGTCTCACCCACTCTCAAGAGGAGAGGATTACAAAATGGCATGAACATCAAGAGGCAGGATCATAGATGCCAAAGAGTATTTCAAATGGCTGTACCAATTAATACTTCAATCAATCATAATTAACAGTTCTGGTAGCTCTGCATCCTCACCAACACTTGGAAAGGTCTGCCCTCTTTCATCTTAGCTATCCTGGTGAGTGTATAATGGTATCTCATTGTGGTTTTAATTTAGATGTCCTTGATTTTTTTAAAAAATGTAAACTACTGAGGTATAATTTGCATGCAAATTAATGCACTCATTTAACATGTACATTTTGATGAGTTTGACACATTTATACACTTTTGTAACCAACCACACCATAGTCAAGGCATAAAACATTTTCATCACCCTAAAAAGTTCTCCTGTTCCCCAACCAGGTCAACTTCTCTTACCCCTAGGCCCAGGCAACTCTTGATCTGCTTTCTGTCATATATTAATTTTATCTTTACTAGAGTTTCATTGAAATTGAGTTACACAGTAATTTCTCTTTTATGTCTGCCATTTCTCAGCATAGTTTAAGATTCATCCATGCTATTGCCTATATCAGAAGTTTATTCTTTTTAGTATTTCATTACTGTGAATATACCACAATATGTATATCCATTCACCTGTTTATTGTCATTTGAGTTGTATCCAGGTTTGGCTATTATGAATAATGTTGCTAGGAACATTTGCATACAAATCTTTTTGTGAACATGTTTTCATTTCTCTAGGATAAGTACCTAAGAACGGGATTGTTGGGACATGTAGATATATTTTTTAACCTGATAAGGAACTTCCAAACTGTTTTCTAGATTAGGTATATTATTTTGCGTTCCCATCAGCAATATATGAGAGCTCCAATTGCTCCACATTCTCACCAGCAGTTGGTGTTCCTAAATTTTGTCTTTAGAATTTTGGCCATTCTAGAAAGTGTGTAGTAGTATTTCATATTGTAGTTTTAATTTGTAGTTCACTGATGACTGTTGGTGTTCAGCATCATTTAATGTATGTATGGGCCATTCTTACATCTTATTTTTTGAAAAGTTATAATCCTTTATGATTTTTAAAATTTTTTTCCAGTTTCATCGAGAAATAATTTACATAGATCACTATATAAGTTTAAGGTGTATATCAAGATGGTTTGATTTACATATATTGTGAAATGATTTACCGCAATAGGTTTAGTTAGCATCCATTTCATTTAGATACAATAAAGAAAAAAATTTTCTCTGTGATGAGAATTCTTAGGATCTACTCTCTTAACAACTTTCCTATGTATTATACAGCAGTGTTAACTGTAGTCACCATGGTGTACATCACATCTCTAGTATTTATTTATCTTATAACTGGGACTTAGTGCCTTTTGGCTACCTTCCTCCAATTCCCCCTTCCCACACCCCCAGTCTTCGGTAACCACAAATCTTGGCTATTGTAAGTAATGTTGCTATGAACATGAGGGTGCAGATATATTTTTGAATTAGTGTTTTTGTTTCCTTTGGATATATTTCTAGAAGTGGGATTGCTACATCATATGGTATATCTATTTATAATTTTTTGAGGAAACAGTATTATTTTCCATGTCTGTACCAGTTTACACTTCCACCAACAGTGTACAAGGGTTCTCTTTTTTTCACATCCATGCCAGTATTTGTTATCTCTTGTCTTTTTGATGATGGCCATTCTAACAGGTATGAGTTGGTATCTCATCGTGGTTTTAATTTGCATTTCCCTAATGACTAGTGATGTTGAGCACCTTTTCATGTACCTGTTTGTCATGTGTATGTCTTTAGAGAAATGTCTATTCAGGTCCTCTGCCTATTTTTTTTTTTTAAGTGGATCATTTGGTTTTGTGTTTGTTTGTTTGTTGCTATTGAGCCATACGAGTTCTTTAGATATTTTAGATATAAACCCCTTATCAGATACATGGTTTGCAAATATCTTTTTCCCATTCTGTAGGATGACTTTTCACTTTGTCGATGATTTCTTTTGCTATGCAGAAGCTTTTTAGTTTGGTATAGTTCCACTTGATTATTTTTTTATTTTGTTGCTTGTGCTTTAGATGTGATTTCCAAAAAAATCATCACTAAGACCCATGTCAAGGAGCTTTTTTCCTATGTTTTCTAGGAGTTTCTTGGTTTCAGGTCTTACATTAAATCTTTAATCCATTTCAAGTTAATTTTTCTGAGTGCTGTAAAATAGGGGTCCAGTTTCATTCTTTCACATGTGAATATCCAATTTCATTTTACTATATCAGTTTATCTTTTCTGGTCATTTTATAAAAAAGAATCGTACAATATTTGATCTTTTCCATCTCGCTATTTTCACTTATAAAGTTTTTGAGGTTCACTCATGTGGTAGCTATCAGCAGTTAGTTCCTTTTCATTGTTGAGTAGTATTCCATTGCATGGATATATCACAGTTTGTATTGGTTCAACAATTGATGTACATTCGGATCATTTCCACCTTTTGGCTATTATCAGTAATGCTTCTATGAACATTTGTGGTACTAGTTTTTTTTATGATCATATGTTTTCATTTTTCTTAAGTATATTCCTAGGAATGGAATTTCTGGGTGGTAATGATAACTCTGTTTAACATTTTTAGGAATTGCCAAATCATTTTCCAAAGTAGCTGCACCATTTTACATTTCTACCAGCAATGTATAAATTTTCCAATTTATCTGCATTCTCATCAACACTTGTTATTGTCTGTCTTTTTTATTGTGGTTACCCAAAGGGATGTGGAATGGTATCTCATTGTGGTTTTGATTTGTTTCCCTGGTATCTAATGATATTGAGCATATTTCTGTGTTTTTATTAGCTGTTATGGGCTGAATTGTGTTCCCCCAAAATTCATGAGGTGGGATCTTATCCAACTGAGATGCCATAGCCACCCCAAATACAGGATCTGCATGGCTCTGTGGCCTTGAAGAGGAGGCTGAGCTTGTGTCCATAGAGACTCTCATTTTTGGGCCCTCAAAGCCCCAATGATCTTCTGTGGTATTTGGGTAGCCATTATTCTTTTCACCCTGCCACACCCATCAGCGTCCTTGGCTTGATGAGAGCTTCCCTGAGGTCTGACAGAGTTGAGCCTGAAGACACTGAGGCCAGCCAGTCTGGCTTAGAGTAGCCGTCACTGCTATTAGATCATGAAGGCAGGTGTGGTTCACTGTTGCTTCTGAGTTTGTGCTTAGCCAGTGGCAGCAGTGGAGAGGGCTCTGGATCTCCACCAGACAGGAGTTGCAGCCTGTCCCTTGCCCTACCCACTATTCACCTATCTCCACTTTTCATTGCCCATTCTTTTCTTTATACTACATCTTTGAAAACCAGTGTCTATTTCACACTTACAGAAAATCTCAGCTTGGACTAGCCATATTTCAAGTGCTCAGTCATCCCATGTGGCCAGTGACTACTGTATTGGACAGCACAGTTCTATAGCTTGACTTATTTTTGTCTGCTTGTTCTGTCATTTACAGAAAGAGGTAGAATTGGCCTGTAACAATGATTATATTAGCTTTTGCTTCTATCAAGTTTTGCTTTATTTTTTTATTTAGGTATAGTTAGTATACAATATCATATTAGTCATAATAGTTTCAGATATACAATATAGATTTGACATTTTTATACCTCACAATGTGATCACCCCACTAATTGTAGTAATCATCTGTCACCATGCAAACTTATTACAGTATTAGTGACTATTTTCCCCTTCATTTTTTCAGCTATCTCCTACCCACTCCCTTCTGATAACCATCCCCTTTGTATCTGTTTCTGTGAGTCTATTTTTGTTTTGTCTTGTTTAGATTGCACATATTAAGTAAGACTTTATGGTATTTGTCTTTCTCTGCCTGTCTTGTCTCACTTAGCATAATACCTTCTAGATCCATCTGTGTTAGTTATGCTTTAAAAATTTTGAGTCTATGTTATTGTGTACGTTAGAATTAAAAACATTTATCTCCTCCTGGTAGATTGAATCTATACTTATTATGAAATGATCCTTTTTCTCTTTAGTTCATGCTTCTTGCATTAACCCTTTAACTCATTTAGTCTCTTCCTGACTTATTTGCTACTGTTGCTGTATAATTTAATTCTCCATACATTGTTGATTTTATATGACATTATTATTGTTGATCCATACAGTCAATATTTACTTAGATTTGCAAGCAGGTTTACTGTTTTTATCATCCTTCATTACTTGCTTCCATAAGCTGCCATCTTGGATCATTTGTATTTAATGCTTCCTTTAGTGGGAATCTGCTGGTTAACAGATTTTCTTAGTTTTTGTTTGTCTGAAAATATCTCTAGTTTACCTTTTTCTAAAATTTTTCTAATGAGATCATTTTAGATCCACATGCAGTTTTTTAAAAAGTAATATAGAAAGATCTCATATACTTTTTACCCAGTTCCCCCTAATGGTATAACATCTTGCTTAAATATAGTACAATATTAAAACTAGGAAAGTGTCATTGATTCAGTACACTGACCTTATTAAGATTTCCCCAGTTTTAATTGTATTTGTGTGTGAGTGTCTTGTTCTATGCAGTTTTATCACTTGTATAGATTCGTGGGACCGTGATCACACCCAAGATACAGAGCAGTTCTCTATCACAAGGCATTCTGGTGCTACCCTTTTACAGTCACATCCATCTCCCTCCCAAGAATCCCATCTCCCAGAAACTACTAATCTAGTCTCCTTTTCTAAAATGATATTATTTCAAACATCACATAAATATAATCATATAGTATATGACCTCTAGGGATTGTTTTTTTTTTTTTTTCATTCATCACAATTCCCTGGAGGTTCATCCAGGTTGTTGTGTGTATCTTTCTATTGCTGAGTAGAATTCTGTGGTATGGATATGCCCCAGTTTTTTTAACCATTCATCCATTGAAGTACATCAGGACTTTTCCAGTTTTCGGATATTATGAATAAAGCTGCTATAAACATTCATGTACAAGTTTTTATGTAAACATAAGTCTTCATTTATCTGAGATAACTGACCAAGAATGCAGTTTCTAGATTGTATGGCATGTGCATGTTTAGTTTTGTGAACAACTTCCATACTCTTTTCTCAGGGTGGCTGTACCATTTTATATTCTCACCAGCAATGTTTAAGTGATCCAGCTTTTCTGCAACTTCTCTAGCATCAGATGTCATCACTAGCTTTATTTTAGGTAACCTGATAGGCATATCATAGTATTGCATCATGGTTTTAATTTACATTTCCATAGTGGTTAATGTTATGGCTTGAATCATGTCCCCTCCCCCAAAATTTATATGTTGAAGTCTCAATTCCCAGTACCTCAGAATATAACAATTTGGAGATAAGGTCTTAAAGAGGTAAGTTATGAGGCTGTTAAGGTGGAAACCTAATCCAATATGCTTGGTGTCTTTATGAGAAGAAAAAGAAACACCAGGGGCACATCTGCATAGATAGACAACCATCAGCAAGCCAAGAGGTAAGGCCTCGAGAGAAATCAACCCTGTCAACACCCTGATCATGGACTTTCAGCTCTGAAAGTATAAGAAAATAAATTTCTGATGTTTAAGCCAGTCTATGTTATTTTGTTATGGTAGCCCTAGCAAACTAATACAGGTAATGATGTTAAACATCTATTCATGTGCTTATTTACCATGTGTACATCCTCTCCAGTGAAATGTCTGTTCATGTCTTTTGACAACTTTCTAATTAGGTAGTTTGGATTTTTTACTGTTGAGTTTTGAGATTTCTTTTTTATATTTTAGAAATGAGTACTTTGTCAGCTATTTGGTTTACAATATTTTCTCCCCGTATATAGCTTGAGTTTTCCTGTAATGCATAGGATTTTGATGAGGTCCACTTAATCAATTTTTCCTTTATAATATTGTGATTTCGGTGTCAAGCCTAAGAATTATTTGACTTGTTGTACATCCCTAAGATTTAGTGCTATGGTTTTCGCCAAACCTTTTTATAATTTTATGTTTTACATTCGTGTTATCCGTTTTGAGTTAATTTTTGTATAGGATGTGAAGTTTAGGTAAAGGTTCATTTTTTGCCTCTGCATGTCCAGTTGGTCCAGCACCATCTTCTGAAAAGGCTCTTTCTCCATTGAGTTGCCTTTGTACCCTGTCAAAAATCAGTTGAATATATTTGTATGGGTGTGTTCATTTTCATTTTTTTATCAAAAACAATGGGCGACATTGATTAATAAAATCAAATAAGTTTCAAGTGTACAATTCAACAGTATTTTGCATACATAGTGCATTTTGTGTTCACAACCCAGAGTCAGATTTCTTTCCAGATATTTGACCGCTTTTACCCCTACCTATCTCCTCCTACCCCCCTTCCCTCTGGTAACCACTAATCCACTGTCCATGTCTATGAGTCTGTTTGTCATGTTCGTTGCTTTCAATTTTATATCCCACATATGAGTGAAATCATATGGTTTTCAACTTTTGTCTATTTGACTTATTTCGCTTTGCATGATTATTTCAAGATCCATCCATGTTGTTGCAAATGTCAGTATTTCATCTCTTCTTAGGGCTGAGTAATATTCCATTGTATATATGTATCACTGCTTCTTTAGCCAATCATCTATTGTAGGACACTTCAGTTGCTTCCATGTCCTGGCCATTGTGAATAATGCTGCTATGAACATCGGTGTGCAAATATCTTTTCGGATATGGATTTTCAAGTCTTTAGGGTAAATACCCAGTAGAGGGATTGCTGGATCATGTGGTAGATCAATTCTTAGTTTTTTGAGGAACCTTGATACTGTTTCCCATAGTAGCTGTACCAATTTGCAGTCCCGCCAGCAGTATATGAGGGTTCCTTTTTGCCCATAGCCTTTCCAGCACTTGTTATTACTTGTCCTATTGATGACAGCCATTGTAACAGGTGTGAGATGGTATGTCATTGTGGTTTTGATTTGCATTTTCCTAATAACTAGTAAGTTGTGCACCTTTTCATATGTCTGTTGGCCATTCGTATGTCTTGGGAGAAGTGTCTGTTCATGTACACTGCCCATTTTTTAATTGGATTGTGTATTTTTTTTATTGTTGAGTTGTATGAGTCCTTTGTATATTTTGAATATTAGTCCATTGTTGGAGGCGTTGTTCGCAAATATATTCTCTCATTTGGATGGTTCCCTCTTTGCCTTGTTGATGGTTTCTTTTGCTGTGCAGAAACTTTTTAGTTTGATACGGTCCCATTCATTTATTTTTGCTTTTACTTCTCTTGCTTTTGAGCTCAAATTCATAAAATCTTCTCTAAATCCGAGGTCTGTGAGTTTAGTACCTATGTTTTCTTCTATGCAATTTATTGTTTCAGGTCTTATATTCAGGTCCTTAATCCATTTTGAGTTAATTTTGGTGTGTGGTGATAGACAACAGTCTAGTTTCATTCTTTTGCAGGTGGCTGTCCAGTTTTCCCAGCACCATTTATTGAAGAGGCTTTCTTTTCTCCATTGTATGTTTTTGGCTTTTTTGTTGAAAATTATTTGCCCATATATGTGGGGATTTACTTCTGGACTCTCAGTTCTGTTCTATTGGTCTGTGTGTCTGTTTTTCTGCCAATACCATGCCATTTGGATTATTGTCACTTTATAGTGTAATTTGAAGTCAAGCAGGGTGATATCTCTGGCCTTGCTCTTTTTTCTGAGGATGGCTTTGGCTATTGGGGTCTTTTGTACTTCCACACAAATCTGATGATTTCTTGTTCTATTTCTTTAAAAATTGCCATTGAGATTTTGATGAGGATTGCATTAAATCTGTATAATGTTTTAGTTATATATAAGGTCATTTTAACTATGTTGATTCTTTCAGTCCAAGAACACGGAATATCTTCCTATTTATTTGTATCTTCTTCAATTTCTTTTAATAATGTCTTATAGTTTTCAGTGTATAGGTCCTTCACATGCTTTGTTAGGCTTATTCTTGGGTGTTTTATTCTTTTCGTTACAATTGTGAAAGGAATTTTTTTTTTCATTTCTTTTTTTGAAAATGCATTGTTAGCATATAGGAACGCTATAGATTTTTGAACATTGATTTTGTATCCTGAAACTTTACTGTAATTGCTTATTATTTCTAATAGTTTTTTTTTTAGTAGAGTCTTTAGGGTTTTGTATATAGAGAGTCATGTCATCTGCAAAAAGTGACAATTTGACTTCTTCATTCCTTATTTGTGTGCCTTTTATTTCTTTCTCTTGCCTGATTGTTCTTGCTAGGACTTCCAATACTATATTGAATAATAAAGGTGATTGCGGACAGCCTTGTCTTGTTCCTGATCTTAGAGGGAAAGTTTTTAGTTTTTCACCATTAAGCATGATGTTAGCTGAGGGTTTGTTGTATATGGTCTTTATTATTTGAGGTTCTTTCCTTCTATACCCATTTTATTAAGTGTTTTAATTATAAATGGATGCTGTATCTTGTCAAATGCTTTTTCCGTATCTATTGATATATGATTCTTATTTTTTAATTTGTTTATGGGGTGTATGACATTAATCGATTTGCATATGTTGAACCATTCCTGTCCCCCTGGAATGAAGCCCACTTGATCGTGGTGTATAATCTTTTTAAGATGTTGCTGTATTCGGTTCGCTAGGATCTTATTTAGGATTTTTGCAACTGTGTTCGTGAGAGATATTGGTCTGCAGTTTGCTTTTTCTGTGTTATCTTTACAACATTTTGGTATCAGGATAATATTGGCCCTGTAAAGTGAGTTAGGAATTATTGCCTCCTCTTCAATTTTTTGGAAGGTTTTGAGGAAAATAGGTATTAAATCTTCTTTGAATGTTTGGTAGAATTCACTGGTGAAGCCATCTGGTCCTTGACTTTTACTTTTTGATAGGTTTTTGATGATTGTTTCAATTTCCATACTGCT
>NW_011889200.1:528802-548881 GCF_000151845.1 Pteropus vampyrus | reverse complement strand
TTTCCTTAAGTTTGGGAAATTCTTGTTGACTGTTTGTTTGAATATGCTCTGTTCTCTTTTCCCTCTCTTCTCCTGGTATACCTATTATGTTGCTTTTTCTGATGGTATCAGATAGTTCTTGTAGAGTTCTTTCATTTTTTTTTTCATTTTCAAGTCTCTCTACTTTCTTCTGCATTATTTCCAAATTTCTGTCTTCAATATCCCTAATTCTTTCCTCTATCTGGTCAGCTCTATTTCCTAAGCTTGCTATTTCATTCTTCATCTCTTTTAATGTGTCCCTAATCTCCAGAAGTTCTATTTGGTTCTTTTTTGTGGTTTCAATCTCCTTGGTAGTGTATTCATTTTGTTCATTTATTTTGTTTCTAATTTCTTGGAATTGTTCAGAATTTTTGTGCATCTTGTTGAGTTTTTTCAGAAGTGCAATCCTGAAATCTCTGTCATTTAAATTGCATATTTCTATGTCTTCAAGCTTATTTTCTGGAGATGTTTCACTTTCTTTCTGAGCTTCCTGTCTCCTTGGTTTTTCATGGTGTTTGATGGACTATTAATCTGCTTCGGCATTAATGGGAGTGTACTCTGCTTTTTTTTATTTTTTATTTTGTTTTATTTATTTTTTAAGAAAAATGAGAAATTTTATTATATAGTGATCTCTTTTTAGGACATTGATAAGAGGGGGCTTTTCTTTTGATTTCCAGTAAGTGGTATCCATGTTTCTTGGATATGATTTAAGGCTAAAAATGCTCTTTCCTCTCTGGCATGTGCCACCTCTGAGATCGGGTCCCTGGGTCCCAGGGCTCCACCTCCTTGAAAGGGTGTGATGGGCAATGGAGGTCTGAGTCTCTGAAGCGGTCCTGAGTTCCCGTTACTGCCCCAGTAGACAGATGCAATGTTCTCATGTTTCCTTCTGACTCAGCCAGACTGGGTGGGGGTGGGGTTGATTGGGAGAGGTCTGATGTATATGTGGCTGTTTTCCTTCCCTTAGTGCTGTCCCCAGGTTTCTGCTGTCTTGCTTTGATATCACCATGCCTGTCTTTGGTACTAGCTGTAGTGTATGTTTCAGTACTAGTTGGGCAAATTCCCCTGGGACAAATTTCCCTGAGGCTTAGTGGTGGTAGCTCTGAGAGGATATGGTGGGGGCAGGTGTTCTCTGGGTCGGTGGGGGATGGGGGCATGGCCAGGCTCCTGACTCAGCCTCCCTCTTGGCAATGGCAGTTGCTAAGCCAAGGCGGTTGCTAAGCCACAGCTGTTGCCCCTCCACACTGCCCTGCTCTCTGCCCTGATCTCTGGGCTCCACTGTGTGGAATATGCTAATCACTCAAGCGGCACTGCTTGGGGCTTCTCAGGGCCATGAAATGTCCCCTCCCTCTCCTCCTGCAGGGAGCTCCAGCTGCATATTGCAGCTCCTTTGTTTCACATTCCTAATCTGCCTCCCAGTCTGGCTCGGATTTGCACACCTTTGGATGCTCTGATGTGCATATCTCTCAGACTTGCTTGCGTGCAGTTTGGGTGTTATTTGTTGAGTTGTAGATGTTCAGCTTGTTATTTCAAGGGGAGATATCAGGGGAGATCCCTCATGTCACCTTGCTTCTGACATCTCCCACTTTCATTTTTGAAAAGTATTTTTGCTGGATATTAAATTCTAGATTTTTTTTTTTTTTGGTTTTCTTTTTCTGGCAATTTGACAATATCATCACATTATCTTTTGACTTCTGTTGTTTCTGTGGTCAGTTTTATTGTTGCTCTTTTGAAGTTAATCTTTGTTTTGTTCTCTAACTGCCTTACCCTTAACTCAAAAATATAAAAAAACAATGTAAGCCCTTTAAAGTGCATTTGGAAAAAAGAGAGTAAAATCATGTTTAATGTTACCACCCTAACACAACTAAAGAATTGCACTTTTGGACTCTCGTTTCTGCAAGCATTTTTAAGGTGGTTAATCTTTAATCCTCTGACTATTTCTCTTTTTAATTATACTCTCTTTGATCTGTTTTCAGTTGTGGTGTGTCCAGCTGCATGTGATATTCTTGGAGCCACAAAAACAGATATGAAGAAGCCTTGCAAACATCTACATTTATAATTCTTCCCTTCTATGCAATAGTAAGAGAAACATTTTCCTTATCTACTAATTCCTCACAGATGTATTTATGGTTTTTTATATGTTTAAGGGGGGAAAGGTACATGAAAAATATATAACATATTACATAAAGACTAGTATCTTCACCCTTCCCTTTCTTAAAAATGAAAAGGAACTCTCTTTTAATAATTTTATTTTTATTGCCATGACTCTGCCTTCATTTTACTTTTTTTATGTTTCGGCAAACATTTCGATCAGCTGGAATTTCTGCTACCACTTTTAGTGTTTTTCTTGTGTCTGTGGTAATGCTTTTATGGATTATTTCAAAGTTTTTCCAGGATTTTAAAGATTTTTTTTTTCATTTTTAATAGTTTAGAATTTAAGTAGTACGAATTCTTAAAGTAATTTCTAGGGAAAAAATCTATTTTCTAAGATGCTAAGTAAATTCAGAGTGGCATAATACGTTCATTGTACTCAAATACTCAGGCAGCCTAGCTTTGAAGAAATAGCATGAACTGAAGATTTTGTAAGCCATTGCCCATGTCAACTACCAAAAGTCACCATTCCCAGCAATTCAAGCAAAACTACTGCTCTCATATTCACAGTTTTGTATATACAGAGCCTTGTGGACAGCTTCCCTAGCATCTCCAAGTTGATTAGACAATGGAATATCCAGGAAAGATAGGCAGACATAAAAATAGAAATATTTCTGCTACCTCCAGGAGTAAAGCCATGAGCGTTAACTTCTCTAGTAATTTACCTGAATGGCTTTTATGCCAGATTGCCAAGGCTTTCTCCCAGAAATTTTTGTGGCTTGTATCTGCATTTGAAAGGCAGACCGGTATACTGAAGTTCCTTTCACAGTGCTTATTAAAATTCAACTATGAAATAAAATTTTACAATTTAGGAGTGGTTTCTCATACAACTATCCATTCGAACTTCATTCCAACAAGCCTGTGGAGTTGATAGACTAAAGACAGTCCCCATTTTAGAGGTGGAAACTAAATCAATTGTCCAAGATGCTACAGATAATAAATGACAGAACCTGAACAAGTACCTAAGTCAAGTCTCCTGATTCTGGTGCTCTTTCCTTCCCACAACATTGCCCTCACCTTAGAAAATATTAATAGCCATTAATAAAGGGTGATAAGTTTTCAAAGAATAGATTTTTCTTTTAAACTTTTCTTACCTATGGAAATCATTATCAGTTTTCCAAAAGTGTTTATTTATTTTGATAATTATTTAATTATCAAAACATGGATCTGTTTGATCAGGGGAAATTTTCACTGTTAGTACAAGGCAAAGCCCCTACTCCCAGGATAACAATTTTACTATGTAGTCAGTTCACCTATGGGTGCCCATGAAAGAGATACACACAACTAGAAG
Source organism: Pteropus vampyrus (assembly GCF_000151845.1). Classification (NCBI taxonomy): domain Eukaryota; kingdom Metazoa; phylum Chordata; class Mammalia; order Chiroptera; family Pteropodidae; genus Pteropus; species Pteropus vampyrus. The sequence goes on along the minus strand of NW_011889200.1, from coordinate 545,424 downwards.
CTCAATTTAATTATACTCTTTTTAATTATACTCTCTTCGAGTATAATCGAGTGGAATCTGAATTTGCTCCCCAGGTCCTCAGAGATCAGAGGAAATTAAACAAGTGAACCCTCTTCACCCTCTTCCTGATGTATACATAGGCTGGGACAAGTCTCTGACCCTGGGCAAATATTCCTACATGTTGTGAGTTCAAGGAGGAGTTTTCATGCTTGAATCCTACCACTTCACCTTCTCAAGGCTTTCCACTGAGAAAGCTATATACACAAGGACCAATTATTAGAACAGCAAGTAAAGTGTCATTTAGTAATAAAAGCTTGATTCGAGAATTCAGCATATGGTAACCCCTCCCCTTTTTCTATTGCAGAGTTCTCTGGTTTGAAAAATGAATTGGAAAATGCAGCTAGAGCTACTCCCTCTGTTCTGAATATGAAAAGCTAAGGCCTTCACAAAAAATTTGACCTGACCTAATCATCCAGAGTAGGTGGAACCAACTACTGTATATAGGCACAGATGTGTATCACTTTTCATTGTGATGAGTCTGCTCACTGGTGAGATGTAGCCTAATGATTGATCTCAAATCAATCAGATTAGTAATGCCTATGCAGGAAGATCTAAGAAATAACGTATATCAAGTGCCTGTAATTTTGGGTGAAAATATTTGCTCTCCATCACAGACCAAGCCTGAAGCATGGAAAGAGGGTTAAAAATGTTCCTCTTCCCTCATAGTATACTCGCTGTTCCACATATATCTGTTGGGAAGAGTTGATATCAATGCTGTCTCCTTCCCTTGGGTGGCTTTGGTGATGAGAGAGTGAAGAGCAACTGAGTGCAGAAAAAGAAATTTAGTGCCACCCAGAGATCCAGTGCTCCAGGAGGAAGTAACAAGATTCCCCTCTCAGAACCAAGCTTGCCAGGGCTTCAGCATCAACCAGGGGCTAAGGGGGTCTTTGGGCTCAAAGACTTGTTATTTCAGCAGTTCTTGCACTGTTGCCAGTGTGTTAGAATGAGAATAGATCACAGCCTCTGGTACTGACAGTCAAGCGTGCATTCTCTACCCCCAGACTCTTGCAACATTGAGAGCTGTTATCAAACTGCTTTCCTCAGTGCCTGTAAACAGGTGCTGCCATCAGAACCCATGCTGATGACACACATCAATCCTTCCCAATCTTTGTACTGACTAAGGACGGAGACGCCCTTTTGAGCCCCTGATGATTATGTCTAATATAAGATGAGTAGCTAAATCAAGCTGGCTGTGAGTACAGGACAGTGGTTACTTTTTCAGTAGAGCATGAAGCTTGCTGGAGAGATAATGTTCATCTCTCCTTAAACCAGTCACCTAACATTTAATTGTATTCTTAGCATGTGTTGGAGATGTGGCTGTCTTGGGTCTCCAGTCCTGATAATTTCCTATTACTTCTTTTAGGAGGAGAATCATAGTTTGATATTTTACTGAGATTATAACATTGGCCTAATTAGAAGCAGGAAACTTGTGGGAGTGCAGTAATGTGGCCTCCAAATAATAAGCTGAATCCTGGGTTATAGATGTTTCACATTTAGCCATAGCTCAGTGCCCTGGTTTGTTGGGAAAGCACTAGACTCAACATAAGATTCTGGGGGCCAGTCTTGACTTCTGCACTGACTTGCTGCACAACCTTGAGCAAGTCACTTCCCTTCCCATCGTCTTTAATTTCCTCATTGAAAAACAGGAATATATGATGGGGAATACTAAGAGATTCAAATGAGATCATGGATATAGAGCTTCTCTGACATGCCGAAAATGTCTAAGACCTGTGTAAAGCAAGCTTATTAATATTCACAGGACAATGGAGGATAAAGAAGTATAGTCTATGATTCTTAAAAGTATATATGGAGAAAAGCAAGTGCGTTAGCCCAGGTATTACCCATAAGCCTCAGGTGAGTGTGTTGACAGTACCTCCCTTGGGGTAAGATAGTGGGCTTGGGGACACCAGGAGCCTAATAGAGCTAGGTAAGGGGGGTCAAGGGGAGTCAAAGATGTAACTACTAAAATGAGAGCGTGTGTCAAAAAAGAACATATATAAATATATGCACACAAACATACATACGTACTATACACACATATATCTCACATCTATGATGTGCCAAGTACTCTGCTAAGTCCCTTACATGTATTATCTCATTTAATCCTTATAATAACCCTGTGATATTAGCATGATTATCATCCCTATCTTAGAGATGAAAAAACTGAGACTTAGAGACTAATTTGCTATTTTTCCCATGGTCACTTAGCTAGCATGAAGGACCCAAGTCTAGTGTGACTCCCAAGCCTGTTCTCATAACCATCAGGCACTACTAAATTGCTAACCACAGAATCCTCTGGTTGGTTGGTTCTCCTGATCCCTTGCCTAGCGCTCTAAGTCCAGGTTCAGTCTAAAGGTCAGCCACTAGGGGGCGCTGCCTCCCCTGTTAATGGACACCAGTTGAATCCCTAAGGACTTGTGGGAACTGGCTGTTGTCTTCCAGGGGTGGAAGACTTCTCAGAGACCCCAGAGCCTGGTTCCAGGTTGTTCTTGGGACTCTTCCTCAGCCCCTTTTAATTCACACTTGGCCCCAGGCCCCAAGTGTCCCCAGTGATGTGGGTAAAAATGCCTTTCTATGACAGTTTGTGTGCTTCTCTTCCATGTAGGCCACAGACCAGGCGAGCTACCTGTCTTTATGGGACTCTCAGGGCTTTTGGGGGAGAATGAGTAAAAGGGTAGGAAGAGCCTAGTAGTTAAGAGCCAGGACTCTGTAGCTATACTGTCTGGGATCTCCCTGCAGCCTCCCCACTTCCTTGCTGTCATGTCACCTCCCTAACCCCCAGTTTACTATCTGTAAACATGATAGCACCACTCACCCTGCTGGGGGTTGATGAGTCTTGTTTGGGATAAGATGTGCCAAGCTTAATGCCTGGTGCACCACAAGAGATCTGGGTAATTGATAGTTTCTCACATTGGGCCCAGACCCTTCAAGCAGAAGGAATCGCTACACAGAGCCAGGGCTCATTCCACTCATAGGCCACAGGGCACTGAGGGGTGGGAACAGGTCTCTCAGACCCTTACCTCTGGTAGCCCTGTGCTTGCAGCCTAGATTCTGTGAGGGCCTGCCACTGCCCATCAGGAGACCCCCAAATATATCTCCTTTGGTGATACCTTTGTTGCCTTCAGTTCTTCCTGGCCTGGAGTTTTTCCTATCCTCTGGCTCACTTCCAGCCAGAACTGAAACCTTTCCTCTCTTGCCCTCCCAGAGATTTAATTCTTCACCAATCCCTGTAGATCCCACCTCTCGAAAGCATGGAGCTCTGGAATGAGTTGAGTCTGAATCCTGTCCTGCTTCTTATTGATGTAAACTGGGGCAAGTGCTGTCATCTCTCAAATCTTGGCTCAGCAATTTATATATTGTGTGACCTTGAGCAGATTCCTTAACCTTGCTGATGAACCTCAGTTTTCTCATCTATAAAATTATAATAATAGTACTTGTGTCTCTAGACTGCTATAAGGATTAAATGAGGTAATGCATGTAAAGTACTTTGCACTTAGAAGGTGTCACAGATTACCAGCTGTGTGATTTTGGGCAAGGTTTTTTTTTTTTTAAACCATGCAAAGCCTCAGCCTCCCTAACTGTATCTATCCCTTGGGGTTGTTATATTAAAGGAATTAATCCAAGTAAGTTTCCTAGCCACGCACCAAGTCCATAGTAAGAATTTGATAATCATCAGCTATTGTAGCTCTTACCCTCCTAGCCACCCTGTTGCCTAGTCTCCTCTGGACAGAGAAGGCCTCCCTTCCATCTCAGTAGGTGTTGCCACCTCCTACCCACCCACCCCCAGCTATGCCTGTGTGGTTATCTAGTGGGCAGTTTGCCTTCTGTCCTCCCGAGTCCCCTGTTGTAAAATGGTAGCTCAAGTTCATTGTTCTGTACTGTCAGGAACCTGGTGTTGGTTACTGTGTTTTTGGTTCACACCCAGCTGGCAAGGCTTGTAGCTACCTCCATGCAACTACACAAACCCATGTACAGAAATCATACTAACTCATTTTCTCATTCATAAATGGGCATAATAATTGTATCTATCTTCTAGGATTGTTGTGATTATAGTACCATAGAAGATCATGGCTGTAACATGAGTAGCAAGTGCCTGGCAAAAAGTGTTATAGCTACCACTTACTGAGCACTCACTCTATGTCAAGTTTTCATACTTGAGTTTCTGTGCTCGCATGGAGGTTGCCACAAGCCTTTCCAACTGGGAGTAAACCAAAAACACAGTAACCAACACCAGGCCCCTGACAGGTCAAAATGGTGAACTCAGGCCACCTAACAACCTTGTTTGGAAAGAGGATTGGCAACCATTTTACAACAGACCTGTGGTGGAAGGGAGACAAATGGCCCACTAGATAACCACGCAGATACATTTGGGGGCAGGAGTGAGAGGTGGGGAATTAGAAGAGGGGGCTTTCCTTGCCCAGAAACAGAGAATAGGCAACTTTTAATGAGCATGGGCAGTGTGTGTGTGGGGAGGGGGTAGGCAGGGAAGGGGAAAGAGAGAGAAAGAGAGATGAAGAGAGGGAGAGAGAAAGAAAAAATAAGTGACTACAGAGAGGGCTGAGAGCAGAGAGCTGACCTTGACACCTGAGAGGTGAGGCGGGCCTATAGATAGAGCCAGCATGTGGCAGATGTGGGATTTGACCTCAGGTAGTACTACCCCCAAAGCCCATGCTCTTAATCATTATAACATTAATCTCTGGTATAGAGTAGATGCTCAATAAATATTTAATGAAATAATTCATATTGCTGCCTCTTTCTGGAAAGTTTTCTCCCTCCATCTCTACCAGGGCCCATTCCTCAAGGCCCAGCTCAAATGCAGCCACATGCTCAACCAATGTGCCCTCTCTGTTGCTATGGGGTGGGGGAAACAAGAGGCTTCAGTGCTGAGGTGAGGAAGTATGGGGCACTAGGATGGGCCAGCTGGGATGGAGCCAGAAGAAGGACTCTGGATTTTGCATGGAGATTTTTTTCTTGAGTTTGTGTACTGGCTTTGAAGTTGCTACAAGGACTGGATATACCGAATACAAAGTAACTCACACTGGGCTCTGATTAGTAGTACAGTGAATTCCAATTTCTTAGCAACCATGTGTGCAGAGGACGAATGGAAGTCATTCCAGGGCAGGAGACTGGAGGAAAGTAAGACAAAATGTCTGCCACTGACCAACAGCAAGAGTGCAGTAAGGGGGAGGAGGGGAGAAAAAGTGAGGAACTCATTTAGAGTTGAGAATTACTGCTCCAAGGGTTTTAGGGTCTTTAAGCCCCTGGGGATTTAGAGATTTGTAATTCTATGCTATATAATACTCTAAAACCAAGGATATTGGGATTCCAAGGATTTAAAACCCCAACAACCTATGGTAAAAAGACTTGAACAATTTTTGAGCTATGAAATGTTGGGAACTTAGGACCCAAAACAAGGATTTTAAACGGAACACTGAACATGATAAAATACTAATCCCCCTTAGACTTCAAACCAATCTTGTTTTAACCCTTGGGACAGTAGTTTCCAATTAGTCTTCCCCACAATGTAGGGATCCCTACAGGTGCCTCACAGAAGGGGGTGGAAAGAATTAGTTTACAAGAGAGAGGACACCAGGGTGAGAATTTTGTGTCCCTCATTGTGGCTTTCACCAGGAGAGCTCCAGCTTTATTTGGTTTGTATCTTGGGCTTCTGCATTCAATTCAAAAGAAGGGTGTTCCTGCTAAAGCACAAAAAATAGGTTTTGAAACCACTGTCCCTGACCCCTGTTTCATGTGTTTTTCTTCTTTTATTAATGGGGGACAAACACTGCAAAGATGCTTTGACTGGTAAACCATCAGATGGTGCCAAGGAGATCAGGGGGAGATGGCTGACAAATTAGTCATTAGCAGACTTTAGCCTATAAGCTCATTTCTGTTATAAAATTAATAATAACCACTACTACAACTACAGTTTCTCTGACTACTACCACTTATTGAATGCTTATATTATGCACCAGAGGCTAAATCCTCACACCAATCCTGACAGGAAGTATCATTGTTTTCCCCATTTTACAGATGAGGAGACTGGGGCTCAGAGTGAATAAGTAACTTGCCCAAGGTCATATAGTTAACATATGGTAGATTCTACTTTACTTACTAGCAGAAACAGAATGGACTAAAGGCATTATAGAGGTCAAAGGTCAACTGCCTGGCAGTATTAATTAAGGGACAAGGTTAAACTTTGAGCAGTAGATGGCACCAGTGTGTGAGTTACATAGCTCGCTCAAGGCTGTGTCCAATTCAGGGAAGTTCCAGCTGGGCTCAGAACTGAAACATCTTGTCTCAAGTTCAGCCAGGAGGGAAAGAAAGATGGCCAGCATTTTGCTCCTGAATCAGATAAAGTTACTCTGTCCTGTTTGTAGCTAAGCAAAGATATGGGAAGCTAGCAAATTGGGGGATAGAGGTAGTTCTGCCAAGAACTGCTTTATAAAGACCTGAGAGTCTTTCTTCAACATTCTTGAGTGCCTCCTTCAGGCAGTGTGCTGTGTGATGAAGTCACACGGGTATATCAAACACAGCCCCATCTTATTGCATAAGAAGGGGGCAGATGCCATGGTAGGGGAGGCACTGAATGTAATGGGGGCACCCAACCTAGACTCAGGAGTCTGGGGAGGCTTCTCACAGGAGAGGTGTCTGAGCCACTCATTGGATGAATAGGAGTTTATCAAACATAAAAGTGGAAAGGCATTCTAGACAGAGATTTAAAGCTGCAGAAATGTTAAAAAGCATGGCACATTTAAGGACAGTGTAGGCTTCAAGTGTTGAGGGATGAGTCTGAAGAGATAGACAAGTGAAAGAGAATAAGAGGTACAAACTTCCAGTTATGAAATAAGTCACAGGCTATAATGTACAGCATAGGGGAAATAGTCAACATTGCAATAACTTCGTATGGTAAGTGATGGTTACCAGACTTATTGTGATCACAGCATAAGGTAAATAAATGTCAAGTCATTATATTGTGCACCTGAAATATAATATTATATGTCAACTATACTTTAATAAAAAATCAATTAAAAAAAGTCAAGAACTAGACAATTGGACAGCTTAGAATTTCAAGTTGAGGGCTTGATTTGTGAATATATTAGTAGAGAAGCCATCGATTCTTAAGAGGATTTGTGATTTAAAAGCAAAAGGTAAGTTCAACTGTTGGTGAGTCAATGAAGAACCATAGTAGGGCTTTATGCAGAGGCACAATATAATCTGATCTGGTGGCCAGTGTGGAGTATGAACTGCAGAGGGACATGCTGGAGGCACAAAAATTAGTGGCTCAAAGTACATAGCCAGATAACTGCCTCCACCGTATCGGGTCAGAAACCTGCAGGTAAGATGATCTAGAAGAGACTTTAGACATCTCTGGGGTCCAGCCCCTGCTCCCACCCCGCTATCAAGGGAGTCTGTCCCAATTCTGGTTGAGAAACAAGTGGACAGAGTCCTGGGGGTTGTTTGCTTGCCTGTCCCTATTCTAACACCAGTTTGGAGACAGTCCAAGGGACAGAGCTCTATTGGAGCAGCAAAGATTCACGGGTGAGGCAGGGCGGGGGAGTGGGGGAAAAGGACTGGGGCTATGTGCCAGTAGACCAGGATTCTAGTACCAGCTCTACCACAGACTAGCTGTGGGGCCTGCTCAAATTCTTTCCTACACTGGGCTTCAGTCTCTCCATCTATAATTCCACAGAAACCTTGGGTCTGCCCTCCCTAGAGCTGTTGTGAGAATCAAATGTGAGCAAGGCTGTGAAGGTGGTTTCTCAGATCTGCAGTCCTGGACTGGGGTCAAGGGCTCTCTAGGTAGGGACCTAGTCAGTGTGAACACACATGGCTGCATGTGAACATATGTAACAGGGGCTCCAACTCACCAAATGCACAAGTTTCCTCACCTGCCCTGGAGGGTCATTTGTAGAGTATAGCCAGGGCCTCCAAAGACAAGCCCCTCTAGGACATAGAGGAGAGATCTATCAGTGGAGGAAGAAAAGACTAAAAGGTAGACTCCCTTAGATAACAAAAGGCACCTCCAAACACTTGGCTTTGATGCCATCTACTCCAGGAAGCCTTTCCTAAGGACCCTGAGCCCAAGTCAGGGTAGAGGCCCTTCCCCTCTAGTTCAACAATGTTATCATTGCTCTTTTCGAAGTTCTGTAATTGTCTATTTACGTACCTTTGAACTTCTTAAGGGAAGATTTATGTTAGATCGTATCTGAACCCCCAACACCTAGCACAATGCCTAGTACACGGTAGGCATTTCAGTAAATATTTGTTGAACATGTTAAGTGTCTGGAGGAATTAATGAGGGTTGGGTGGAGAATATCTTGCTCCCTACCTCTTGTTCCAAGAAACAGAGCTGAGGATCCTACCATCTTCCTGGGTTGGAGAAAGGGGCCAGAAATATTCCTGGGCCCACTGCTTCCCCACTAGACTTCCAGAGGTAGAGAAAAGGTGAGCGGAAAACTTATGGTGTGGTCAGGAGACAGTCCCGCAGCCTAGATCACATGTAATACAGGTTTCATGGCATTCTCCCCTGTGCCTCTCAGTGGACTGAGCAACTTACCCATGAGAGCCTGGCTGCTCGGCTTTCAGCTTTGGCAATGCCCACTGTCCCCAAGTCCCCTCCTGTCACTCAGAGAGATTAGTAGAGTGAAAAAGCAATTGAGATATTCCAGCCCAAGATGTGGAGGGACACTCTCTAAGGCCTTTATTCCCTTCTTAGAGAACAGGTGCACCCTGGACATCTCATTTTCCTTCCTTTGCCAGGAACCTCGCCAAAACTGGAGTTCCACTTACCTTTCACTCCCATCTACTTCTTGTCCAGAACAGACAGGGGGTGATGGGCTTAACAGGCCAGGGAGTGCCAGGGAGCCCTGTGCTAGGCTTGGAACTACGCTTAGAGCCAAGGCTGGGACAGGGTCCACAGCAGCAGTGGGAGTAACAGGATCCATCCTTAGGATGTCAAGACCAGGCAGACTGTGAGGGCTCCTAGTTCTCAGAACCTGCTGCAGTCTTGTCCTTTCCTGGGAGACCCTTTATAAGACCTGCTTGGACTCAAATTATTCAGAGAAGTGCAGGGGTTGGGGACCAGAAAGGGGGATGAAGATTTGGAGAGGGGCTCAAGGAGGGAGATCTGAATTCCTGGCTGGGAAATCTCTCCCAGTTGAATAAACAGAGAGTCAGTGAGGGGTGAGAGGTTATCGTTACCTCCAAGTCAGAAAGGAAAATACAGCAGGGGCAAATCCTACACCATTTTTGCGAATTCCCCAGGCAGTAGCAAGACGGGAGGCAGGAAAGGTGGGAAGCTCATTAGTACCCGACACCACATAAGATTGTTAGTTTAGGCACAGAGGGCTGGACAGACAGGCCTTTAGCAAAGCCAGTTCCCAGTAATAAAGAGCAGGTGACCTAGCTAAGGAGTGTGTGGGACTCACATTATTTTACCTCAAAGCCCAAGTATATTTTCCAGGTAGACCTGTTATAGAGTGATGGTCATTAAGCATACCACCTGGGTGAGGAAAACAGGAGGTTCTGGATGGAACAGGTCTAGTCCAAGTCTTCCTTTCACTCCCTCCCCTGTTGTGTGAAAGTGCTTGAATCCCCTCTCCTGCCTCAGCAGTTAGTGGTCCGATCAGGGTCAAGAAACGCAGGCAGCATTTTCAGGGCTTCCAGGTCAGATTCCAAATCTCAGAGCTTAGCTTCCAGCCCAGGAGCCAGAGTGCTAGAAGGAGGCAGAGTTGTACCCAGCTGCTAAGCTTCTGAAGGACCATCTCTTGCCCTGGAGCCTCAGTTCCCTCACATGTGAGAGGAGGGTATGAGCCCAGTGGTCCCAAATAGCCCTGCAGCCTGAGCATTCGGTGTTGGGGGCTTGGTAAATGGGTACTGACCCCAGGCAAGCCCAGTGGCTAGAGCACTATCCTTGGCCATAGCCAGACTTCTGGGCTTTTGCCAGAAAGCTTCCAGTTACAACTACTGGCATGCTCCTTATGCTTTAGAAGTCCTGAAAATATTCTTCCTGATCTAAGTGTCCAGCACCAGCATGGATTTAGCTTCTTGGATATTCATCACAGTTGGGTTTATGATGGTCAAAAATTTGAAACAACCTCAAATGTCCAATAATAGGAAATCAGTTACATTAAATAGGATAAGTCCTTGCAAACAAATATTAAGCAGGTATTCATAATCATGTTCTAAGAAGTATAATTATCAACACAGAAAGTGAAACAAAAATCAGATGATAAAAGGGTGTAAATAAATTGGTTCGAGGGCTCCCTTTTTCTCTATTCGCTTACCCCAACCTCCCACCCCACTTCTAATTCCAGCCCCACTGTGTTCTGTGCAGCAAAGGAAAATTGGAAATAATCTAAATGTCTCACTTTAGAAAGCTGGTTAAATAAATAAATCATTAAACAGTTGTACAATTTCATATTACAATTGGCTTGCTAGAAGATTAGGGAAAAGTTAATATATTGAAGAGTGAAAAAAAGAAGTCTCTACAGTAAAACTTAGAGGAGGATCCCATTTTGGTAAGAAGAAAGGAGAATATTAAAGTGGTCGGTTCTGGGAGTAAGATTACGGTAGATTTTTACTTCCTTTTTTATGCTTTTCTGAATTTTCTAAAAAAACTCCACAAGACCTGATATTATTTGTTCTCTTTATCTTTTTCAATCTCTTTATCTCTGTCCCCCTCTCTCCTTTCTCCTCTCTTTTATTTCCTTTACCCTCGAATTTGTTGAAAGTAGAGTCTACACTCTACACTGCCACTTTTTCCAACTTCCCATTTGCACCTCAACCTACTGTGATTTGGCCCCAGCCCCATCCTCCTACTGAAAAGGCACTACCAAAGGTCACCAAAGACCTCCTAATTGCCAAACTCAATGATCTCTTTGAACTCTGGGTGGCAACAGACACTGTTAGCCGACTCCTCACTTCTAAAACTCTCCTTCCTCTCATCCTCCATGATCACTCTCTCCTGGTTTTCCTTCTACTTCTGAAACCATTCTTCTTGGAATTTTTTGATGACTTCTCTTCCTCTGCCTATTCCTCAAATTCGTGGTTCTCAGGTATAGTCCACAGATCAGGCTGATACACAGTGGTGTTTTCAATGAGTCACAGAAAGATGGGAAAAACATCAAATGTAGAGTTTTTCAATAATCTACATTTATTCAATTATAAAAGGACTACCTTTTATTCTGAGATTATGCACTCCTTATTTCTTTGGTGCCAAAATATTCTCTTTTTCAGAATGATGGTAATGGTGGATTTTAGTTTATTTCTTTAACGTTGAAATAAAATGTTAGTTTCTCTATATTGGTCTCATTAACATTTATTGACTGAAAGATCAAAAATTATATTTCCGGCCTGAAATTCTCCCTGTAGATATCTCATACTCATTCCAAAATGGAACCATTTTTCTCCCTCCACAAACCTCCTCTATATCTGCCTTGGTAACCAGCGTCATATTGACACAGTCGCTCAAGCTAAAAACCTCAGCCACCGATCCACATTAATTGTAGTCGTCACCATTTCTCACATCTGTCTCCTTTGTGCTTCCCACTTTCCCAGTCGTTACTTCATTATGGCCTCATCTGTCCTCTCTCACCTGGATGCCTGAAACAGCTTCCAGATAAGTTCCCCTGTCCTTGACTTGGCCTTTCCAATCCATCCTCCTCACAGCCGCCCCAGTGATCTTTCTAAAACACGGAACTGATCCTCCTGTACTTAAAATCTTCCAGTAAGTTCTAATTGCCTATAGGAAATGTCCAAACTCCTTTGCATGGCAATTAAAGCCTTTTGCTGCCTAAGCCTAGCCTGCCTCTCCAGTCTTCTGCCTCCAGTCCCCTCCACACACCCTCCACTGCAGCTCCCCTTGACCTGATGTCCTCTCCGTTAACAGGCCATGGATTTTCACCTGCAGTCTTTCCAGAGTTTAGAGCCTTCAGGTCTTAAGCCCATCTTGTATAGGGCTGATCACAGAGAACACTGTGGGTCATAACCAATGGCAGGGCTTAAAATCAATTTAGTGGGTTGCAGCCAGCATTTAACAAAATGAATGAATAGTAAATAGAAGAATGAATCACATGTGGTAAAGGCATACATTGTTCTGTGAAACTTTTGTTTTAGTCATATATCTAGATCTAGATTTAAAGATACACAAATACATGTACTGGGACGTGCTATAAAATATATTTCTTACTGTGGGTCTCAGTTGAAAAATTTCACTGTATTAAGGAAACTAGATATTATTTTGTGATTCATTTAGTGAGTCCTCATATCACAAAATGGGCCTAGTCTCACTGTGGAGTATAACAGGTCAAGAGAACAGGTAATGCCAGGGAGACCTCGTGGAGGAAGAGGTGTTTGAGGTGAGCTGGGCTTAAATAGGCAGTGAGAAGGGGAAATGTAATCCTGGCAGGGAGAACTGGCATAGAAGCCAATAGGAAGAAGAGAGAACATTTGTTAAACATTTATGTACCGGGCACTGTTCTAAGCATTTTGCATGGATTAATTTAAGTCTCATAAACAACCCTCTGAGGAAGATACTATTACAAGCCTCATTTTATAGATGAGATTAAGATACTCGTCTGAGGTCACAGAGTTAAAAGTGACAAGGCTAGGATTTGAACTCAGGTAATCTCTGTGCTCTTAACCACCACAATACACTGCTGGGCACACTGCACTGCCACTGGGGGCTAGTGAGAGAGGGGGCTGTCCAGGTATCAGTGAGAGCCAGCAGGAAACAGATGGAGAAGGCTCTAGAATTCCAAGTTGAAAGCCCCAGAACATGTTCTGCTCTTACCTCAGGAAAGAAGATCTTACTCTTTCCCTCCAGCCTCTGCCTTTTGAGCCAGAGCCCCTAGGTTTGGGGCAGGAAGCCTAACAGGGGTCAGGTGGAGACAAGAAGCAAGGCAGGATCTGCTTTGAGAAAGGAGGAAAGGGGAAGATCCTCTCCCCTACCTAAGCCTGCCCCCCCCCCAAAAAAATAGCAAATGGTGCCTGGGACCTCTGCCCTCAGTCCAAATGTCCCAAAGGTGCCAAGTCTTGGACCGCCAGCCCTTCGCGCTCCTGGGACAGGGGCTCCCTTCTGGAGAACAGTTTGTTGCTGGGTCAGCATTCCTCCCGCACCATGTGCCTCTTGGCCAGCCGTTTGGTCGTGGCCCATATGATGTGAGACTCTCTTGGCAGAGCCCCTTGCAGCTCCCCATTTGCTCTTCATTTGCACTGCAGGGGCCTAGAAAAACAGCTCTGAGGAATCAGGAGAAGTGGGAGGGAGGATGCCTGGGAAGGTCACTCCCAGCCAGGCTCTTCTCTGCCCCATTTAATCCAGTCACCCCCATCCCTGGCTCCTCTAGCCAGCTTCTCCGGGCCTTCTTCTCCAAGACAACCTACTTTCTCAGCCTAGCCTGTGGTCATGGGAAGACACAGTGATGCTGAACTCTCAGTACATACTATTCTATTTTCTTTTTAGCCTTATCATTCTGCCGACCCTGCCTAAGTAAACAACAGATACTAATAACTAGTGCAGGATATCTTCCTGGGAGATAGATCCTGACAAACTAATAAGAGTAACCACCACAAAACAAATAAAATAAATAGGTACCATTTATTGAGTGCTTACAATGTGCCAGGCATTGTGTGCTGAACACTTTAATCCTTTTATTATTTCATATACTCCTTATGGAAATCCTATGAGTTAGATATTACTGTCGCTCCTATTTAAAAATGAGCAGAAAACTAAGACACGGAAAAGTTAAATGATTTACTAAATAGCTAGTGAGTAACAGATCTGAGATTGGAATTCAGGTCTTCTTTGTTTCAGACTCTCTGAGATTTTAGAATACAACTCTACAGAGGATATGGTTCATTTGGTAATTGCTCCAACTTAGGGGCCCATGTACTGCTGTAGAATAAAGCAGATTGCAGAAGGGGCCAATGGAAGTAGGTGACCGATGCCACAATCTGAGCAAGTCTTCATCATAGCTATTGCCAGTGCTCTGGGGCTGGGCCCGATTTGTCAATGGCATCACCTCCCAACTGCCAAATGGGAATAACCAGAAGTTGTATAAGTACTTCCTTCATGACAGCCGTATAATGGTATTATTATATTTTGTCCTCACTAGCCATTGCTATAGAGTGATTTGGCTACCACTCTGGCTCAGATCCTTATCATCTAATGTCTGTATTTCTGCAGTAGACCTTTAAATGAAAAAAAAACTTGGGCTCTAGAGTTCGCCTTGGGTATGTCTCCCAGCTCCAATATTTAGCTTTGTGGCCTGGGGCAAATGGCTTAACCTCTCTTTTCTTAGTTTTCCTATTTGTTAAATGAGATAATGATAGTCCCTACCTCACAAGGTTGTAGTGAAGATTTAATGAAAGCATGTTTAGATTGTTCAGCCCAACACATGTGGGTTTAGCACTCTATGTGGCTGTTGTCATTATTATAATTATTCCTGTTTTCTCCCTTCATCACTGGTTATCCAGAGCAGAGTCTTCGGAAACAGGCCTGAGTTGAAATCTCTCCTCAGTAGTATATCATCCAGGTGATCTTGGGTAAGTTATCCAATCTTTTTAAGTCTCAAGTTTGGGGGGATGAAAACAATAGTACCGATCTCACAGGGCTGGAGTGAATATGAAATGAAATACTGTAGGTAAAATGGTATTATTATATTTTGTCCCACATACTTTCAGACATTTTCTGCACATTTGGCTTCTTAAAACACAGCTTCCATCCTGCTCACATACCTGCACTCACAACCCATGACTAATAGAATAAGTCAGGCATTCGTAATTTTCCTTATATTTTCAGCTTTGTTTCCAACTCCACCCAGGTATTTCCCTCACTTCCAGCAGGCTTGTGACTGCACTGGGCTTTAAATGTGATCATCTGCACCCCACTGCCTAGAGCTAGCATGCCTTCTCTCTCCCCCAGAACTCAAATTCTACCTTCTACCTCTCTCTCCAGGTCCTCCTTGAGCCCACACTTACATTACGAAGCCTCCAAGACATGGTAATATCTGCCTTCTTCGACAGCCCTTTCATCTGAGCTCCCTTTTCAGATGTGAATCAAACCTTTCTATTGAACTGATCAGGGAAGGGGCTGTGACCTTGTCATCCCTCTTCCTTCCCATCAGCACCTGGCACAGGACTGAGTATACAGTAGGTGCTCATTCCATGCAAACGGAATGCCATTTGACACAAGGTAGTTGGCCAGAAAAGACTGACAAGATTCAGTCTGGCAGAGCCTTGGGCCTTTAGGGTAGGGTAGCAAACAGCTATGGGCCAGGATGAAATTCTCTGTCAGTATTTTGGCCTGGTAAGATAGAGCATCCGAGATCCTAGGATGGGGGAGCTTTAGAAAGTAACTGTTGAGTTGGCTAGGACAGCTCAGGAGCAAATCAGGTCAGAAGTAAGAAGGGGCACAGCAGAGGTCCTTGGAGGAAAGAATCTAGAAATTCTCTCTTCTTTATTCCCAGCTGCCTCCTCTATTGACAGGATGTTTCTAAGCATGATCAAATTTTCATCTCCGCCCTCCCACATTCCTTTCCTTCTAACTTTGGCCTAGACCAGCAGCCCTAAAAGTGTGGTCAAGACCTCTATGAACCCCTAAGATTCATTCAGGAGGTTCAGTCAAAACTACTTTCATGGGAGAGGGAAAAAAATGGCTTAGATGATAGAGGCTCTGTTCATCTTCTGGCAACCAAATCAAAGTTGTGATGGAAACAAAGAGCAAATAGCAAGCAAAGTCACCTAAGATCTAGATGAACAAACCATACAACTAGGGAGAAATCCAAGAAAGCATACTGCAATGTCAGAAGGTAGAACAGGGCGAGGGCTCAAGGCTGCCCCATCTCGAGTGGCTGAGTGAGATGGAGGCTGTGGCAGCAGCAGTGGCAGACACATCTTAAAGGGGCTGTGTCTGGGAGCGGATTTTCACTGTGACTGACCTGCTCTCTCTGAGAACCAGTGCCGATTGGGCTGCACGCAGGGGGCACCAGGGACTTACAGGGAGACATTGTCAGAGTGAAGGCTGAGGTGAGACTCACTCCATACAGAAATGCCGGTGATATCCATTGTCCACTGTTGAGCCCTCCCCACTCCCAGTGCACAGCACAGTGCCTTCATAGCAGAGACATCATCAGACAGGGTAACAGAGGTCGCTCAGCACAGAGGATTCCCTGAAACCCCGCCTCCCCGAATTCACGGCTCCACACAAGTCACATCCATGTGTGTCCTCAGCAAGTCAGGTGCTCCTTGCTGAGACTCACACTGGAGGCAGCCTCAGTTTCTGGTGTGGCCTTTTGAGGTAACTATAAGCACAGAATCTGTGGATTGCTTGTTGAATCTTAACAGGTGGCCCCGGAGGGACGCTTGGGTTAAACTTGGCCTGCAGCTAAACCCCCCTCAGGACTGTGCCACTGGACACCTACTTCACAAATCCACACTGATAAGACTGGGATACTTAGGGAGTTTTGCTTAATACATAGAAACGGACATGGGAAGGCAGCCAAAATGGGAAGACAATGAAGCAAAAACCATATGAGAGAAGAGAACAGAGATCCAGATAT
>NW_011889200.1:523430-526572 GCF_000151845.1 Pteropus vampyrus | reverse complement strand
TAGCAAATTACTACAAACTTAATAACTTTAACACAACACCATTTATTATTTCACAGTTCTGTAGATCAGAAGTTCAGGTGGGTTCACCTGAGTTCTCTGCTTATGGTCTCACAAAGCTGAAGTCAAGTTGCTGGCCAGACTGTGCTCTTATCTGGAGACTCTGGGTGGCGGGGGAGAATCTACTTCCAAGCTCACTCAGAATGTTAGAAAAATCAAAATCTTTCAAGTTGTAGGCCTGAGGTCTCTGTTGCCTTGCTGGTGGTCATCCAATTGTCACTCTTTACTCCTAGAAGTTGCCCACATTCCTTCTCATGTGGCCACTTCCATTTTTGAACCATCAATGACATGTCAAGTACTTCTTATGCTTTGAATTTCTCGGACTTCCTTTCCTGCCACTAGACAGAAAAAGCACTCTGCTTTGAAAGGACTCACACGATTAGATTAGGCCCACCTGGATAATTTCTCTTTGCCAAATAATTAACATAATCATGAGAGTGATAAACATCATAAACACCCACTCTCAAAGGAGAGAGAATTTATACACAGGTGAGAGTCATTTGGGGGTCATCCTTAGAATTCTGCCTAAAAAGTTATTAAATAATCCCCATCTCTAAGTACATTTCTTTACGAGGCTGGATTTTCTTCATATACTTTAACCAGAACAACATATTGCAACGAATTGAATACAAGAGCAGCTATGAGAATTCAGCCACCTTTTATTCAGAGAAATATTAAAGAAATTTGCAGAAATGTGATAATATGTCACTTTTGTTGCAAATTTTTATTTTTGGAAAATGGTTATTTTTTCATAATTATGTTATTTATCTTAACATACAAATGTGTTTTTCTTTGTGGTTTTAAATTAAGAAATAATTTTTAAATTCATCAATTTTAATTTCTAATATATTAAATATCAATAGATATAACCCATAAAAATAAAAGACCTTTGGAATCTTCATTTTTAACTAACACCTTTTATTTATTTATTTTTAAATATGCATACATATCATTTTAATATTCTGTATGACAAAATGTGGAAGGATGTATAAAACTCATTCTCTTGGGTGTAAAGTTTCATGAATTTTGACAAAACATGTAGTTATGCAACAACTTTTACAGTCCTAACACTCAACATAATGCCTTGTGCCACACCACTGTAGCCAACCCCCTCCCTCACCCCAACCCTGGCAACTACTAATCTGATCTCCATTCCTATAGTTTTGGCATTTCAAAGATGTCATATAATTGGAATCATACAGTAAGCAGCCTTTTGAATCTGGCTTCTTTCACTCAGCATAATACATTTGAGTTTCATTCATGTAATTGTCTGTACCAATAGTACATTCCTTTTGATTGCTGAGTAGTATTCCATTGTACAGATATGCCACAGTTTATCCATTCACTAGTTTAAGGACATCGAGCTGTTTCTTAAATATTTTTTAAAGTGTAAAGTGGTCCTGAGACCACAAATTTCAAGAGATAATGGTAATGGAGGTATCATCTTTACATAAGAAACCATTAGATAGATGAAAGAACTACATTTTAGAGGTAGGATTGGAAAGTTTTACGCATCAGATGAGATGGGGTATGGAGGGCCAGAGAAAAACAAAAGAGTGAAATTAAGTCTAAATCTGAGGTTTCTGGGTTAAACAACTGGTTTCACAAATGGAGAAGACTGAGGGAGAATTGGTTTTAGTTCCAAGGGAATCAAGGATATAACTTTGGACATGTTGAGTTTGAGATGCTTTTAAGCTATCCAAACGCAGATGTTAGTATATAATAGTCTGAATTTCAGAGAAGGCTGAGTTGAAAATGAAGAAGTCATCAGAGTATTAAAAGGTAATTGAAACCATGAGAGATAAATGAGACTTCTAAGAGTGGGAATACAGAGCGAGAAGGGAAGACCTAGGTCAGCTCCTGAGAAACACCTATATTTAAGGATCTAGCAGAGAAGGTGGAGTCAATAAAGAAGTAACCAGAGAGATAAGAGGAACATGAGGGGAGAGTTGTATCACAGAAGCCAAGAGAAGAAAACATTTCAAGAGGGGTAAAGTTATTGGCATTGAATGCTGCAATAGAGGTCAAGAAAGTTAAGGACTGAAAAGTGGCCATTGGATTTGCTGACATGGGGGTCATTTGTGACCTTGGTGAAAATTTCTTTGGTGGAATAGTGGAGATGGAATGCCTCTAATTCTCTCTCTGCCCAAGACCCTAACTCCTTCTTCCATAGCCCTCTCATCCCTGCCCTCTTTGCCCCTAGAATCTCTCTTATTTCTCCGTCCAGACTCCTTTTTTCATAGCACCATCTCCTCCCTCTCCCTCAAGACCTTGCTTTATACAGACTTCTCTTAGATTTTCTTCCTCAAAGACCCCCCTCCTACCTCTCCTCCTGCTCTCTTTTCTAATCCATCTTTTCACAGACCGTCATTTTCCTCCCTCTATTCTCTCACTGCTCACTCCTCTCCTAAACCAGATACTGCTTTTCTCTAACTGCTATTCTTTCCTCCCTTCTTTCAGACCCCTCTCCATTTGCCCACCTATGCAGGCTCTCTGGATCTCAGCAGGGGTCTTAGTGGATTACTAAGGCGCCTCCAGCGTTCAACACTGTGGAGTCATAGTCTTTGGCATGATTCCACCAGGATCCGATAGTGCCGATCTGTAGGAAAAAGTGCTAGAACCTAATCCTTGAGTGATTGCCAGTCTGGTAACCACATCCTGCCAACATAGTACCCTTATCCTCCCTGGCACCTGATCCTGAGTCTGCTTTTTCCTATTCTCAAATACAGAGAATCACTGTGAGCGATAACGTGTCCCTCTATTACAAATTCTATCTTGCATTCAATGGCATTTTTTTTAAATTTAGCTTGTTGGGGTAACATTGGTTAATACAATTATATAATTTTCAGGTGTACATTATCATTTGACATCTGTATATTCTATTGTGTGTTTCCCACCCAAAATCCAGTTTCTTTCAGCTACCATATATTTGATCCCCTTTACCCACTTCATCCTCCCTCTATCCTCCTAGATTTGACTCCCTTTGCACCGTCTACCTCCCCCCTCCTCACCAACCCCACTAGTAACCACTACTCTATAGTCCTCTGGTAACCACTAGTCTATATTCCAGGTCAATGAGTCTCTG
>NW_011889200.1:451491-523380 GCF_000151845.1 Pteropus vampyrus | reverse complement strand
CTCATCCCTGCCCTCTTTGCCCCTAGAATCTCTCTTATTTCTCCGTCCAGACTCCTTTTTTCATAGCACCATCTCCTCCCTCTCCCTCAAGACCTTGCTTTATACAGACTTCTCTTAGATTTTCTTCCTCAAAGACCCCCCTCCTACCTCTCCTCCTGCTCTCTTTTCTAATCCATCTTTTCACAGACCGTCATTTTCCTCCCTCTATTCTCTCACTGCTCACTCCTCTCCTAAACCAGATACTGCTTTTCTCTAACTGCTATTCTTTCCTCCCTTCTTTCAGACCCCTCTCCATTTGCCCACCTATGCAGGCTCTCTGGATCTCAGCAGGGGTCTTAGTGGATTACTAAGGCGCCTCCAGCGTTCAACACTGTGGAGTCATAGTCTTTGGCATGATTCCACCAGGATCCGATAGTGCCGATCTGTAGGAAAAAGTGCTAGAACCTAATCCTTGAGTGATTGCCAGTCTGGTAACCACATCCTGCCAACATAGTACCCTTATCCTCCCTGGCACCTGATCCTGAGTCTGCTTTTTCCTATTCTCAAATACAGAGAATCACTGTGAGCGATAACGTGTCCCTCTATTAGAAATTCTATCTTGCATTCAATGGCATTTTTTTAAATTTAGCTTGTTGGGGTAACATTGGTTAATACAATTATATAATTTTCAGGTGTACATTATCATTTGACATCTGTATATTCTATTGTGTGTTTC
Source organism: Pteropus vampyrus (assembly GCF_000151845.1). NCBI lineage: Eukaryota > Metazoa > Chordata > Mammalia > Chiroptera > Pteropodidae > Pteropus > Pteropus vampyrus. Next base: position 522,665 of record NW_011889200.1, on the reverse strand, counting down.
CCACCCAAAATCCAGTTTCTTTCAGCTACCATATATTTGATCCCCTTTACCCACTTCATCCTCCCTCTATCCTCCTAGATTTGACTCCCTTTGCACCGTCTACCTCCCCCCTCCTCACCAACCCCACTAGTAACCACTACTCTATAGTCCTCTGGTAACCACTAGTCTATATTCCAGGTCAATGAGTCTCTGTTTGTTTGTCCTGCTCATTTGTTGCTGTTAGGTTTATATCCCACATATAAGTGAAACCATGTAATTTTCAACTTTTTCATTCTGGCTTATTTCGCTTAGCATGATTATCTCGAGGTCCATCCATATTGTGGCAAATGACAATATTCCATCTCTTCTTATGGCTGAGTAATATTTCATTGTATGTATGTACCACTGCTTCATTATCCAATCATCTATGGTAGGACACTTCGGTTGCTTCCATGTCCTGGTCACTGTGAATAATGCTGTTATGAATATTGGTGTGCAAATATCTTTTTGGGTATGGGTTTTCAAGTCTTTGGGGTAAATACCCAGTAGAGGGATTATTGGATCATATGGTAGATCAATTCTTCGTTTTTAGAGGAAACTCCATACTGTTTTCCATAGTGGCTGTACCAATTTGCAGTCCCACCAGCAGTGTATGAGGGTTCCTTTTTCTCTGCATCCTCTCCAACATTTCTTATTGCTTGTCCTGTTGATTATAGCTATTCTAACAGGTGTGAGATGGTATCTCACTGTGGTTTTGATTTACATTTCCCTAATACCTAGCGATGGTAAGCATCTTTTCATATATTTGTTGGCCATTTGTATATCCTCTAGGGAGAAGTGTCTGTTCAGGTCCTCTGCCCATTTTTTGATTGGATCATTTGTTTTTTCGTTGTTATTGTGTTGTATGAGTTTATGTATTTTGGATATTAGGCCCTTATCGGAGGTGTTGCTTGCAAATATATTTTCCCATTTGGATGGTTCTCCTTTTACCTTGTTGACGATTTCCTTTGCTGAGCAGAAGCTTTTTAGTTTGATGTAGTCCCATTCATTTATTTTAATTTTTACTTCCCTTGCTTTTGAGGTCAAATTCATAAAATCTTCCTAAAGTGCAAGGTCCTTGAGTTTACTTCCTATGTTTTCTTCTATGCATTTTATGGTTTCAGGTCTTATATTCAGGTCCTTAATCCATTTTGAGTTAATTTTGGTATGTGGTGATAGACAACAGTCTAGTTTCATTCTTTTGCAGGTGGCCTTTGAATTTTCCCAGCACTATTATTGAAGAGGCTTTCCTTTCTCCACTGTATGTTTTTGTCTAAAATTATTTGCCCATATAAAGATGGGTTTACTTCTGGACTCTCGATTCTGTTCCACTGGCCTGTGTGTCTGTTTTGCTGTCAATATCATGACATTTTGATTACGGTCACTTTGTAGTATATTTGAAGTCAGGCAGAGTGATGCCTCCAGCCTCGTTCTTTTTTCTCAGGATGGCTTTGGCAATTTGGGGTCTTTTGTGCTTCCAAACAAATCTGATGATTTTTTGTTCTATTTCTTTAAAAGATACCGATGAGATTTTGATGGGGATTGCATTAAATCTGTATAATGCTTTAGATATTGAGGTCATTTTAACTATGTTGATTCTTCCTATCTAAGAACACAGAATATCTTTCCATTTCTTTGTATCTTCTTCAATTTCTTTTAATAGGGTCTTATAGTTTTCATTATATAGGTTCTTCACTTGTTTCATTAAATTTATTCCCAGGTATTTTATTCTTTTTGTTGCAATTGCAAAATGAATTATTTTTTTCACTTCTTTTTCTGACACTTCGTTATTAGAGTATAGGAAAGCTATGGATGTTTGACCATTGAATTTGTATCTAGCGACTTTACTGTATTTGCTTATTGTTTCTGGTAGTGTTTTTGTGGAGTCTTTGGGGTTTTCTATATAGAGAATCATGTCATCTGCAAACAGTGACAGTTCGACTTCTTCGTTTCCTATTTGGATGCCTTTTATATCTTTCTCTTGCCTGATTGCACTTGCTAGGACTTCCAGTGTTATATTGAATAACAGTAGTGATAGTGGACAGCCTTGCCTTGTTCCTGATCTTAGAGGGAAGGTTTTTAGTTTTCCACCATTAAGTATAATGTTGGCTGAGGGTTTGTCATATATGGCCTTTATTATGTTAAGGTACTTTCCTTCCATACAAATTTCGTTGAGTGTTTTGATCATAAATGCATGCTGTATCTTGTTGAAGGCTTTTTCTGCATCTATTGATATAATCGTATGATTCTTATTTTTTAATTTGTTTATGTGGTGTATTACATTAATCGATTTGTGTATGTTGAACCTTTCCTGTGCCTCTGGGATGAAGCACACTTGATCCTGGTGTATAATCTTTTTAATATGTTTCTGTGTTTGGTTCACTAGTATCTTATTTAGGATTTTTGCATCTCAAGAGCATTTTTTTTTTATTTTTCAAAATGCTTTCATATTCATTAGGCCAGCCTTGGGAAGTCAGCTGGGTGAAGCCTGAAGAAAGATGTGAAGATTTGCTCCAGATCACATAGCTGGTTAGAAGATTAGCCTGCTGTCCTTCCCACCCCTTCAGTCGTGTTTGTTTTCACGCACAAAGAATCCGCAGGCCTGACTCAGGCATGGCTTCCCTTTAAGCTTGTCTCAGCCTGTCAAGGAGTAAGCACCCTGGGAGCACTGCCAGGGATCAGTACCCCATTTGCACCTGCAAGACAGTATGGACCACCTTGGGAAGGATGATGATTTCTGATTTGCCTCACTGAATTCACATTAGGCAACAAATCTGACTGTTTGCTTTTATATTACTTCAAAAACAGCGTAGACCATAATGATGAAGAGCCAAGCTCCAGAGCTGTCCAGGATTGATGCCGTGGCTCGGCAGCATTTCATAAGACAATATATAGAAAACCCTGAGCACAGTGCCTGACACCTAGAAAGCGTCCAATGAATTGTGGCCACTAGTTTTGTCATTTCTACATAGGAATCCTTAGGAGGGAGCCAGTGTAATACACTGGAAAGTTTACTGAACAAGACACCTTGAGACCTAGATTCCAGGTCTCACTATTACTGCCCAACTAGAGATGCTGAGTAACTCATTCATTTCATCTCTTTGGTCTAGGCTTTCTCATCTGGAAATGGTCATAGCTGCCCTACTTCTGTAATATGTTGTTTTAGCCTTTAAACCATACATACTCTTTGCCCTAATTATTCTATTCTTGGGAATTTGTCAATATTATGTGTAAAGACTCTAAGTTATAATAGTGGAAAAACTTGGAAATAACAAAAATGTCTAATAGGTAATGGTTAAACAAATTGTATTTGTATATAATAAAATACAATGCAGCCATAAGAGAATGATCCAGATCTATTTTTTAATCAATGTGGAAATATGACTGTGTCAATGTTATATCATTACATTCTTCAGAAATAATAAAAGGTTATAGAATTGCAGGGTGTAATGTGATTTTATAGCACATCAAAATGTTAACAATGATTAACATTACACCTTTTGTTGGTGGTGTTATCGTTTTCTTCATACTTCATTTTCTGAATCTTTTGCAATAGCCTCTAGTATTTTTTTAAAAAAATTAGAAAAAAACAGGAAAGCTTTTTTTTTTTCCATTCGGAGCAGAAACCCAGTCTCTGCAATCCACACCACAGACCTTATGGGAGACTGAAACGACGCAGAGTATGGTACTTCTGTGTGTGGTATAAAGAGGAGGCCCATAGTTATAAAGAATGCCTCAACTCTACCTTGTAAAGACTTGCTCTTTGAATCCAACAAAATCTGAACCTACAATACGCAGGTTTGCCCTTGTACCTTGAGATAAATCTTAGCAGTAGGGTAAGCTTGGCGGCTTGCTAAAAAACAAATCTAGGTGGAACGGTCTGCGGGGCTTTAAGTAGTACAGGACTGCTAAGGCACTAGCTTACTGGTTGTGTTTTTGAGGCTTACTTCCTGCTGGGCTATAAGGCTGCTAGCCAGGAACACCTAATGGGCATAAGAGAACCCCCTCCTCTCCTTACGCCCATAGCTGAAATGTTCCAAATTCCTCTTTGGGCCACACTACTCTCCCCCCAAGTCCTCTCTTGAGCTCATAGAGGTCACCACACAAAAGCCCAGCAGGAGTTTTTGACAGGAAAAACACAAAACTCACCAAACTTTTTTTTAAGTACCTCAATCTTCCACAGCCTCCAGGGGTTTAATTCTGATCTGTAATAAGTCTCTGACCCAACGCTGAGATTTGCAGATGGATTTGCAAAGCTGCTGCTAACAATTAGAAATCCTTTATCACCTCAGCCTGGGGCCCCTTGCACCTTTCTCCCTTCCTTCAGGATCCCTTCAGGATCCTCTCCAGGGCCACACTTCTCCTCCAAGGCTCTGCAAAAGAACTTCTTCGTAAGTGTCTCAATTCTGATTTATTTGCTGCCTTTTAAAATCACTTACGTGGGCTCTTGCTTCCTAGTTGCTGTCAATTTGGCCCATGATGCAGCCAGGCTGGGCCACCTTGGGTTTCTGAGGGAAGGTCATGGAAGAGAAAATTCAGGTGGGTTGGTATTATTTGTTTCCTCAAGGCTACCACAAAGTTTCCAGCCTTTGAAACTACAGGGCCAGAGAAAGCACTCTCCAAATCAGATAATAACTTCTGAATAGAGATTTTGAGGGCAAAAGGAATGAGATGGTAGGAAAGGAGCTACAGTTTACTCCTCTGTCTAACTACAAGGGCTAAGGAAGATTGGAAGGGGTGCTTCCTCACAGCCAGTTCCAGTGCCTTCCTTAGCATGAAGGCTCAAGGACTCAGCAGAAGGTAGATTTTTGAGTAAAGTCATAAAGTCTCTCCTTCAAGCCCTTAAATAACTCTTCCCCTCTGGTCTGCAAGTTTGTCATTAGAATCCCTTCTTTGAAGGAAATCCTGCCATTTGGGACAACATGGATGGACCTTGAGGGCATTACGCCAAGTGAAATAAGTCAGAGAAATACACTGTATGTTCGCATTTAAATGCGGAATCTAAAACAAATCAGAGCTCACAGTTACAGAGAACGGATTGGTGGTTGCCAGTAGCAAGGATAGGGTGGGAGTGGGTGGCTGAGATGGGTGAAGGGGCACAAATGGTACAAACTTCTAGTTATAAAATTTGTCCTGGGGATGTAATATATGGTACAGTGACTATAGTTAACAACACTGTAATTGCATATTTGAAAGTTGCCAAGATAGTAGATCTTAAAAGTTCTCATCATAAGAAAAATAAAAAAAAAATTGTAACTATGTGGTGATGAGCGTTAACTAAACTTATTGTGGTGATCACTTCACGATACATACATATATTGAATCATTATTTTGCACATCTAAAACTGATACAATATTATATGTCAATTATATATCAATAAAACAAAAGAAATTCATTCTTTGGACTGAGACATTATTCTCTTCAAGTGTCCTCTTTGAAACAGACCTGGAACAAAACTTTAACAGCATTTTAGCTGAGGAGATTGTAGGTAATGTCTGTTTTCTAAATTCTGCCTTTCTGCATTTTCTAGATTTCTAAAATGACAGTGCTTTACTTTGATGATAAGGAAAAAAAACAAACAAACTTCTTTTTAAAGCAATTAGAAAATCTCTCAGTCCAGTTGTAGTTCCCTGAGCTGTCATCAATCAATTGGCGCAGAAGGAAAATTGAACTGCTCTAAGGACAAATTTTCCAGAAAATAGGGCTTCAAAGGAATAGCTTTGTCACGTTCTAGAGCCCTTGGCAACTGGGGGGTGAGGTGGAGAGGAGAGCAAGTGTCTCAGATTCCTGTGAGGAGCTGTGAGACCAAGGGATGGAGAAATGAGGCTAACAAGCAGAACAGCGCTGTGGTGGACTCCATCACCCCCAAGATGCCACATGAGGTACTTTCTTGTGTGTGAGAACTCCATCTGTCCTGTCCCACTCAATGTTATGAAAGTGCTTCCACAAAAAGGGTACCATACACAAGACTCTTGGAGCAAAAAATGGGGGAGGGGGACTAGCAGGGCAAGAAGGGGTTAATTCAGAAGCTGCTGTCAGGGTTGACCCCTCTAATCCTCTCCTGCAGTTCCAATCCCTCCTGTAAGGAAGATTAGGTAAGGATCCTAAATGAAGCCTTCTTGCCCAGTCCTTGGGCCATGGAGTGTGTTGGCCCTATGCCCAGAAGACAAGTTCAGCTGGCAAGACCTACAGTTCTCTGTTCCTCCAAAGCAACCAGGACTTGACTTTTAGGAGGATCCCTCAAAGAGAAGAGTTTCTTGTAGAGTTGCCTACTTCTAATTGCAGCTATTTGGTCTTCTACGTTTGTCAGAGTGGCTTCCTGTCCCCATTACCTTATTTGAGGCTCAAAACCTTAAAGGTGAGCAAACTAGGGACTGGAGAAGTTAGGGAACTTCCTCAACGGGTTCCAGGTAAAACTGAGACACACATTTTGGTGTGTGTTTGACACTACCCTTTAGGTCAGCAATATGCTTAGAATACAGTTAACCATTTGCTGAGGACCTACTACCTGCCATGACCACACTAAGAGGCAGGGATAATCCCCATTTTAGATGAAGAAACTAAAGTGTAAGGAATTTAAGTGACTCTCCCAAGGCCACACAGTTAGAGAATGCAGAGGTAAAATGAAACCCTTGTCTGACTCCAAAGCCTAGGCTCCTTTCCCAGTACACCATACTGCCTATCTTGAAAATGATTAGCCTTAGCATCTTCCATTTGATAAGAAAATGTTAAAGCCAGTGCATACGAATAGAAATTTCCAAGGTTGTTTGATTCTGAGGCTGGGACTCTTTCTCTAAACCCTCTACTACTCATCACAAAACCAAAAACAGAATGTAGCCTGGCTTATCAACCAACCACTTGATATTTTGTCGACCCTTACTTTCCTGACCCTGGCCGAAAGCTGCCCCCCATTGGGCCATTTCTCTCAATTGAATAAGCTCCAATAACTTGTTCTTCCTCCTGCCCAGCTATGCCAAGTCAGACTCTTTAGAGTTACAAAACTCAATGAATGGCATTTTTGTTTTATTCTAGCTTCCCTCTGCTCCAAACTAGTTTCCTACTTACTCCTACTGAGTAAGAAGTGGCTCTGGAGAGAGGCTATCTTCTTGGAGACATTGTTGACTCCCATAAGAAACTCAAGCTGGGCTCTTCTGCCACCATCCCAAGAAGGCTTAAGCAGGAGCTGTTCTTCAGGGAAGCAAGAGGTCTTCTCTCCAAAAGCCTCAAGGTAGCTCACCAACTCTCACTGAAAGCCCAGATATAGAAAAGAAGTAGAAAGGAAAAGTTTTTAACCCAGCCTGGGTGAGAAGAGATGTCCAAAGAAGATTTCAAGAAGAAGATGAGTCCTGAAATATGGCTAGCAATTAGTCAGGCAAATAGTGGGTGGCAGAATAGCATGCTTAAAGGCTTGGAAACAGAAAAAAAGACAAATTCAGAGAAGTACATGTGTTCAGGTATAGCTGAATCCTGTGTGCACACGCACACATATGAGGTTATGAGGTTGGAGGCTGGGAAGGAAAGCAGGAGTCATACAATTGAGGATTCTCCTGAGTCCCTGGGCTAGAGAGTTTGAACTTCATACTGAAAGCAATTAAGAGGTCCTGAAGTTTTTTTAAGCATCTATTACTTAATTTCCATTTTAGAAAGATCCTTGACTACTAGGTGGATAGTTGATTGCAGAGGTGGGGAAGAAGTGGAATTAGAGAGACCAATTTGAGGTGCCCATGAGATTTCCACATGGACAAAAGATAATAGTTGAATCATTTGAACTAAAGTTTAAACAATGGAGATGGAAAAAAGTTATTTTGACTGTAGATCTGATAGGACTTCAGAATTGACTATATATCAAGAAAAGGTGATGAATCGAGGATGACTGTCTTGGGTTGCTGGATGAGGGATGGTCTCACTGAAATAGGAAACGCTATGTGTGGAATAGTTTTGGGGGTGGAGAGAGAAGAGGGCAAATGTTTCAGGTTTGCAAATGTTGAGTTTGAGGTGCCATTAAAACATTCAGAGGGGTCACTCCAAATGCAGTTGAATGTGCAAATCTGGAGTTCAGGAGAGAGATCTGTGCCAGAGGTATGGATTCAGGAGTTATTGCCATAGAGACAGAGTGGATGAGATCATCCATGGATAACGTGAAGAATAAGAAGTCTAGAAGTCTAGATGAAATCCTGGGCGGAATAGTCAGATTTATAGAGTGGGCAGAAGAAGAAGAAGAACTTACAAAGGACACCTAGGAGAATCATTTTGAGGGGCAGGGAAGACACCGGTAGTGGTGTTACAGAAAACAAAGAAGACAGTTTTGTGAAGGAGAGGGACAAGGTGAGATGACACAGATATGGCCATCGGATTTTGGGACAAGGAAATTGTTGGTAATCTTAGAATATTTTCAGTGGAGGGCTAGTGGCAGAAGCAAGACTGCAGAGGGTTGAACAGTGAGTGAGTGGGAGGGGGAAGAAAGTAGAGACATCAATATTAAATGGCTTGTTTAAGAATCTTGGCTTCAAAGAGAATGTTGCCAATAGGGAGGAGGGTGGCTCAAAAAGAGTGATAAGAATTTGAAGTAGTCACCTGGAGATGCTCACCAGGGAGAAGTATAAGGACTTCCAAGTAGCCCTGAAGGCCCCACTGATATGCACAGTCAGGATCAGGATAGGTAGAATTATGCCCCAGTTAGCAATAAGAAAAGCAATGCCTGGAAGGGACTTGCACAGCGTCACTAGTAAGTGACAGAGCTGAAATTCAAACTACATTTCCCTCCCCACCTTCTACCAAATGTTTATGGGCCCCTGCTCTGCACTGCTTTTCATCAACATTTGCATTGTCATATCCATCATTGATGAATACTAGCGACTATCGACCATGTGCCTGCCCAATGCTGCAGTCACAACAGAAGTTTAATATAAGGTTTCTTCCCTCAAATTGTTTAGAATTAGGTTAAAAAGACCAAAAACTCTGTCTGTTTCTCTCTTTTCCTCTCTCTCTCTGTCTCCCTCTCTGTCTCTGTCTGTCTGTCTGTCTGTCTCTGTCTCTGTCACTGTCTCTCTCTGTCTCTGTCTGTCTGTCTGTCTCTCTGTCTGTCTGTCTCTCTGTCTCTGTCTCTGTCTCTGTCTCTCTCTCTTTCTATCTCTCTCTCCCCCACCCCACCCTTCTTCTTCCTCTGATACCTTCTCTCAATTTTCTTTCCTAACATTGAGCATGTCTGGTCCCTTACAGTGAAGTATCATTGACTCATTAAAAAAGTCCGTATCTTATAATCCCTCAAACTTCTTTACCACTTTTATTTTTTCATTAAGAAGACATTTTTGAACATTAGCTCTGGGTAACTTTTTGTGTAAGGCACTTGAGAGACAGAAATTAATAAAATACAGTTCTTGGCTTCAAGTAGCTCACAGACTAGTGGTGAAGAATAAGAATTTAAACAGGAAATTTAAACAATTTCATCATCTGTACAATAAAGATTTCAGTACCACAAAGTGTTGCTGTGATAATAAATATGTTAACGTGTGAACTGCTTATAATAGTCACATAAGAAACACTACATAAGTATTACTCTTCTTATTACTAGTATGATAAGTAAACACAAAATACTGTAAGAACATAAAGGAAGGGCACTTGATCCAGGCTAAAGTAAGAGATATCTGAGCTCGGTCCTAACGGATGAGAAGGCACTAAACAGAGGGAGAAGAATGCCAGGCATTCTGCATAGAAGGTACAGCCTGTACTCAGGTTTGTAAGCAAAAGACAACATGATCTGATTGAGGAACTGAAAGTAATTTAGTTCAGCAAGAGCACAGAGCATGAGGAGGGCAATGGCAAGAGATGAAACTTGAGGGGTCATGGAGTACAAGCAAGTCTGGGCTTTATCCTTCAGCTGGTGGGGAGCCATTGGAATGTTTTATGTAGAGTAGTGACTTGATCAGATTAAAGTGTTGAAAGATCACCTTAGCAACAGTATGGAGAATGAATTGGAGGAGGCAAGATTGGGAGTAAGACCAGTTGGGAACTCACTGCTATAGTCCAGAGGAGAGAGGATGATGAAGCCCTGAACTGGGGACATAGCAGTGGGGATGGAGAGAAGGGTACCATGGATTTGACGCAGAGTCGAGCGCTAGAATTTGTGAGACAGTGACTATAGAAGGTGAGGGATAAACGTGAGAGAGGTGTCAAGATTAACTCCCAGGATTTTAGTCTAGTGCAAGAGGATGGTTAGAGATATCATTCAGTGACTTTAGGGAACCCAGGGAAGAACTGTTTGGGGAAGAGTGTGATAGGAGAGATGATGAGTTCTCTTTTCAACACATCAAATTTGAGGTACCGGGAGTGGCTCCACAGCGTAGTGGTTAGCACGTCTGCTTTACACATAGAAGGTCCTGGGTTTGCGCCCCAGGCGGAGCCACAGACCAGGCCCCAGGTGTGCCAGGCCCCGGATGCACGCCACAAGCATGTGGAAGGAGATGCCTCACCTTCAAAGATCCAGTTCTTAAGGGGAAAAGGGCAACATCCATAGGTCAGGGGTGGAAGTGGGGTGGAGGGATAATTAAAGAGGGGAAAATAATTTGAGGTGCCTATGATATTTCCAAGTGAGTATTTTAAATAAGTAATTGTGCTGGTAGTCTTGAAGCTCAGGAGGAAGGTCTATGCTAGAAATATAAATTTGGGAATGCCAGTAAATAGGTGTGAGATTAAGTCATTGGTGTGGATAAGTAGGTTCAGGGAAAGAGCGTTGATTGAGAAAATGGTAGAATCCTGAGGAATATTCACATTTAAGAGATGGGTAGGGAAAGAGAAATTTTGAAGAAGGCTAAAATGGAATAGCCAGATTGTAGTGGGTTGAAAGTAGTGATGACCCTCCAACTCGTAGTAGGCCGGAGGGTCCTGTAGAGGATGGGGAGAAGAATGTGCCTTTAACCCTTAGTGTTTTGAGAAGAGGCAAGAGAAGAGGCTCCTTGAACACTGCAAAATCGTGGACAGCTCTCAGATTCCAAAAGATTGGCTTAGATGCTTGCCTCTTACAAAGCCCTCTATTTTAGAACAGCTTCCCTTTCCTCTGTCCACCCTAACAGAGAGCCCAGGGAACCTCAGGGCTCCCTCCAAGCCCTGAAACAACCTCTGCTCCAGAGTCTTCCCACATCATCTGAGAGGCCTAGGGCTGGTGGGGGCATCTATTAGGAGAGCAGATGGGAACTGTCTGGGTGTGTTATACATGAAGGAGGCCTTAGGCCAGCCTATGGAGGGGGGTAGGGCAGGTCCGAGAGGACCTGAACTCTCAGAGTGCAGACAGAAGAATTTGTTGCCTGCCCCAAACTGCCCTGGAGTAAATTTTCACCATGGGCAGGATGACTCAGGGCTAAATTACTGCTTTCTAGGCCCTTGAAGATTCAAGAGGCCTCTAATTACCTGGAGTCCAAGGCTGTATCCTAGGGCCTGTTCTTCCTGATCCAGTCTCCTGGAATTTGGCCTCAGTCTGCAGTTGAGGGGCCCTGTGACATTGTTGCTGGGCAATGTGCCAAACAGCAGGCCCTGGAGACAGAACTATGCCAGCCAACAGCCTGACTTGGAGTTAACACAACTGCCACTGCCATCACCACCTTCTCGGAAAGCAGCCACCTGTCTGGCCCCTGGTTTTGTCTGGCTGCCAGCCTAAGGCATGTGCCTACGCAGGAGGTGATGACATTTTGGCTCTACTTCCAAAGTTTTTTTTCCCCTTTCTCATGTGTTATTTCTAAAGATAACAAAGGTCAAAAGGCATCCAGCATTTTCTGGTTTCTCATAAGCTTCTGGTCAATATTTAATCCAGTTTATGGATTATTTTAGGTCTTCTAGATGCCTTCTTGAGCCTGCTTGTGGACACCCACAGACACTTGTAAGGAGGAGAGAAGTCAGCCTAGCAGAGACACTCTGAAATGAAGGAATAGAGGCTGGGATCCAAGGAGCAAGAGCTGCAGCCAAAAGACAAGAGAGTAGGCCCTGAAGACACTTCTATTGAGAGGTCCGCCATGGCCTCTCTTGGCCTCCAACTTATAGGCTACATTCTGGGCCTTCTAGGGATGTTGGGCACCCTGGTTGCTATGTTGCTCCCTAGCTGGCGAACAAGTTCTTATGTCGGTGCCAGCATTGTGACAGCAGTCGGCTTCTCCAAAGGACTCTGGATGGAGTGTGCCACACACAGCACAGGCATCACCCAGTGTGACATCTACAGCACCCTCCTAGGCCTGCCCGCTGACATCCAGGCTGCTCAGGCCATGATGGTGACGTCTAGTGCAATCTCCTCTTTGGCATGCATTATCTCTGTGGTGGGCATGAGATGCACAGTTTTCTGCCAGGACTCCCAAGCCAAGGACAGAGTGGCAGTCGTGGGCGGAGTTTTCTTCATCCTTGGGGGCATCCTAGGCTTCATCCCTGTTGCCTGGAATCTTCATGGGATCCTGCAAGACTTCTATTCCCCACTGGTACCTGACAGCATGAAATTTGAGATTGGAGAGGCTCTTTACTTGGGCATCATTTCCTCCTTGTTCTCTCTAGTAGCTGGAATCATCCTCTGCTTTTCCTGCTCACCCCAGGGAAATCGCTCCAACTACTACGATGCCTACCAGGCCCAGCCTCTTGCCACTAGGAGCTCTCCAAGGCCTGGTCAACCACCTAAAGTCAAGAATGAGTTTAGCTCCTACAGCTTGACAGGGTATGTGTGAAGAACCAGGGGCCATCATTGGAGGCGGGTGGCTGGGTCTGTGAAAACTGGTGGACAACCCCCATGCCAGGGCCAACAGGTGAGGGACATTGCCACTGAATCATGTAAGAAGGTGCTGCTGAGGATAGACTGACTTTGGCCACTGGATCAAGAGAAGGCAGAAATGGGAGCTGGTGTGACAGCATCCAGGTTGAATTGTCAAGATGCTTGCCAAGCCAGCCTTTCTGTTTCTTTTACCTTGGTCCCCCACCCCACACCCTGAGTCCCCCAACCCTCAACTCCAAACCCACCCTCTACTCTAAGCAAGACCATTCAGGCTTCCCTCTGCCCTTTAGTTTACCTGGGGCTCCATCCATAAACCCACTAATCACATCTCACTGACTGACCCTTTCTATGATCAAAGATCCTCCCTCTGACTGAGGTTGGCTTGTAGTTCATTACTGGGTGATTGGGGAAGAAGGAGTGGATCTAACCTCCTTCTCAAGCCTCCCTCCAAAGAAACGGATTGGCTAGTAATGGGCCCTGGAGCTTCCGTCCCACTCTTGTTATGATTCCACAGTGTCCAGACTGGTTCTTGCATGAACTGAAATAGAGCCATTCCACTGTATCAAGTGAACAGAGAGCAACTGAATACAGGATGAGAGGAAGGCAAGGTAGCTGAAGACCTAAAAATACCAGAACCACTGCTCAGGGTATTTCCCAGAATTCTTTCACACTTGTGGGTTGACTACCTAGCCGATGGCTAGAGGAAAGCACAAGAAAAGAAGGTATGGCAGAAAGCTCCAGGCAGCAGCAGACTGACTTTGCTGAAGAACTGCCTCAGAAGCTGCAGCCCCAACTTTCACTGAAGCTCCTGCCTCCCTCTGGGGCACCTGACCTGGCTTCCTGCTAAACAACAAGGCTAAAGGCCCTCCACAATTGTTTCCTTAAGAATGGGAAACTAGTTTTTCTAGAGAAGGCCCTTGGCTGGGGGATGACAGCATGGAAGCTGTGGAGGACTGTGAATGATACCACTCCTTGATGCTGCACAAGAAAAAATAAGAACTTTTCTATCTAAGAAGCTGAGTGGACATGTGTGGTGGCTCTGGTAGGTGTTTCTATTCGGCCAGAGAGAGGCATTCTCCCCCTCCCCCGCCCCTGCCAGAGAATCTTCAGGCCTAATAGAAAATCAGCCCAAAGGCTAAGATCCAGCCCTGGGCGGGGGGGCACCCACAGAGCAGTAAAGAGACACTGAAAGACTGTAACGCCAGGTGGGCCTCCTGTCACCCTTCATATTCCCTCCACCATCCTTCACCAGACATTCCAGAGTTTCTAGAAGGCATCCAAGGGTTTCAGGATAGAATAATCAGGCCCAAAGTTCTATGGCCCTGATCTGAGTCATAGCCGAGCTGCTGCCTGGGGTTTCAGATGAGGTAGGAGAGTAGAGAATGGTCCTCAAGCAGACAGTCCCAGTTGCAAGGTCTGAAAATACTCCCCTGGGGCGGGAGTCATAAACGAACCAAAGGCATTTTCCTCACTAGCCTTAGCACGACCAGTTCTGACAAACTCCAGTATACCCTCCCAAACCTCAGTGCCAGCGGAAAGGGTCCATTCATTGTCTCTAACATGCCTTGCACGTTTCTACTTTCTTGCCTATGTTTAAGCTTTTCTCCCAAGCTGGAAGGCCCTCTCCCCTTTGCCAAGTCTTCCTTGTGCTTGAAGAACTTGCTCAGCACCACCTCCTTCACTGAGCCTCCTCTGACCACTCCATCCCTCTCCTACCCCTCCCTCAATGTACAAATCACTTCTTTAATGCTTATCATTCATAATTTTGATGCATAGTTATCTTTTCATGTGTGTATATCTGATTACACAATGCATTGTAAACTTTTGGAGGGTAGGGGCCATATCTTAGACCTCTATGCATCCTTCAGACTTACAGATAAAAACTATCTGTAAGAGTGCTGGGCACACATAGATGATCAATAAACATTTGTTGATTGAAAAACTGTTTTATTCATTCAAAGGGGCTCAGACAAGGCATGTGTGATGGAGAACTCAGCTAAAGGGAGGGTATGATGGAAACTAGTCTTTTTTCCCACTGGGTGGATAGAAAATTCTAGACTTTTCTGAAGATATTATGAAAGCGAGACATCCCTGCTCCCTCCAGGGAAACTAACATTTTTTATCTTGCCCAGGGCTCCTCCTTTTTTACAACAATTGTTTCATTTAAGTTAGTTACTAAATTTGCTATGTGTTTATTCCTTTCATTCTCTGAATCATCATTGTGAGGAAGGTGAAATAGATCTGATAATCCCCATTTGGCAGATGGAGAAACTAAGGCCCACGTAAGTAAAGAGGCTTTCCCAAGACCACACAGCTGGTGTTAGCGCTCCAGTCTCCTGACTCCCAAAATAGGACTCTGCTGATCCAATAATATTCACAGCCAGTAGGAAGAGCCTGCCAGAGGTCCTTAAACTGCCTAAGAGAAACATTTTAAGGCCAGCAAGGTAACATTGGGGATACACAGGCTCTCTTGGTCTTCTGTAAGGGGAATCTGGGAGAGCAGGACCAATTTACTGAGTATACCATCTAGAACTGCCCCTCCTGCTGTGCTAGCCAGCTGGCCAGCTTAGGCCCAGCTAACTGTCCCATCTGGGGAGATGCAAAGCTTACATTTGAATAAGTCATGACACCTCAGTTCCAATTCCCCTAACTCTGGAGGTGTGGGAGTTTTGGAGGCCAATGATTTGGCCCTGTTCTAACCTCATTTGGAATCAACAAAGCCTAATTCATAATGATGTTAACTATGGCAACAGACATTAATGAGGTCCTACAAGATTCAGCTTACCCACCTCCTGGACCTAGTGGGCCTCGGCACATAGGAGTCTGTTATAACGGGTACTACTACCATTGTATTCCTGAAGTAAGCCTTCTTTGATGTAGAGATTGGGACCCCAGCATCCAAGCCCATTTAGAAGAAATGGCAGTGGGTGAGAATAAGAGTGGAGAGAGAGGGCTTTCTGAACAGGAGTTTAATAAAAGGTCATGTCTCTGGTCTGGCACCATAAATGCAAGTGCCCTCGACTGGGGGCCACTGGAGGTTGGAAAATGAGGTTGACTTGCTCACTCTGCTATGCTGAGTGGGCAGCAGTCTGGTTAGGGATCCGATGACCCACCACCTGGCTACCAAAGCACTTTCAGACCACCAATTTCATTGCATGTTCCAAATACACCAATGGAACAGGTTTTTTTCCACAAAACAAAGTGGAGGCCCAGAGAGGTAAATTCCCTAAAGTCACAGAGTGTCAGAGTCTGAACATAAGTTCGGAAACCCTTCCCGCAGCAACATGGGTCTGAGATTCTGCTCAGAAGGTGTAAGAGTGCCTGTTGCTCTTCACATTGCTGTGGCCCTCCTGTCCCCGTCTGCTACTGGAATGTAAGAGCCTTTGAGGGAAATAGGGCACAGAGCTCCCTTTATCTTAGGATAAGGCTGGCCTGGGAGGTCCTCCTTCCATTCAATCTGGGAAGATTCTATGGAAAGAGTTAGAAGTTCATCCACAACTAGAAAAACCAGGGCAGATCTGACAATGAGCAACTGATTGAGCAGAAAAGCCTTTGACTGGTTTTCCCTTTGGCTCATTGAGCAAGAAAAGCCTTGATCTAAATAATTTCCTAGAAATCTCCTTGAGTCTGGGTCCATGTTGAACAGTTTTCAGCTAACCCCATTGCCTTCCATCATAAAGTAATTTAGATTAGCCACAGACCAAAGGGATAGTAAAGGCCATTTTGTTTATGCTG
This sequence comes from Pteropus vampyrus, assembly GCF_000151845.1. Lineage (NCBI taxonomy): Eukaryota > Metazoa > Chordata > Mammalia > Chiroptera > Pteropodidae > Pteropus > Pteropus vampyrus. The sequence goes on along the minus strand of NW_011889200.1, from coordinate 506,172 downwards.
CAGCCTCATAGCTGTGACCCTTGCACAAAGAGAGATGTCTCTGCCCTCCCTCATTCCTCTGATAATAAGGTGATTCATGTTTTCTCTCCCTTGGGGCCCTAGTGACCCACTGCTATGTGATCATTAATGGGGGAAGTGGAGACTGAAACTGGTTTCTTGGTGGAGAGGCAAACTCCAACCTCCTGAGAGACCTTCATCCGGCCAGTTAAACAGCCATTCAACCAGCTCTCTAGCCAGCCAGCCCATACTAACTGCACTCTTAGTTTATGTCAGGCAATGTGCTAAAGGCTTTGAGGGCTACAAGGGTGAGCAAGGGTTGTCTGTGCCTTGTAGGAGCTGACAGCTGATCTAGGGAAGATAACATATGTACACCAAAGTTTGGTCCAAGGCACAATATAGTCTGTCCTGCAAGAGGGGGAAAATGCCACAAGATATGGGTGTCAGGGGCTAGTTTAAAAAGGTATGAAAGTCCAATCAAATCTTAATCCTTATGAAATGAGGCTCTCACACTACTTAAGCTTCTGGGGGAAAGGATGATCAAAAGAAACTGCTTCTTCCAGTTGAAGGACCGTGGGAAATAGAGAAATAGGGTGGAGAGCAGTACTAAGGAGGAGAAAGGGAGACACTACTCAGCTAACACAGAACACCTGAGAGCTTGCCTCACAGAACCCCTAAATGACTTTAATGGAGAGAGTGACCCTAGGGATCAACCTCTTCTCCCTCATCTCCTTCTCTTGGGCAGATCTTTAGAAATTACTGGGGGCAGCAGAGACAGTGTCTATCTAAGTAACCTGAGGCTTTTTGGCTCTGGACCAGAGGAGGAACACAGATGTGGGAGATGGGGCACAGTGCTAAATGAAGGCAAATGAGGCCTTACAGGGTCAACTGTTCCCTCCCACTCAACCCTGGGCCCATGGACAGGGGACTCTTTCATGCCTTCAGCTGCCCACTCTGGCACATAGAGGCCCCAGGCTGGGAAGTGCCTGTGCTCCTCCTCAGCTGGCCAAAGCCTGGCCTTCACCCAACCTGGTCTCCCTGCCCAGGCGGCTCCTAGCTTTGATGAGAAATTTTGTTATCTCAACAGGGTGGAGGGTGGGGGGAAAGCCTCAAACAGGAAGTCCAGCAGGTTATCTCTGTCTTTTGGTCAAAGTGGTGGCTCAATATGTGCTGCGATGTGATCACTGATAAAATATTAACAGGCTGCTATCAGGTACAGCAATACAGAAGCTGTAATTTGACCACCCCCTCCGCCTCACACAACTGACCATTTTCCTGGGAATTGCAGCTTAGGAATTCCTAGTTAACTCTTGCCTACAATTCTATGCTCTGGGCCTCATTTCTCCACAAGACAAGCAGGAGTGTCTTGGGGTTTGACAAAGCAGAAAGTCACCATACAAGGGCGAATCATCAGGTCCTGCTCTTCTGTCATCCATGAAGTCCACTTCCTCCAGAATGGCACCCTCGCCACTTCACAAGTCACTTCCTAGGAGGGCTTTGTACAACTTTCTATTTGCAAACATGGCCTTGTGGAGATAACATTGAGAAAACTCACATGCCTTCAATCAGATATTCGAAAATATAATGGGATGTAAAATGAAATGCCAAATGAGTATGAGTACTGTGGCAGGCAACCCAGCATTTCAGTGGTAGCTCCTTTTCTTCAATAGTGCTTTCAGAGTCTGTGATATTTGATAAAGTTCTCTGTGGGTTCTCAGAAGAAAGGCCAGTCACAACAAAAGTACAGAGAAGACACTCCTTACAGCCTTTCACTTGAATTTATCTCTAGAATTGCCCAAAGGGGTGCAAGAGGGTGGATTAACAACCCCCACAATGGATTTCTGATGATATTGTGAGGACCTTACTCCCTTGTGTTAAAAGGCGCTGAATGTCTTGATTAGAAAGCAAATGTATTTTATGGGAAGAGAAATGCATTCGGCCAAAGATTAGCCATCAACACCAGAATTTGCACTAGTTTCTCAGTTTAGCCTTAAAAAGAAGCAGAATGAGAAGAGTCCAAAGAGTTTGAAAAATAGAACACTAATTCAGACAATGGACTGGAATTTGGGAGAGCAGAGTACTGAATAACACATACACCCTTCAACTAAATGATTCGACAGTTTCAGAAATGGAGATGAAGTAGAAACCAAGAAAAAGGCAGACAAGAGGAAAAAGGTGGCGGTGCCCTTGGCAATTCCAGAGGCAGCTTGTGTGGTTAATTTTATTCCTCTGAGTGTAATAATAAACCAATATGTTCTCAAGTGTCACTTTCTTACTCCCCAAAAGACTTGCCTAACTCAGCACTCTCTGGGGTGGGGGTGGAAAGGTAGGGGTGGGGTGGTGGTGCAAAAGAGCCAGTGAAAACACTCACAGGCAGAGGCCAACAAGTCCAAGACCTCCTGGACTGTAAGAGGGTCTTGATGGCTGTTTTGATATCAGGAAAGCTGCCAAGTGACAGCCCTGAGTGAAAAACTCAGTCAAGAGGAAATGAATTTCCACATTGTTTGGAGGGATATTCATTACATAAGTGAACAATTCCTGATCACAAGGACAGTTAAACATTGTTTGGGATTGTGGAACTTTCTTGCTTGGAGGTTCCTATTTGTATGGGCTGGCTTTAGCATTTTCTTAAAAGAAGCCGAGACTATTGTTTTCAAGATAGGCAGTATGGTGTAGTGGGAAAGAAGCCTAGGCTTTGGAGTCCAACAAGGGTTTAGTTTTGCCTCTGCAGTCTCTAGCTGTGTGGCCTTGGGAGAGCCACTTAAATGTTTTGCATTTTAGTTTCCTCATCTGTGAAATGGAGATACCTTTTAGTGAGGTCATGGTAGATAGTAGGTCCTCAACAAATGGTTAACTGTATCTTAAGCATATTGGCAACCTAAAGGGTAGTGTCAAAGTCACACAAAAATGTGTCTTTGGGGAATGGAGGTAGATGAGAGAGTATAATTTCTACCACAAATCTGAATCTATATTAGCAAGGATATAGTCTGTCCCGGGAGAAAACTTCTCAATATTCTCCCCCCTCCCCCACCAATCTGAATACTTTGAAGACTTAAATAGTAGAAACCTTAAATAGGTTTCTACTCATCAGATTCCATTAACAAGCCAGGGGAAAAGCAAACTTGAGAGGCTGGAGAGGAAAAGGGTGGTCATCACTCTTTGACTTTCATTCAGATCTGTGAAAATCTGAGGTGGAAAAGAACCACACTCCATCAGGTCCCACTGCTAAAGAAAAGTTTAGTCCAAGGGAACTGCACTCTGGGTTTAATTTCCTAAACTCAGGGACAACTGGGGAGATTTCAACAGCCACTTCCTAATTCATAGCCTACAAAGCTCCATTGTTAAGCTGATATAGTGTAGCCTTCCTCTTGCTGGCATTTCCAAGCCCTTGGTCCATTCTGTTCCTTATGCTCCAAACTGAATAATTCACTATTCCTCACACCCTCTTGAGTGTTCCTTTATTCACCCCTCTCCACTCGGTCTTGTGACTTTACTTATACTATACCCTACACCTGGAAAATCCTCCCCCATCCCATACCTCCATCTTTCCAATCCTTACAAGTTTCCAAGCCCATCTGGAAGATCAGACCTTTGGGGAACACTTTCCTGACCCTCTGCCTAAAGTTCTCTTGCCTGCCCCCGAGGACTCAATGGGTAGATGAACGCAATGTGTTTAGCATGTAGAAGGTACCCAAAACATTTGAACTCTTCTAAAATAAAAGTGGGTTGGGGATTTCTGGTGATTCACATGAAAACTTTGGGCTTAGGGATGGAGGCAAGTAACAAAACACAGTTTGTTTGTTTTTTTTTTTTTCCGATTTTATTTTCCATTAGAAAATGAATGCTATATGTCTCAATGACTAAAACTTTAATATACCCAAGACTATTTGTCAGTTCTTTCAAATTGTCTACTTTATTAACTAAGCATGTGCCCTGATTTTTGATTCAGAAAGTATGGTTCCTGAATGTCCTCTATGCCTAAGAAACGAGTTAGGAATGTCCTTGTCACCAAGTACAAGTTATTTGGGGGGATGGGGGGAGCGGATTTACACTTTACTTAGCCTGAGCTTACCCCTTCAAGCTTTCCTGAGCATACCTCCATACCTTCACTCTTAACACTGTACTAAAGAAAGAGGTTTTAATTCACAATACAGAACTCTGAAACACATTCTATCTGGAGATTGCCTTTGGGAACTGAGACCCTGCCAATCAAGCCTGTGTCTCTGTTGTTACCCCCAGATTATTTGCAATCGCTGGACATGGGCGAGCAAATATTCCTGTTCCCTGGGGCCACAAAGCCTCTGACTTAGTCCTCTGCAAGGTCCAATTTGTTTATCCAACAATGCACTGACTTCCTGACATGAGCCAGGAACTTGTTTCCTTGAAGCTTGTTCTGTCTGATCTTTGCTTATGGATAGCTCCTCTTTCTTCTCTTGAAATAAACTGGCTACTCTTGGAAAAAGTGAACAGAAGGCTCCTTAGAATTTTTTTTTCTTTTAGCTTTCACTCTCAAGATATGGTCTCTATGGAGTTCGCCTGACTAAATTCTGTAATTCTGTAATATTCAGAACATCTTCCCTTTCTCCTTTGATAGCCTTTCTAATTATTCGAAGATCAGCTAAAGAGAAACACTAGGACACTCCAGTGCACACTGACTGCCCCCCGTAACTTGTAGCTCTTATTATCTCAGTCTTTCATTTTCGGAATTTAATATCCGGGATTATCTACCTCATTCATACTCTTATGTATCCAGCCCCTTCTATGAATGAGGCACTGTTTTAGGCTCTTGAGAGAGATGAAAATATGAACAAAACACAGTTCCTACCACTAACAATTATTTATTGATTACCTACTATACACCAGGCACTATGAGAAGCTCTGGGATACAGTGATTAGTAAAAACAGGCATGAGCCTTCCCTTCATGGAACATACCATTAGTGAAAGGGGCAGACAGAGACCACATGTGTTATGTTCACCACTGTACATCACACAAAACATAGTAGGTACCCAATAAATATTTGTTGGATGAGTGAAAGTAAACAGCCAAATATATAACTGCAAATTGTGCAAAGTGTTATGAATTAAACACAACAGGAAACAGTGATAAAATAGGGTAGACAGAGAAAATAGGTTGCCAGGAAGGCCTGTCTGAGAAAGTTGACACTTACACTAAGACCTGAATAATGAGGAATAGCCAGCCATGCCAAGACTGGAGATACAAGCATTTTAGGACAGGGGACAATATGAATAAAATCAGAGCCTGACCTGTTTCAGTGGGAAGACAGCAGTGAGCAAGGGGAAAAGTGAGATAGGACGAAGAGTTGCAAGAGCCAAAGTAGAAGAAATAGGCAGGGGTCTCGGAGGACACTGTAAGGAGTATGGATTCTATCTAAGTGCAATGAGAAGTCATTGAAGGGCTTTAAGCAAGGAATCACATGATCTGACTTATATTTTTTCAAAAACCATTCTGGCTATAGTGATAAGACAATTGTGGGAATAAGAATGAAAGCAAGGATACCAGTTAGGAGTTGCAATTACCTGTAAGAGATGGTGGTTTGGATTAAGTGAGCTGTGGTAAAAGTGAGTAAAGTCAAGATATACTTTGCAGATAGAGCTGACAGACTTTCTGACAGACTGGATGTGGGGGACTAAAGAAGAGGAAAATTAAGGATGACTTCCAGGTTTCTAGCTCATGCGACTGGTTGGGTAGACGTGCCAGTTTTTCAAATGAGGAAAATTGAGGGAACAGTCCTGGAGTGTGCGTCACTATTTATTTTTAACACGTTTTACTTGACATGCCTGTGAGACATTAAGTGTAAATGTCAAGTAGGCAGCTGAATATTTGAATTGGTGCTTTCTAATAGAGAAGACAGGACATGGAAGTTTGTGATAGGAGCCTTATAAGTGTCACAAAACTTACATGTTCAAAGAAAACGTCATGTCTGGCTGAGTTATTCAGAAGAATTTTCAGGAAAAAAGTTGACATTTGAGCCAAAGAGAAGATGTTAAGGGAGAACATTCCAGGCAAAGGCAGAGATGGTGAAAATCTCAAGGCAGGTCCAGAAACCAAGAAATAGTTCATTTTGGATGGAATGTGGTTTGTGTTTGAAATGCTGGAAGATGAGTCTAGAGGGCACGGTTGAAGCCAGATGGGAATTTGTATTGTGCTTGTTGGGCAACCGGGAGCACTAAGAAAGTCTTGGAGCTGAGGCATAACCTGATAAGATCATTAAAAGCAATTTAGTGACAGTGAGTAGGGTGGATTGAAGGAGAGAGAACAGGAGGCGAGGGAGGCCAGTTAAGAATCTATTTCAGTGATGAAGGCATGAGGTAAAAAGAATCTAAATGTTGATGGTGGAAGTGGAAAGTTAAAGGGCAAATATGAGAAACATTTGAAAGAATTGTGATTATGTTAACCTAAGAGGATAGCCAGGAGGAGGCACCCACTTTGTTCTTCCCGCTCCTCCCGCCCCTCCACACACACGCACTGTATCATAAGCTCTGGTACGACTGGGTGACACTTTTCAATCTTTCCACCATGGCATCTAACATGGTTAAAGGGATCTCATCTGTTCTAATTTCACTGCAAATAGGTAACAGAGGTAGCTCTGGTATTATAGTAAATGGACACACACAGTAACTGCTGCTGGAAGAAACAATACGGGGTTGACACTAGGAAATGGGCTGAAAGTAAGCACTAGTAGAGATGAGTTAAGATTGTCCACCATTCTTTTTTACAGCCCAACGGCCTATACCCCCTCCTACTCTGCCCCCTCGTTCACCATACCTTTCTTACACACACATGCACACACACACAGAGGCTGAACCTTCAATGTTCTGAATTATTTCCTATATCACCTTTTCATTCATATTGTCTGTATCTGTGCAAAGCCACACCTTTCTCAGCCCCCATGAGAAGAGCAAACATCACTAAGAGAATGGCTGAATGTTACCCCCACCCCCACCATCCTTCTCTGAGTAATATTTAGATAACTGGGGCTCTCAATATCATAGTCCAAATGTCTGATATGAGAAATAATCACAGGGCAGGCTAGAGCGGCAGTAAGGTGAAGGGAAGGGGGGCAGGGAATATCTTTAAGGACTCATTTTAATGGTGAAGCCTGGCTCTGGCCTTGCCCTATTCCTTGCAGTCTCACAGGAAAATCTATGACGAGCCTCCTTTCAAAGGAGATAAAATAACTTTAGGAAAGTCTTCTGAAGTAACTGCAGAAGAGAAACAGAGCAAATATCCAAAACATTCCTCTGGACTAGCTAATCCTTTTGCAATTGCTTGATTCCCACCTCCCTTTTATTATTTCTCCTGTATTTCATTGTTGTTATGTTTTTACGTGTTTATTGTTCAATGTCTTTTGAAGAGTACCTTGAACTCTTTGGAGAGCATGTGCTATATAAATACCATATAGCAATGAATAAACAAAATGTCTACTTTTACAAGAGTATAACTTTTACTATTTCTAATAATACGAGATCTACCCCTCATTCAGCACTAGCCTGAAGAACAGGTAAAGCAGTATATTCTGAGGAATATCAAATAGATCTCCCTGCTCTAAAATAGCTCCCCTACTACCTGAAGTCCCACAGTTTGGTGATACATCTATTTTTGAAACTGAGCCTTGAAGATTTCTTTTTCGAGAATTCCTTATTAAAATGCAAACACCACAGAGATGGGTCATGATTTAACTTTAGTTCCCTTTACATTAACCCATCACTCCTACCAAATACATTTTTCACATTCTAGCTTTTTCTGTGCCTTTGTTCATGCTATTCTTCCAGAGATAATGCTAAATATAATGAAGTATAAATATAAAATTAACTTATATTTTCTCAGTCTCTCACTTGATACCTAAATTCAAGCCTACTCATTCTCTTTAAAAACAATTTTTTTCAATGTAAAAATAATAACAGGTTTATTATAGAAAATTTGAAAAAGGCAGGAAGATAGCAAGAAGAAAAAAATATCAACCACAGTCTTACCACCTAAAAAACAACTGTTCTTAAGTGTGGTCATGCTCACTCTTTAAACAAACCTTAGTTTAGGTCCCACTTATGTGGTGATGCCTTCCTTGATTTTCCTCCCCTAGAATTTTCCCATCATGTCTGTACAAGTTAGTTACCTTGGCATGTCTTGTGTTTCCAACTAGATTGTTAGATCTTTGATGGCTGAAACCATGAGTTATACTTCTTAATTTATCCCCAAACACCTAGTACATTGGACCCAATATTCGCTGACCGATTTAACCTACATCAATACAAACCATTTCAGGAAGGATATAAAATAGGCCAGGTAACTAAGTAATGAAAATTAAAGCTTTCAAGTCACCTGGTTTGGTGACTATTGCTCTTCTGTTCCCAGAATTCTTCAAAGCCTAGTGACCTAGCCTCTTTCTTCACACCAAACTGAATAAGAAGCAGACTGATTAAGAGCCAGGGTTTACTCGAAGATTCTCTATATAAGGCATAAAGGTGAGGGTGAGAGAGAGAGAGAGAGAGAGAGAGAGAGAATAAGAGCGAGAAGTAAGGGAAGGAGGGAGGGAGAAAAGGAGAGAGAAGAGGAGGGTAAAGAAGAGACAGGTAGAGAAGGGTATATAGAGTATATAGTCTAGTGCTCAATCCAGTATGTGATTTGCCTCCAGCACCGTATACAGGATCCCATCCACTTGTTCTGAGTCAAACCCGATCTCACGAAGCTCCAAGTGAGGGAGGACAGAAGTAAGGAGATAGCTGACGTGGACACGCAGCCGCGTAAGCTTTGCCAAAGCCCTGTATGATGGAGTGAGGGGGCAGGAGAAGAGATGACATGAAGTCATTAGCTAACAGAACAAAATGAAGCTCCTTAAAAATGGGCCTACATTTCTCAACAATTATGTTTCCATTAGCTACAAAGAAAGAAGAAAGCACAATGCCACCAAGCACAGGCAGACTGGCTGCAGCTCTCTAAGAAGTAATTCCTCAATCCTTGGTGGCCTATGAATTGATTAAGGCTTCCTCCCTTATCTGTGACCAGTAACTGGGGTCCTAAGGGATGTTTCCCATTAGTACTCACAAGCTGATAACTAAACCCTAGGAATTAACCTTTCTAGGTCATCTCCCTCTGGGGTCCGGTAGGAGACCTGAGCCTTCTGCAGCACTTCCAGGTGCATCTCTGTCTCCTTCAGTTTCTCTTTTAGTTCTTGCTTTTCCTCTTTGGTTCTTTCCAGCTCAGCTTTCAGAATTTGGAATTCAGCTTGGCGATAGCCCATGTGTTTCTTGCTCCAATACAAGCCTTCCGTCTCCTGGGTACTGTAGGTCACCAATTCATGTTGGACTTTCTTGAATTCAGAATGCCAGTGATTCCTCTCCTGCTCCAGCTCCTCCACCTGCAGTTCAAGAAATAGAAATTCCATGACCTCACATGCTACAAGTGCACCCAAAATAGTCCCCGATATATTCACTCTGTGATTCTACTGCACATGTTCCTCTACTTATGGACCTTTCAACCCCAAAATATGGGTGGGAAGCCCATAAGGGTTCACCCAATCGAGACATACCACAGAATGATTCGATGGCTTATTTTGTTTAAAGGCCTCAGAACATGAAATCGTCAGAGCTCTAACTATCTGGTCCCTCGGTTACAATGATCTCTTATTCCTAGCGGTAAGGGGCTGCCCTAACCTTTTGCTGGAACAAGTTCCTTTCCGCCAGAACGCGTTCCAGTTTTTCTGTGGTTCTTTTCAGTTCTTCCAGCTCTCTTTGGTTCTTCATCTTCGGTGTATTACGACCTCCACTCTCCTCGTAGCCTCTTCCTTTCTCCCCAGTGGCTGCAGCAGGGGTTGTAGTAGAGGCCACAGAAGAATAAGACACTGGATTCCAGGATTCAACCGCTTTTCTTCTCTCAGCAAGCTCCTCTCGGTTAAAAGGGATCAGCTGAATGGGAGCTCCTGAATCTTGTACACCTTTTGCAACACCGACAACAGCTACAAAAGGTCCCTTGTTTACTTCTTCCTTGCTTATGTTTCTGCTGCCTCTATTAGACTCTTCTGCTACCAGTCTTGGCATCTGATCTTCTAATTCTTCAGGGATCAAGGACCCCTGGTGTTGGTCTTGGACCCCTGAATACAGAACTGAAACCTCCCTACTTTGACTGGTGTTCTTGCTTGCTTCTGGGTATTCTGGGGAAAGGTATGGTGGTGTGCTTCTCTCAGAACTAGATTTATCATGGCTGCTTTCCCCTTCTGGGTAGGAAACAGCTGCCTCTACCCTCCTGTGAGAACCAGGCATGGAATAATCTAGAGGAGGTGTTGTCATCTCATTCAGGAGCCTTCTTCGTTTCTCCACAGGTTCCTCACCTAGGATCCATTTGTACTTACTGTAAGAAGAGGAAAGTAAATGTTAAGCTACTGAAATAGAGGCTAAGTATATGCTTATCCCTGTGGAGACCCTCTTCAAAATCCCCATATTAAAACTGACTCTAGCTGTTTTCCACAGCTCATTTCAGGCTAGGAATACAACTTTACCCCCAAACCCTAACCCCTTCACTTATGCAATTTGCTGAGATAGCAGTTGGTCTTAAGGGAGAGATGAAATCAAAATGTATGAAGAGTCAGCATCTGTATAAAACAGGACCAGGATGACCTTGGTAAGAATACTGAAAATAGGACTGAAACCATCATGACTTAGAAGTTTCTGAAATGCAAGTAAAGGAAGAAAAACAAACAAAAAATAACACATGCAAAATCCCCTAATACGAGAATGGAGAAAAAGGTCATTAAAAGCCCAGCGGAGTATGTAGAGAACTGAGCCAGCTCGTTAATTTTAAAGTGTCACAAAAAGTTTCCAGTATCGAAGACTTATGCGCATTTTTTATATTGCAACGAACACCATACAATTCCTTCGCCAGCCAACTGCACTGTGGCTATTGCCCATTATTCACCTGTAAAATGTAAATAAAACACAGGGCACTGGTCATAAACAAAGAAACTAAAACAGGCAATTCAAGTCACTTCCCTCTTATGGCAAAAGAATTTCCCTCCGTTGGGGCAAACAGGCACTCCCGCAGGAAAGCCCAGGATGGTGACCTCAACCACCTTCCATTTCTGGCTGCTACATGCACTAAAGGTTGAAGGAAGAAACAAAACAACAGGCGCCAGTGAAATCTATAGGCAATTTTACATCACGCAGCAGAAATGGACCCCCATTTTTATCCTTACAACTATTTTGCCGTCTCTGCAGAAAACGAAGAAATTTCAAGGTTAAAATCAACATTCAAAGTTTCAATGAGAAACAGTCAGGCATGTTCTTGGATAACTCATGGTATTTCAAGGCTGCTCATATTTCTCTGCAACTTCTGAGAACATCTGTGAAACATCTCAAACCTTAGCTTCTTATAATGCCCTAAATGTTCTTCAAAGCTAGTGTTTACCCAGAAATAAAGCTGCTCTGCCATCTTAATAGATCTTACTGTGTCAGCTGGGAAAGCAAAAGGATTTGGGGGCTATGTAAGAATAAATGTATCCATCTTTAAACACACATAAGGACCACTGCAGATGAACCATTTAGCTGTAGTACTGAGGAAGATAGTAAAACAATCAGTTTGTGAGTATAAAGGCAGGGTAAATGATACTAGAAAGCAACAGCAAAGTTTTATGAATGTCTATCTGCCTTTTCTTCATTTTTCCCTATCTAAGGGTTCTGTAATTCTCTCCTCTCCCTACACTTCCTTTTCTTTGGTAATCTCATACAACCTCTTGGCTATAATCTCTGGGGAGAAACTCCCAAGTCATTCCCCCAGCCCTGATTCCAACTGCCTGTCACATATTTCTTTCTGGAAGTCGCACTGGTATAACACTTAGTATGTATAAAACTGACCTTTCATTTTTACCTTCAAACCTAGCTCCCTCTCCTATTTGTGTTATGACACCACTAAACTCTCAGTAATTTTATATAGTTCTGCCACTATCAATACTCAAGTTCAGGCTCTGATTACCTCTCCTAGACTACTGCAGTGGTTTTCTCCCGTCTCCTCTCAGTCCAGATCGCCCAATGCCAAGTTAATCTTCCTAAGACATTGTTCTAATACTGTCTTTATGTATTGCTCCAATGTCTAAGTCCAGCTCCAATGCCACTTCTGAATTCCTAGAACACTTCTCTCTTATAATTTATATCTATCACTTTCTACCATGTGTGTCTGTGCATGCAAGTGTGTGCATGTGTGTGTGGGTATTGTAGGTTATGTACTAAAGTATGACCTTCTTGACAGAAGGGATCTCAACTGTGCTAGTTAGGGTTGCAGGAACAAAATGTTTACACATTGAAAACCAATCTAAAACTGTTACGTGAATGAAAGAAAAATAAGTAGATTTTACTTACTGGCTCTATAAACACTTATTAGTTTTATAAGGAAAGGCCTGGTTCTTCTCTCCAGGAATCGATTCTCATTCCAGACCTGTATTTATTCATTTAATAAAGATTAATTTAGAGTTTATATACCAGAAATTATTTTCCAACTACGTATTTTCCACTCATTTTCTTTCTTCTTTCTGTCATATTCCTCCACTGTTTGTCTGCAGAGAAGCCATCTGATATTTTGACAGGGATTGCGTTGAATCTCTATCTCAATTTGGGGCGTACTCCCATCTCAACAGTATTACCTCTTCTGATCCACGAACATGCAATGTCTTTCCATTTATTTAGAACTTCTTTAATCTCTTTCAACGATATTTTGTAGTTTTCAGTAAACAAAGCCTTGCTTGCCCTTTTGTTAAATTTTATCTTATTTTACTTTTCAAGCTACCATAAATGGAATTTTCTTAATTTCTGTTGTTCTTTTCAAAGAGCCAACTTTTGATTTCACTGATTTTCTCTATTTTTGTCTATTCTGTATTTTGTTTCCATTCTGATCTTTGTTATTTCCTTCTTTCTGCTTGATTTGGGTTTAGCTTACTCTTGTTTTTGTAGTTCCTTAAGGTGGAAATTTAGATTAGAGAACTTTCTTCAATTTTAATATAAGCGTTTACAAATACAATTTCCCCTTGAAGTACTTCCTTAGCTTCATCCCATTAATTTTGGTATATTTTCTTTTCATCTTCTCATGCTATTTTCTAATTTCCTTTGTGATTTCTTCTTTTACTTATTTGTTGTTTTGAAGTGTTATTTAATTTCCACGTATTTGTGAATTTCCCAAATTTTCTTCTGTTGATTTCTGATTTTATTCCTTTACAGTTGAAGAACATCCTTTGTATGATATCAATCCTTTTAAATTTATTAAGGTTGATTTTATGGTCTAACATAAGGTCTATCCTGAAGAATATTCCATGTGCACTTAAGAAGAATATATATTGTGCTGCTTGGGGGTGATGTGTTCTGTATATGTCTGTAAGGTTAAGTTGGTTTATAGTATTCTTCAATTCTTCTATTTCCTTGTTGATTTTCTATTTCTTTGATGATCTTCTACCCATTACTGAAAGTGGGGCATTGAAGTCTCCACTATTAAATTGTCTATTGCTCCATTCAATTCTGTCTGCTTTTGCTTCGTGTATATTTGGGGGGGGGGGATCTGTCCATATATGGCTATAATTATTATATCTTCCTGATGGACTTCATCGTTATAAATATCCCTCTTTAGATCTAGTGACATTTTTTTTTTTGTTTAAAATGCATTTTGTCTAACAGTATAACTACTCAAGCTCTTGCGGTTGCTGTTTACATAGTATATTTATTTTTCCATCCTGTTATTTTCTATCTGTTTGTATCTTTGAATCTAAAGTATGTCTCCTGTAGACAGTATATTGAATATTTTTTTTAAATCCAATCTAATAATCTCTGTCTTTTGATTGGAGTGTTTAGTCTAGTCACATTTAATATTATTGATGTCATAAAATTTATATTTGCTACTTAACTTTCTGATTCCTATATCATGCTTTCTTTGCTCCTTTCTTCCTCAACTATTCCCCTTTTCATGTTATGTGGATGTTTTCTAGTTTAACATTTACAAATCTAACATTACATTGCTATAATTATTACTTTCTGTAATGTTATGTCTTGAGGAAGCTGAGTGAACCTCATTTTTTCACTTTTAATTTTCTTCATTTCTTACTGTGGATTTGAGTTACCACCTGCTGTTATTTACTTACTCTGATATAACTTTGCTCCAACTCACCTCCTTTTGCACTGTTACTGTCAAACATTTTACATCTGCAGATGAACCCAATGACAAAATTATATACATATATGAAATTATATACAAATAATATATTGTTTTATGCAATTATTCTTTAATCAGTTAAGAATAGAAAGAGGATGAAATATGCCATTACGTTGTCTTTTATAATCAATTACAATTACCGTTGCCAGTACTCTGTTTTTCATGTGAATCTGAACTACTATCTGGTATCACTTGCTTTCAGCCTAAAACACTCCCTTTAATATTTCTTGTAAAGCAGTTTTGCCAGAAACAAATTCCATCGGCTTTTATTTATCTGGGAATGTATTTATTTTACCTTCATTTTCTGAAGATAGTTTTACTGGATTTAAAGTTTGTGGTTGACAGTCTTTCTTTCAGTACATTGAATGTCATTCCCCTTCATTGTTTCTGATGAGAAGTCAGCTATTTTTCTTACTAGGATTCTATTGTATATAACGAGTACTTTTTCCTCCTCTTTTTGCTTTTGAGATTTTTTCTTTGCCTTTGGCTTTCAGGATTTTTACTATGATGTGTCTGGCTGTGAATCGCTTTGCAGTTATCTCATTTCGAGTTTGTTGAGTTTCTTGGATGTGTAGATTAATGTTTGTTTGTTTTTTTATCAAATTTGAGAATTTTCAGACACTATTTCTTTGAATATTTTTCTATTCCTTTTCCTCTCTGTCTTCTCCTTTCTGTACTCCATTTTGCATATGTGGAGGCACTTAACAGTATCCCACATTTCTCTGAAGCTGTTAATTTTTTTCATTCTTTTTTCTGTTTTTGGCATAATCCATAATTGATGTATCCTCAATTTGCTAACTCTTCTGCCAACTTTAATGTGCTGTCAAGTCCTTTTATTGAGATTTTCATGTTAGTTATTGTATTTTTTACTGCCAGAATTTCCATTTGGTTCTTTTTAAAAATAATTTTGTCCCTTTATCGATATTCTCCACTTAATGAGATATGGTTTCCTTTAGTTCTTTGAACATATTTATAATGGCTGTTTTGACGTCTTTGTCTGCTAAATCCAACATCTGGGTCTCAAGAGCAGTTTCAATTGCCTATTTTTTTGTGTGTGTGTCCCTATGTACAGGTTACATTTTCCCCTTTTTTTGCATGTCTCATTTTTTGTTGACAATTGGATATTTTAGATAACATAGCATAGCAACTCTGGACACTGATCCCACCTTTCTGAATGGTTGATATTGCTTGGTTGTTTATTTAGTGACTTGGCTGAACTGACTCCATGAACTCTACTTCTCCCTCAATGTGCAGCCTCTGATGTTCCTGCTCATAT
This sequence comes from Pteropus vampyrus, assembly GCF_000151845.1. Taxonomy (NCBI): domain Eukaryota; kingdom Metazoa; phylum Chordata; class Mammalia; order Chiroptera; family Pteropodidae; genus Pteropus; species Pteropus vampyrus. Next base: position 490,698 of record NW_011889200.1, on the reverse strand, counting down.
TTCTTTTTGATTTTTATCTTTTACCTGGCAACCCAGGATTCATCCCTGAGTCAACATAGGCCACTTCTTAGTCAAAAGTTGTGCCTTAGCCCCATTAACTAGTTAGACTTTTACCCTTTACCAATGGATGTGTGTATGGCCTGAAACTACTATCACAGTTCAAGGAATTTATGTTTCTACCCTACATTCAGCCAGGTAGTAGTAGCTTAGATTTTTCTCTCTCGAATTATCTTTGAGAGGGCACAGCCTTGACCATGCACACGGTCTTTCAGAACATCAGGGACATGTGTAATTTTATTCGTAAGCCCAACTTACTAGGCATAGCCCCTGAGTCAGAGTAGCTTATTGTACAGCCAGTGGTTGGTTAGAGGTTGTACTTAAGCCCCTAGTGCCATTGAGGCTCCAACCCTTTGTTGTCTGATCTGTGAGGCCTGGGGAGTGCTTCCAAGTCCACCTTATATCCTGGTCTGATTGCTCCTGAAAGAGTGCAGCCTTGTGCTTATACACAGCCTTCCTAACCCACAGGGTTGACCATGATCCCAGGAGAGCTCTTCCGGACTTTTTCCTTGGTTCTGTCACCAAACATCCAACTGCCTGGCTATTTTGCTTGTTGTAACTTGTACTGTAGAGTTATGATTACCCTCTTCACTGTTCTCCACCAAGATTTCCACTGTTTTTGACAATGCCCTTAGGAGTGGAATAGTCCATGATTTGTTCCACATAAGGTCAGTTTTTTCAGATAGAGCTAAAAAGCTCTTCATCTTTAAGGCCTGCTTCTCCCTCTAAGCAGAAACATTGTGCCCCTGTGCAAGAGCTGGGGGCAGGGGCAGTGGCCACCTTCTTTAGAGTGAAGCCTTTTTCTTTTATGAATGTGTGCTGGGATTGTTTGGCTTGCTCCTTACACGATGAACCCTTGCCCTATAAGCAAGCTGAGGTTGGAGCAATAGGGGTCTAGTATTTTCAGCATGCTGTTCTCAGGTGAATGCTTTCACCCTGAGTAGGGGCTGGGTGGAGGAGGAGAAATTTGGCTAGGAGAAGAGACATTAAGTCTTTCTTGGGTTTGCCTAGAATAGAGCTTCTGCAAGACAGAACTGGGAGAGATGAGAAATGTCAGAGGCTTGCCCCTCCCAGGTGAAACCAGAGTTCTAGATTAGGAGACAGGGGAAGAAGGAGCCCCCAACTTCTTGACCACGTACACCTGGATTAAAGCTCCCTGAGTAGTTTTCATAAAACACATCTTGGAGGAGAATAGGAGAAGGCTAAATGCCAAAGAGTCCTGCTGTTCTTTCTGAGATTTAATAGATTTTCTTGAATAAATGTTTCTCCATTTGCTGTATGCCCCTAGGACAATTTCCTGGAACTCAGAATGGTTGTTTTAATTTGTTTTGTTTAATAGTTTTTTCCAGCTAAATGGTTATTTATTGGTGAAAGTGCCCACCACACTCCTCATTTCTCTATTGTGGAAGTCTCTCTCAAAGATGGTATTTTAAAATGTTATTACTGGCCCCTGAATCAACTTATTCATTTGCAAAATCATTCTTTTCTATCTCATGTTTGTTGTTTCAAATATTCCTTTAAACATATTAGAATGTCTCTCTTTCTACCATTACAGTGTAATTTGGATTTTATTTTTTGGTTATCCTCTTAAACATGAACAAATTAGCCTTTGACATATAGCTTATTCAAAGGCTCTCTAAATATCTAAATAAATTACAGCCACTAATTCTCGCCATGTGTTTATGCCTACTTTAGACCTTCGTTTGTACTACTCACATGAAACCTAGAATAAACTGGGGATACTTACATATAAAAATTTGACTACCATAAGCTCCTTCATCTTTGATTCCATCACTGCCTTAGAACACTGCCTTTCATACAGTAAGTGCTCAAATATATGTAGAATGAATAAACAGAAGGGAACTATTTCCTTTAACAGAAATAAGCTGTCTTTCACTAAAAAAGTTATACCTGTTTCATACTGTCTGAACCTATTCTTTATCGTAGGTGCTCCCCTCCCCTTGCTAGATTTGTGAGACTCACAAAGCTGTTTCCAGTGACACCTCAGGAGGCCTTACGAGGTCACATAACCTACACCACTAGAAATTTTAAAAACTCTTTTGGATAGTGTAGGCTTTCATTTACCTGGAGTTAAGAGAGCTGTACTACATGACCCAGGGACCCATATCGGCTTCAGGTTTTGATAATAACAAAGGAGATCTTTGTAACTCTTGACTAAACCTATTATTCTATCAACATTGTTTTATCAGAAAACCCTGTATTTTCAGTGAACTCCTGAAAATCTTCACTTTCCCTTATAAAAAGGCAGACTCTTTCCAACTAATCTGAATCCTCCTATATGTGTAGCTTGAAATTACATAATCATCATTTACTGACCTTACATAAAACATGACAACAGCAGCAACATCAATTATCACGTATCTCTTTCTTTTGAAAGAATATTACTCTTAAATTAAAACTACACATGAACAATCAAAGTACTCAACCTGTTCTCTAGAGCCAAAACCCAACCCTGGGTACAGCAGTTTCACAGTCTTATATAGAAATCTCAACAATGACTGATGTAGTATGCCACCCAATGGATAGACTGACATACTGCACTCATCACACACACACACACACACACACACACACACACACACACACACACACACACACACACACACACACACACACACGTTAGCATTTGTAAATCTCCTTCAGGTTACCAAAAACCAGTACAGAGTAACAAAAGAAACATTGAAGAAAAAGGGAAAGTGGTCACAGCAGGGAAAGTACAGCCTTCAAGAGCAATGATACCTGGATACTTCAGTGGCAATTCTGATACATGACCATCTCAATGAGACTGAGGTAGAGAGGTATCAATATGCTTCAAAAGAGTGTGTACTCCCTTCCCAATCTAATACGGGAGCTGGAAAATTATAGATGGGAACAGAGTAGAATCAGGGTCAAGTCTCCAAGACTGGCCTATATTTCTTAGCCCCTTGCTGCATAGTTCAGTCTTGGAAATTGCTCCCTCAATATGACTCAAATTCAGTCATTAGTTAATGAGTACCTCTAGATGCTTTCATACAAATTCTCATTTAATTCCTTTAGAGTTTTATTAGTTTTGCTCCTAATAGCTTACTTCCTCTTGAGACTTTTTGTTCATGTTCAGGGGGGTCATGGGGTTCTTCCAATATCTACAGGGTTTAATTGTGGAAGAATCACTGAATAGGGGACTTGCACACATGTAGAGATGTCTGTCTAGATGAGAAGCTGAAAAGACCCACCTAAGAAGCAAGAAACAAGGAAAAAATCAGTAACATTGGGAGAAAAAACAGGAGTCATTTTACCCTATTATGTATTCCATTGCTTCTGTCCTACAACATAATGTTAAGAAGATATCCAAAGCAAAATGGAAAAGTTCACAACCCAGTAGATAAAAGTCACATTACTGATGACTATAGAAGTTTCTACTATTAGAGAGCAACTCTACCTGCCCTATGGCTTGGCTCTGCCAGAAGTGAGAAGCATAACAGAGAGGAGAAAGCAATTCTTAATTAAGAGTCCTGAGTTCCAGTCTCATGGCAGTATAGGGGCAGTCATATATTTCAGTGCTTCAAATACTCCTGATATTTAAGAAAAAGAAATGGTATATTCCTTCTTATTATAAAGACTAACAAAATAATATTGAAGAGGAGCTAGAAGATGAACAAGTAAAGGCTAAAACTATACTTATACTAATAATTTACTCTAGGAAATAATGAACTAGAAGGCTTACCTAATGGCACAAATTTCTAATGGTAATTTTTATATGTGACCAACATGTGTTAGGCCTATAGGACCCCACAGAACTTCAATATTCCTAAACTTAACGAAAGAAACAATGTTTATCTACTTAACTTCACCTTACATTTGTATAGCACATTATGCTTTTCAAAGAGGTTTCATGTCCATTACTTCACTTACACGATTCCTAACATAATGTGAATACATAACACATAAAAGAGAATTTGTCAGATGACCACCTCAAAAAGGTTTAAAAAAAAAGGACAGACTTGACATAGCAGTTGTAATGTTGAAAAATTGGGGATACACGCAATACACAATTCTATCAACCCCAAATGGTGTTTCTCCTTCTGAATTCCATGCTAGGCCTTATGAAAAACGTAAAACACGATAACCATACCACACTTCACAGGAAAACAGAGCCTGAAGTTTACTATCAAAGAGAGACTGTTTTTTACCCACCTGGAAAACTGAAAAACACTGGAATCCAGAGGCTTAGGTTGAAGAGAAGGTGTTCTGCTTTCTTTCCCAACAGATGGAAGCCGGTTAGGGCTATCAATTTCCTCATATCCAATTGTCTTATTATTCAATTCATCCATATTTTGAATAGTAGGGATCTTCGGTGGATTAGTGAATATCTAGCAAAAAAGAAATGATTCGTAAAAATCCCAATTTCAACCTAAATACCAAAGGATGAGAGTCAATCCTTCTGATGCTAGGAAAGAATACTTAGCCAAATAAAAAGAAACTGCTTCCTACACAAAACAAACAGCGCACAGTAATGTACACTAGAACACTGAACCCAGGCACGTTCAGTTATAGCCTTATCTGCTGGAGGCCAACAGACCTCCCCAACTCACTTATTGGTTCCTCGAGTCATCCCACCCACAACATAAACCCAAGCCCCCTAGTCAGTGTCTAATTCTCTCTTGTGACCCAGTTTAAGGCTGAGTTTTCACTCCTCTGAGATCTGTGATGAGGGTAAGGGTAGAGGGAATAAGCATTGCAGCATGTATCGGTGCTGGTTTTGGAGAAATGCATGCGAGACATAAACATTTATTCATGGTGCACACACACAGAGACATGCATCTGGGATTTTGTAGGAGAGCCAGCTTATGAAAATAGTATGGATGATGAAGGTGAAGGGATATAAAGGGGAGGCAAACTGAATGAGGACAAGGCAGTCCCAGGAAATCTCCCAATCTCTAGATCAGACTATTAAGCCAAGACATTAAGGCATGAAACCTGAATATTCATATACCTGGGTCTTGGTAGACTGTCAGAAGAAGAATTAGTATTAAATTGCCTCTATCCTCACCAGTCTAGACCTACCCTGCTTGAGTGGGTGGAAGGTGAATCTAACATGCGACTAACAGATATCTCTGGGAAAGAGGGTCAACAGGAAAATCATGCAGAAAGGCAAGGTTGGGAAGGGGGAAGATATATGGGTGCTATGGTGGCTGTCAGGAAAGGAGTGTCCCTGAAAGGACGGCCAACCTTATTGCACCCTTCAGCGTCCGGAGCTGGGCAACCATGTCCGAGAGACAGTGCTCCTGAAAATTCAAAACAGCAGAGTCTTTATAAAGCCAGCCAGCCTGAAAGCAGGGATGGGGGAGGGGCACAAAGAACCACCCCTTCTTCCCAATAGGAAGGAGGAAGAATCACCCCCAAATCTTGGAAGCAAGGAGACTGAGGAAAACCAGACACTCAACAGGAGCAGCCTGTATGAGGATGGAACATAACCCTGATAATTCTGTGACACGGAGGGTACATTCGCACTGTCCAGAATTAGTACTGAATTCAAATCTGGGAAATTAATGATTTGGCTCTTCTATTTTTGGTGATCTGAATATCAGTGACAGCAGATCAAAGCAAAATTAAAAGATGCAATGAAAAAAAGACCACCAGAAGAAATGGTTCATTATTTCTATGCAGCTTTCAAGACTGCTGCTTCCTTCAACCTATATCTTCTGTTGGAAAAAATTTTGTGTGAAAAAAGGAAGAGGGCAGACTGTCTCACCTGGTATGTCTCATTTTCCACTGGCACCTTCTTCTTCTCAACAGTTTGATCTCTAGGAGAGGATAAAAGTGCTATTTAGTTCACTCACGAAATTTCTCAGTCTGAAATAGGTTACCAATTGTAGATTTATGTTATAATGTTCGTTCCAAATTAGAAATAGGGTGGGTCTCACCGAGTAACAAGGATGCCTTCCCGAACTCTGTTACTGAAGAGAAATTTCAGATTCCCCATCAAAAGACAGAGGGGGAGGGAAAGGAGAGAGACTAAAGACAATCGCTAGTTGAGACACTCAGGAGATGACTAGAAGGAATAAAGAACTGAGAGAACAAAGAGGTGAGGAAGAAAATCATTAAAAACCCAGAAAGAAAGAAAAAAAATCGTCTCTTTTCTCAAAACTCCCTGCCCTACTAGGAAGGGTCATGCTCCTTTACAGTTTGATACAGTATGATATAAAATACCACCTTCAGTATACTCAACTGTTTCTTAGCTTTGCTCAAGTACAGGCCTTCATCAATGAGTTCTTGTTCCTCTGGAACAGAGCATCTCCTGCAGTACAGAAAAGAAATCATCTTTTGGAAACAAAACGTGTCCTTCACTTTTACCCTTCATTTGCCTCACAACTGTGGCAGGTTAACAACCCTCTCACATCATAGAGTCAGATTCCACCCACATTACAAAACCTGTGCACAGGTTAACATATACTAAGTCTTATTTCAAGGCATATCATCATCTAATTTTTGGGGGGGCGCATATATCACTTTTCTCTCAAGACATTAAAAGTCTTTGACAGCTACAAAATTCCTATTATGGTAGACGACAGGAAACATAACCTCTATTTTTACACAGAGAAGTTCAAGCACAAGAACCTAGGTCTTTTGTCTCTCATTTACAAACAAAGTATTTCCCATGGTGTAGACTAGAAGCATGAAAATCCCTGAACTAGGTGATGATGTCTGAAGACTATCGGAGGCTATGATAGAGAGAAGCAATAAGGGACTAGGAGCTTATATCATAAAAAGAACAGAACAGAGTAGCAAAGAGAAGAAAAAGGAAGACTCTATAAATGAAAATTAACTCCTATATATAAAGCATAAGGAAGAGAATTTTAGAGGAGTAAAAATTGAAAGCAGTACTAGAAAATATATTTAATGGTCAAAAGTAATTCTAGAAATAAATAAAAATTAATAATAATTGGTAAGCCTATACTATACCCATTTTATAAGGGGGCAAAATATCCTCTAAGACTGTGTCCCCTGGACTCAGTGTAAACTGATAAGAGATACAGGTTTCAAAATAAGACTTCTAATCATACAGTCCTAGTTACTCTCCATGGAGAGGTACTTAGGCACAGCTGGAGACTATGGGGAAATGCTTATTCATTCATTAAAGACTTAGACTTCATTTATTTAATTTCCTCCATTTTAAGCATTTTTTCCTAAAAAAGCATACTCCGTTTTAGGGTTTTGATTCTATCAGCATTTATCCCGAGGGAAAAAAAATATTACATCAAAGCTGAAATGAAGTAAAGCGAATTATTGTTATAAACCTATGTGACACTGAATCAAATAATATTTTTAAATTGAAATGAATGCCCATGGATATGCCAGGTACTATACAGATGTTAGGTGCTACAAGGAACACACGGTGGATTAAGAAGATGAACATGGAAACAAACAGCATTGAATGTACAATAGATACTACAACAGATTCAGGTATAGGAAGCATATGAAGAAAACCAACTCAACATGAAATATAAAGTCCTTGTTCTCGAATAACTTATAATCTCTTGAAGAGCCAAAGTACAGACATATGAAAAACATCCCCAAAATACAAAACAGTATGTGAACAGATGTCAAGAATACCACAGGAAGCCAGAGTGAAATTCTATAAACTATTGTCAACAGGAGAAGTATCACACAAAATACTTAAGCATCCCAGATGGATATCATTTGGAAAGGCAGCTAGAATACATAAAGTCATTCTAAGCAAGTGGAATGACACTATCAAGTCATAGAGGAGGGAATAAGCGTGGCACATGTTTGAAACAGTGAAGCCACAGGTCTGGCTAAAGCATAGGGTTTGAGTTAGGGTACAATAAGAATAAGGCTGGATAAGTAGGGTGGGACCAGGTGGCACAGGGGCTTGAATGCCACACTGAAGAGTGTGGACCTGAGATGAAAAGTATTTCAGAATATAGAGACAGATCAGGAGTTATTTCTGGCATAATACTGAATCCTAACCTTACCTGTACTTTGGATGGGAATTATAGTAACAAAACCACCTTGCAGGTAATATAGATGGATCAACCTTGCCAGGAAGCTTCCTCCATTTAAGACACTCGTCACACTGTACCCATGTCTGGTCAGGAACCTTCCTGAGTAAAGGAAAACAGAAGTATGACTGCGTTTACCCTAGCTCTGTGCTCTGTCTTAGACTAAGAAAGCACACCTTAAAAGTGAAAGAACATAATTTCATATATGAATTGCATTAGAAGTGTTATAGCTTAGGTGTCTAAAATGTATATATCTTGAAATTCACAGAAAAAATAATAATAGAACTACACCAGATATGGATATGAAAAACAGTAACAAATATTAACATGGTGAGCTACCATTATTTATAGAGGTCAATAATATTTATCCTGGAATCTCTTGTTCTAAGCAAGCAAGAGGATAATTTTTTTCTTTCTTTTAAATTAATTTTTATTCTGATGACTTTGGTTAACAAAATCCAGTAAGTTTCAGGTGTAAAATTTAACAGGAAGGCATATATATATCACACTGAGGCAAGAGGATAATTTTAACTCTGAAATTAATTAACTAGGAAAAATTTTATATATATTACAATAATACCAAGAAATAAAACCCGTAGAACTATTTTATCTGGTTCTATCCAATCCTGTGACAAGTTTAAAATGCATTTGTGCGAGTCTTTGAACAATCATCAAAATGTCTCCCCCATTTCCCTGCAGATCCCTATTCCCATTTTTTTCTTTTCAAAAAAGTTCTTCGTTTATACTTCAGTCAAAATTTTATTAGGTTGATATTCCCAAAGTTAATCTAAAAAAGTAATATAACTTTGATTAAATTTCATAACTAGAAATGGTGGCTCCAGTCCAACAACTGGGTTATGTTATTAAGGTAAATTCTTCCAGAGTTCTATCTTAAAACACATATCCAATCCCATGCCACCCAGGAAGCATAATCTAGTCACCTACACCTTAGAGTGAATTTGTTTCTCTGTCAAAGGAAGTGGTCCATATATAATAGAAGCAGTCAGCATTTAAGGTGTGAAAGGAGTGGGAAGCGGGAAGGCTGGAGAAGAGACACAGAAAGAGGGTAGAGGGGCACCTAGGACCAATTTGAAAAACATGTAATTTAGCATAGGGTAGTTTTTGTGTATGTTACATTTATATTGCTCTTATACTAGACATTTCAATAGAGTGGTGGATTTTTTATATCTTAGTTCAATATTTTTCTTATCTTTTAAATAGTGCTTTTTTCTAGCTATAAAAGTAATATAAGCTCATTATAGAAAAACTGGAAAATACAGAAAGATATGAAAAGAAAATAAAAGACACTCATAATTCTACCACTCAAATACAATGTCATACACATTTTTGGATATATAGCTTCCTATCTCCTACTTCCAGGCTGCTCCAGCCTTGCAACCTCTAAGCTCTAAGCTCAAGCCTGACCTCTGGTGTCTATATATATATTTCCATACAGCCGGTGTTTTATTTAGAGCCACAGCAGCAAAAAGCAGTTTCAGCAGTAGTGGGAGGGGAGAGAAAAGGTCATATTAGCTTTGGCTTTACATGTATGTGCACAAAAGAGTATCTGGCAGAAGCATGACAGTATTATTCTCTTGGGGACAAACACTGGAGAGAGCAACACTCTGCCTCAGGTTACATGCAGAACATGGTAGAGACTTCCATCCATCCAGATAGGAGAAGCTTTTAGCTTGTGCTTGCAATAAATATGTAGTTAAAGGGGCTATACCATATTCTCCTCATTGTATCCTTCCAGAATAGTGTCATGTAAAGAACTTGGGTTTGGGAGCCTGATAGCCTATATCTGAACCTTAGATCTACCACTTTCTACCTGTCTAATCTCGAGCAAGGTACTTAAGCACTCAGTGTATCAGTGTTTACATTTGTTAAAAATAGTATCATCTATCTCATAAGGTTGTTGTGATAAACAAATGTAAATACAAGAAAAGAATTTAGACCAGTGCCTGATATATAAGTGCTCAATAAATAACAATCATTATTACAACTCTGCCTCCAGAAAGACTATATAACATACATATACCTATTCCAGCAATGTATGAACATCTGTTTCATTGCATTAATCACTGCTTATTTGAAAGGCTGAAAAATGGCATCTCATCTTAGTTTGCATGTTTTTGAAAACCATGGAGGTTGGACATGAGCAAGATATTTAGAATAAAATACTGATATTAAAGCAGTAATCAAGTTGCATTTGAAACAAAAATTTTATATCATACATTTTTCTGATGATTTCCATTAAAAAAAAAAAACACAGGTGGAGCCTAACTCAAAATGAACTTTTAACACTTTAATATTTGTCTCGATGGTGGTGTCACTGACTGCGTATGTGTTGTTACACATTCTATCTTCTGTATTATGCTCCTTTCCTGGCCTACTGAGGCATTCCATCCTGATTCTGTGTGTAATTACCTGTCTTAGAGTCAATAAATTCTATCTTTTTTTCTGATATGCGGGGTTCTCTACTTCTACTCTCAAATTCCTTGGTATAGTTCCAACAATGTCCATGAGGAATAAAGAGAAGAAAAGTTTGCTAACATTTCTGAATACTTACTATATGCTAGGCACTGTGCTAAAAATGTTATATCATCTAATTTAATGTACTCAAAGAGGTAAAGTGACTTACCCAACTATTAAGAAGCAGATTCAAACCACACAACTGTTAAACCAGAATGAAGAGGTCTAGAAAATGATGAAATTAGTACCTGTGATTTCCCAATTTTAGTTATTAAACCTCCTTATGTGAAAAGCACCATCTTACCTTTATTCCTTCCATTTGCTCTACGAACATTATCCCTGATACTTTTATATTCTATATTTACTACTCACGGTATTGTCCTGGCTATGGCTGAGGTCTCAAAATTCTCTTGGGATGTCTTTTCTTTCCAATAAGCATTGAGCTTCTGGGCAAGGGCATTTATTGTCAACCTGAAAGAAAAAGTAAAAAGCAGCATGTCAATGTTGAGGATTTGTTGAACAAGAATTTAGAATATTCATCATAGGTTTGAACATACTTAAAGGAACCAGAATAGGAATCCACTGCCTTGCAAATTATATGTTATAATGTTAAATAGTCACTTTGGTTGAAAAGGTAAAATGGTCACAAGTCCTAAAAAGTACCGTGTTCTCCAAATTTTCAGGGCTTTTCAAATCATGAGGGGTGGGGAGTTGACATAAGAGACAATGACAGAGGACTAAATTGCAGAGCTAGGATGGAGCCAAATACGGACAAGTTATTTGATTGTCAGATGACTACAGGTAAACAATTCAGGAACAAGTTGAAAGTCAGAGGATCAAATACTGTACCCTATTACAGATCAATCAAATACAAACCTAAAAATGTCTACACGGTTTCTCTTCATGCAAATGCTGATCAGAATAGTTATAGCACCAACAGGCAAGAAAAGTCCCCTTCAAACCACTGGAGGCTATATCCAAGTTCTGGCTGTGCTCCAGGGTCAAAAAGCCTAATGTATTTAAGTCAAAACAGGAATTTTACTTTTAAAAACTGCCAATTTCTAATGACTAATTCATACTTAATTCTATAACCCAGGATTACAACTTAATGTAGAGCTGTATACACCTGAAATACCATCAATTTGGTATGTTTAAAAATCTCTTGACTCCTTGGATCGTTTCCAACGTTTTTGCAGACCTCTTCTCTCCTTGAGGGGAATTCTTCCTTACTTCAGCCTTACTCATATTAAATTAGATTCTGACTACAGAGAGATCAAAATAACCATACATGAGCTGCTCCCCACATCAACTCCTATTCCCCTCCGACCTCCCAATGTTCCTACCTCTATGTTTATATCCTTCTCTCAAGGATAATTAGACAGGATTCTGGGAAGATGATGGAGGAGAAAGTACCAGGAATCTGACTCCCCACCTAGACAACAATTGCACTAGCAGAACCTTTCTGATGTAACTATTTGGAACTGTGGCATCTATTGAAGGCTTGCAACTTCCATGGGAAGGCTTGGGTGGTAAACTGGCAAATTTCAGCTCTTAGTATAGTAGCAGCTATGATCCCTTACTCCCAGCCCAAGGGCAGGCAGTTGTGCACACATACTAAGAGCAGCAGCCTGCAGGAGCCAGGGTGGGTAAAAAGGACTCTGACCTTCAAATATCGGGGACCGGTGCTCTGATCGCTATTTGCTGCTCCTGATCACAGGATCATGTATCCCCATGGTAACCACAAAGAAAATAGCTATAATATGCACAAAAGGAAATGAGAAGATTTAAATGTTTCACTATGAAAAATGAATTGAGCACAAAAGAAGACAGTAATGCAGAAAACAAGAGTCAAAAATCTATAAAGCATACAGAAAACTAATAGCAAAATGACAGAAGTCCCTCCTTATCAGTAATTACTTTAAGTTAAATGTAAATGGATTAGACTCTCCAATCAAAAGACAGAGATAGGTAGAATGGGTTAAAAAAAAATGATCCAAATACATACTGTCTACAGGAGACTAACTTGAGATACAAAGACACAAATAGGTTGAAAGTAAAAGCATGGAAAAGGATATTCCACGTAAATAGTAACCAAAAGAGATTCAGGGTAGCTATACTAATATCAGACAAAATACAGCAGTCTCCCTTTATCTGTGGTTTTGATGTCTGCAGTTTCAGTTACCCATGGTCAACTGTGGTCCAAAAATATTAAATAAAAAATTCCAGAAATAAACAATTCTTAAGTTTTAAATTGTGTTCTGTTCTGAGTAGCAGAATGACATCTTGCACTGTCCCACTCCATCCCACTCAGGATGTGACTTATGCCTTTGTCTAGCATATTCACACTGTGTGTACAATATCTAAGATATTTTAAGACATCACATCCATACAACTTTTATTAGAGTATATTATTCTAATTGTTTATTTTATTATTGCTGTTGTTAATCTCCTGCTGTAGCTAATTTACAAATTAAGCTTTACCATAGGTATGTATGTATAGGAAAAAACATAGTATATATAGGGTTTGGTATCATCCATGATAGCAGGTGTCCATAAGGGGTCTTAGAACGTATCCCTCATGGATAAGGGGGGACTACTGTCCACTATAAATCACTATAGCTAAAACGTGGAAGCAACCTAAATGTCCATTAATGTTTGAATGGATAAGCAAATGTAGTAGATACACACAATGGAATATTATTCAGCCTTTAAAAAGGAAAGAAATTCTGACATACACTACAACATGGATGAGGCTTGAGGACACTATGCTCAGTGAAATAAGCAAGTCACAAAAAGACAAATACTGTACTATTTCACTTATGCGAGGTATTTATAGTAGTCAAAATCATAGAGACAGAAAGTGGAATGGTGTTTGCCAGGGGCTGGTGGCGAGGAGTGAGGAATTGTTGTTTAATGGGTATAGAGTTTCACTTCTGCAAGATGAAAATAATTCTGGAGATAGATGGTGGTGATGGTTGTACAGCAGTGTGAGTGTACATAGTGCCACTGAACTGTACGCTTAAGAATGGTTAAGATGGTCACGTTGAATATATTTTTCCACAATAAAAAAATTGAAAAAAGGAAGTAGGTATGTTGTTGTCAGAGGTTAGAGAGAAGGAGAAATGTGTTGTGACTGCTAATAAACAGGGATTTCTTCTGGGGTTGTGAAAGTTTTGGAGATAGATAATGGTGACAGTTGCACAATTTAGTGAATATATGAAAAACCACTGGATTGTACACTTTAAAATGGTGACCTTTAAAGTATAAGAGCTGTATCTCAATTGAAAAAATAAACCTCTGTTCTCATGTACTCAAGTAAAATTTACTGAGGTAAAATTTACATAGAGTAAAATTCATCTTTTCCAGTGTGTAGTTCTATCAGTTTTGACAAATGCATGCAGTCATGTAACCACCACTTTAATCAAGATACAGTTTTTCATGTATTTTGAAACCTCATTCTTTATGACAAAAACCCTGGCTCCACCCTACTATTCTATTAATCACCTTCTTTTTACTTTCCAAATACTGGTATATGTGGTCTATATCCACTACCTTGTTCTCTTCATTTTCCTGTCTTAATCCTCTACAATCTAGTTTCCACCATTGTCACTCCATGACACTGTTCTTTTTCTCATCCTCATTATTCTATCAATGATCCCACCAATATCACAATCTACTAAATTTGAGACTTTGAAGCAACCTTTGATTCTTCCCTCTCCTTTATCTCCCATATCCCATCATTGATATATCACTAAATTCTTTTCATCTTATTTTCATAGTATCTGTCATATACTTCTTTTTTCACAGCTACTCTTATTTCAGACCTTCACCTCACAGTTAGATTACTCCAATAGCCTTTAATCTTTCCTTTAATCCACCTCACTCCCTGTTGCCAGATACATCAACTGACATAATTCATGTAAAGCACCTTATAAACCATATATCAGTATGTAAGTACAATATACACTTGACTCTTGAACAACGTGGGTTTGAACTGTGCAAGTCCACTTATACATGGATTTAATTTTTTCTAATCTGCACATAAGTGCAGTTCAAACCCACATTGTTCAAGGGTCAACTGTAATTTTGATCCATAGTTGAGAATCCATATATGGGAAGGGCCAATTTAAGTTATATGCGGATTTGTGACTGTCTGGGTGGTTGGCGCCCCTAACCCCTTTGTTGTGCAAGGGTCAACTACTATATTCTTAAGATAGTGTGTCCAGTCACTCCTTTATTCAAGAATACACAATGAATTCTCATTGCATAAAGCATCAACTACTACTACAGAATGTCCCTCTATGACAGTTCTCAAACCTTCTTGGTTCATGGCACCCGTAGTGTCTCAAGTTTTTCATGGCACCCTTAAGTCAAAAGAAATATGTACCCGTTACATTTATTAAATAGTTAGGTACAAACAACTTAGTAAGTATTATGGACTAAAATCTAGAATCCATTTGAAAAAATGATACATATAAGTTGAAAAAATATTTCTATTTCATTCATAACCACAACTGTTTACTAATGGGAAGTGTATGCCTGTCGGGTACTGTACAATTTCTCAAACCTTGGAATCAGATTGGACACAGCTTTCTTCATTTCTTATTTGATATCGATTTTCATGTATTACTTGTTTTGTATCACAGCAACCACTGAAACCCCAGTTTCACAAAGATATGAAATAACCAAAAGGAATGCAGCAGATTTTGGTACATGGAATTGGGGGTAAAGCTATAACAACAACAACAACAACAACAACAAACTAAGAATGTGGAAGCTCCTTTAGGATTGGACAATGGGTAGAGGGTGGAAGAATTTGAGGCACATGACAGAAATAGCCTAGAGTCCTTGAACAGACTGTTAATAGAAATACGGATATTAAACACCCCACTGGTGAAGGCTCTGAAGGAAGTAAGGAGCATGGTAGAGAAAACACAAATTTCCTTAGAGAATACCAAAATCATTGTGAATGGTCTGTTAGTAGAATTATAGATGTTAAAGGTATTGCCGGTAAAGGTTCAGAAGGAAATGAGGAACATGTTATTGGAAAATTGGAGGGAAGGTGATCCTTGTTATATAGTGTTAGAAAGCTTAGCAGAATTGTATCCTACAGTTATGTGGAAAGCAGAACTTGTAAGTGATGAAACATTTAGCTGAGGAGATTTCCAAGCAAAGTGTTGAAAGTGTGGCTTGGTATCTTCTTGCTGCATATGTAAAATGTGAGAGGAATGACAGAAACTGAAGGAAGAACTGTTCAACAAAAAAGAACCAGGACTTAATGATTTTGGAAATTATCAGCCTATCGAGATTATAAAAGATGTTACAATTTTAAGATTCACTGTCAAGAAAGCATGCTCTAGAGAAAAAAGCCAAGCCTCCGACTGGACAACCTTTTGCTAGTATCTCAGAAAGATCAAAAAGTCAGAGTATTCAGTCATACAAAAGCTCTTTGAAAAGATTAAACACATGACTCGGATCTCAGCAGAAGCTAAGAACAGAAATAGGATTATCTAGGAAAGACCTGTCAGGAGCCTCTTATCTGATGGAGTGAATATCCATGACATACATGTGAGATCCACAAGGTTCTTGAGATAGTATACTAGCACAAAAACTACTAGATTAGACTAAAAGGGATGAAGACAGTAGAAAATGAAAGAAGGCCTTTAGACCTCCAAAAATCTCTAATCAGGAAACAGGCTGATGAAACTACTTAGCTGCAAACACATGCTACTCTTCATGAAAAATGAAAGATGATGCTGAGGGTGGAGCCACAAGCCCAAAGGGTAGAACCTTAAATCCAGAATATGAAGCTACAAGTCTCAGAAGATAATTCCCAGGCCTTTAAATTTAATGGAATTAGCTTGGCTGGATTTTGAAATTGCTTGGGACCAGTGACTCCTTTTTCCTTCAACTTTCTTCCCATTTGAACTGGAATATCTATAACTGGTATCCTATGCCTCACCACTGTATTTTGGAAGCAAAATTAAAAAAAAAAAATAAGACATGTCTATAGATGGAGAGTAATTTTACCTTAGGATGCATCAGACTCAGAGTATTGGTGAATACCTGATTTATATGATGAGATTTTGGAATTTTGAGCTGATGACATGGAGATGGGAGTTTAGACTTTGAGTTGCTGTAATAGTTGAGATTTGGGGAGATGTTGGGATTTTTCATGTGAGATGTAGGTGGATCTTAGGGGGCCAGAGGGCATACTGTGATAGGTAGAATAGTAGTCCTCCAAAGATCGTCTATGTCATAATCCATGAAATTTATGAATCTATTAGGTGACATAGCAAGGGGGAATTAAGGTTGCAGATGGATTTAAGGTTACTCATCAGCTGACCTTAAAATCAAGAGATTATCTTGAATCATCCAATGTAACCATTAGGGTCCTTAAAAGTGGAAGAGTGAGGCAGAAGAGTCAGAATCAGATATGTAATGATAGAAGCAAGGTCACTGGTGTGATGCTATGTGAACAGGACTCAACCTATCACTGCTGGCTTTGAAGATGGAGGAAGAATTGCCATGGGACAAGGAATGCTGGCAGCCTCTAGAAGCTAGACAAGACAAGGGAATAGATTCTCCCCTAAAGCCTCCAGAAAGAAATGCAACACTGCCAATACCTTGACTGTACCTCAATGAGACCTATATTGGACTTCTAACCTACAGAAATCTACAATAATAAATAAGTGTTATCTTAATTCATTAAGTTTGTAGTAATTTGTTACGACAGTAATAGAAAACAATTTCTATTATTTATAAACAAAAGACAAGTATCACTTCACTGTCCTCAAAATTTTAAAACATCCTGTGGCTCCCCTTTGGGTTCAGCTCAGCATAGTCTTGGAACTGTGGCTCTAGGACAGGGGTAGGCAAACTACAGCGTGTGGGCTAAATCTAAGCCATTGCCTGTTTTTGTAAACAAAACTGTACTGGATACAGATGCGCTCATTCCTTTACTTATTATCTGTGGTTGTTCTCATACTATGGCAGAATTGAGTGAGTAGTTGTGACAGAGACCACATGGTCCACAAAGCCTAAAATATTTACCTCCTGATCCTTCACAAGAGAATTTTGCCAATCTGTGCTCTAGGATACAGCCCTACTCTATCCATCTGACTTTATTTCCCTCTCTCTAGTTACATCCCTCTAACTTCACTCCCCATATTCTTACCATTCTGAGTTCCGGTCACTACCTTAGCTCATGCTGTAATTCCATCCTGGCTGTCCCCCCCTCCCTTTTCTAACTCCTGTATCCTTTAAGGCAAATCCTAAGTCATACCTGCTACCTAAAACCTTCTCAATCTGTTCTCTCAGGGCATTTTTCCTATACCACACCACTTAAGTTTTGATTGATCAAAAAGCAATTTTATTACTCTCTAAATTGTTTCATGTATGTGGCAATCCATGATTACAAACAGACTATAAGCTCCTCAAAGACAGTAACCATATCTTGAATTTCTTAGCCAATTCCACCAAGCCTAGCCACTGTGCCTGCAACAGCGGACTGTTCAGTTAGTATGTACTGGTTGTGTTTCTTAGGCTGAAATTTTGTAAGTTTGAGCTCTAATAGTTGCAACTGAAATCTGATATCCACAACTATTAAAAGTAATATTACAGATGATTCATCTGTAGACATTCCAGCAGTATGATGGCTGGTATCTCTTTCAGCAGTTGCAGTTATGGTATCTATAACACTCTTAAGATGAGTTTGTGAAAGCAGACAACCTTCTATAATCTCCCTTTCAAATTCTCTTATTTTTTTGAACTAAACAGTTTCATTTTATATTTTAAAAATTGAGTAAAAAAGAAAACATGATGCCAGAATTGGGATAAGGGTTATACAAATTTTTATCCTCAAAAGATTCTATGTGTGGGATAGTATACTAGTTTTTGTTTTTAATAAAGTGTGTAGCAGATATTAAGCTACCTAAGCCGGAAATCCTGTATGTCAAACTGAATAAACCTACTGGCGATGAAATATATTTGGATCCCCTGCAATCACCTCAAACTCATCATATTGAACCTAAACATTACAAACCAAGGGTCCAATACCTCTAAAATTTAAAAGGTAGATGAGGGTTTGACAAAGATGGTATAGGAAAGATGTTAATTTTTTAATATCTAAAATTTGAATTTCACAAATCTTAACTCTTAGCTTAATCACCAGAAAAATCACTATTCCTTTTACTCAAGAGAAACAGAATGCCTTGACTCTGAGACTTTTATCAAACGATGTCATTTATAAACTTTCAATCTTAAGAGTCAAGTCCTAGTCAAAAATCTCCACTACGGGCCAGACTCATAGTTAAAAGACCATTTTACTTTAAAACTGAGGGTCAGTAGTTACCATAACCATTGAGTAGCCATAGTGACCAAGAAGCAATTATCCTGAAATTAATTTGGGGTTGCCATCCAAACAGTTGTCTCTCTGTCAAGCACTAAACCTAAAATTCTTATGGTTCCAGATAAATTAAGGTACAACATTTAACTAATTTTGTTATAGTTTTGGGCACACAAAAAAAGGAAATCTGAGGAATTACTTTTCCCACACTCTAAGAAGAAAATTTCTACTGAGACTTTCAAGAAAATGACATAAAATGTTCTGCCTTCTTTCTCCATACTCCAAGAACACCTCTTGCCCTTTAATGTCCTTGCATATACTTCCCTCTGCATAGAATGTCCTTGCCCCATTTGTCCATCCAGCAAACTCCAATTGTTCCCTCAAGTTTGAGCTCAAAAATGATCTGCTTTGTGAAGCCTTCCTCGACTCTTTTAGGCATAATTAAAGTTTCTTCCCATTTTGTATATCTCTTCCATTAAAACAATCATTTTATAGGTATTTAACTTTCTTATTTGCATATATCTCATCCCATTTGCTCATAGGCATGAAGGATTCTTCTTTCATTCGTATGTCCCTAGTACCTGGCACATTCCTCCCCCAAAGTTTTAAAACAAACTATTACATCCTGACTTTACTATCTCCCAGTTCCTTTCTGAGTCTTACCTGTTTGTCTTACCTATTAAATCTAGATATGTCCATGAAAACACATGTCTTTCCTGCTCCTTCAGTAGTTTCCTCTCAATCTGTTCAATGGCTTCAAGAAAATCTTTTAGAACAAACTTCAAACTGCTGGTTCTTTTCCCCAAAATATATTCAATAACTTCAGGTCCACTCATCTCTTTTCATTATGATAATTCTAAGGCTCTTTGTTTCACCAGAAGTATGTTACTAAATGACTCCTATGCTCTTTCGATAATTTTTAAAGGTGAGGTTTATCTCCACTGGGCTCCATATATCATGTATCAGTAAGCTTTAATTCAAAAATAAAATCATTTTATCTCTAATCTTAGAAAATAGATTTGAAGGAATTCTCAGTTAATTTATCTGCCTGGCTTTTTTAGAGACATTTTTAGAGGTTTCAGAGAATAGAATCATATCTGAACAAACTATCAGAAACACTTCAGGTTGGGAGTGACTCACCGGTACTCCTTGGTGTACTCAAAGTCTTGTTTGTTGTAGGCAGGTTTTAAGAAATTGCACTCAATGACTCCGATTACTCCCACACCTTCTCCATGAGTTGGCTTAGAAGAAAAATATTAATTTCAACACTTACATTACTGTTGACTGCCTGGAGGTACTTCCTTTTGATTCCAAACAATAATAAAGAGGTTACATAACATTCATGGGCAAGGAAAGGCCAACAAGATCTAGAGAAACACTCAGAATGTACTTCTGGAACCTCTAGCAAACTCTAGGGCAGAGATTTTCAAACTATAACCCACAGCTTCCCTAGGGTTTACCAAGGATTAATAGTCTTCTCAACTACACCCACACTACATCCACTTTCATCTGTTTTATGTTCTGGGATTGCCATAAGATTTCATTCAAACAAAAAAAATGACACTGATAAAAAATCAAGGTTATATACTACTGTTCTAGGGAACTGAAACCACACTTCATCTGAAAATAATTTTAAGGATGCTACGTAATCATCACGCTCTATTAAAATAAACAATTTTTTTTTATATATGTAGGCTGCCAAATAACTACAAGTTGAGTCAGACTTACAGTGGTTATTTATTACAAGTTGATACAAAAGGTTTTTGGATTTAAAATCTTTTTTTCCTCTTTAATGGAAGGAACTGAGTCAAGGTGTAATTAGGCTGGCTCACAAACATGAGTTGTGTAAAGATGATATAACAGGAAGATCAGCATAGGCTGAAGACTAGCTATTCTGGTTCTTATATAACTTTGTCCTACTGTGTAATGTAAACTAGTTTATCATTCTTTGTGCTTTAGCAATCTTATCTGTAAAATCAGAATGGGATACTTATGGATATTCCTACTTTAAATTGTCATTAAAACATTGAAGATGATGGTAATATTTGTATAGCTCACTTTCTAAAGTATTTTCACATAATTTATCCCATCTAAATCTCTCAACTTTGTAAGTTGTAAGGTAGGCGAGGAGGTATAATTATTATTGTTGTTTCCATTTTACAGATAAGGAAAATGAGCCTCTGAGAAATTAAACAATTTAGCCAAGGTTGCACAGGTTCTACGTGGAAAAGTCGAGACTCAAATCCAGGTCATCAACCACTAAATTTTATGCATCTTCAACTCTGCCTTATTGTCTCCCCCAGAAAATATAAATAGCTACCTTCATGGCACACATGGAACATATGGCAGAGTTGCTAGTATTCTAATCCTACTTCTTATTAACACCTAACTAGAGGATGTATTCTGTAAAGTTCTTGGGTTCATTAATATTTATTAAGAATGAGAAGTAGAGGTTTTCAACACAAAATGGCTCACTGGAAACACAGAATTCCAGAATCAGATTTAACAACCATTGATGGGAGTAAAAGCCATTAATGACTTATCCCCTTAGGACATTTTAAATCCTCTTCCTACTCTTTTCAGTTTCCTGTGACAAAGAAACATTAACCACTCACCTTCACCTGGCATCCCACCTTCTCGAAGGACTTTATGAGTCGGTTGTTATGATACATCATTACTCCAAATTGGTTATTATTCTTGCAAGAGAACCCAAAAGTTATTTTCACCTGCTTATTCTGAGAAGAAATTCATTAAGGAGACAAACACCAGGGGCTTTAGCAGACAAAATGTTGCGCTCTATTATAGCAAAGAACATCAAACACCATTGAATGTAAATTGGTACAACCTTTCTAGAGGGCGTTTTAAAAATCTGTAGTAATAGCTTTAAAAATGTTCTTAACCTTTGACCAAGTAGTTCTTTTTCTAGGAATTTATCCTACAGAAAGAGTCAGGGAAGCCCATAAAGGTTTCTGAGTTACAGAGATTTACCAATTAGTTACAATGCAGAACAATATAAATAATTTAAATATCTGACATTAAGGGATGATTAAATAAATGTTGGTATATCCACATGGTCTATTATGCAGCTTTAAAACTATATCCTTGAAAAATATTTGGGAATAGTTCAGAATATATCAACATGCAATATCTAAAAATATGTATATATAAACATATACATGGAAGACTGTGAGAAAATATACTGAAATGCCATTGGTGATTTAAAAATTCATAATCACGAAACATTTCTCAACCTTGCTAGTTGCTCGGTTTACTGCTAGGTCTCTCAGATTCTGATAAAGAGTTGTAAAATGGTAGAACACAAACCTACACAAGTATGAGCAATAAGATAAGACCTGCTAATCATTCCAAAAAAATGAAAGTAAAAGCACCAAAAACCAAATCACTTTTAAAGGTAAAAGGCAGATGAATAGTCCTGTTGTAATATATTTCATGGAAAGAAGTTAACAAGCTTGGCTAGATGAAATAAAGAGAACTAATTATTATACATAAAACAAGAACAATGATGAGTCATTAACTAGTCTTATTTGATTTATAAACCAAAGTAAGAGTGTGAGAAAGATAAAGGGGAGATAGAGAAACCGAGATTTTCATTAAAACAATTACTAAGAAATCTTCATGTCCAAATGAGTTAAAAATTTATTTTTGTTACACATTCAAAAATGATATCCATGTGACAAATGGGTTAGGCATGATACGAAGTCATAATATAAGTGGGTACACAACACGGCAATGTTTGGCTCAGAACATATAATATTCTGGGATCCAGAAGCTCAAATCAAACCTGAAGAAAGACTCTATTCCAATGCAAAAACTAAACAGCACAAAACTCCCCCCAAATAAACAAACTAAAACTCTACACTATAAAATTAACATTTTAAAGATAAATGTTGTCAAATTCTTTCTATCGTATACTTTTAAAATTCTAAATTATAGGGTGGGAGGACCTTATAATAGGAGGTAGGAGGTTCCCCAAATTAGTATAAGGAGAGAGGGCAAGAGGAGGAAAGAGGCCTTTGATAACTGAGGAATAAATAAATCGGCATCAGTGCTCTTGTCCCTCAGTGATCTTGGGGTAAATTTTATTAGGAGTTTCATTTCGTTCTTGCATGTAGTGAATTTGTTTTACCCAAATTCTATCAGAGAAGGTAACTAGTTTAATAAGAAGGGGGAGTTAAAGAGTTAAGGCATATATAGAATGCATGCTTAGGAGTTGCCTTGATAGAAACCCATAAAAGAAAGAAGCTGGTGACAGAAACATGGTAAATATCCTGAACCAGTAGTTGGAAAACTGGCTTTTGACTGGCTTTGTTACACCTACGGCACTAAGATCCTAGCCTACATACAGTGATATTATAACTAATTTACCAACAGATACTAATATCACTAGCTTTGTTAAGTTAGGTTTGTCTACAGTTTAAAAAAAAAAAAAAGAAAGAAAAAAAAGAAAAACTTCTCTTAGTAGACAAGGTATTGTTCCCCAAAAGGAGAAAATCAATCTGCTTACGAGTAACAATAACACAGCTTATTAAAAGAGACTAACGATTCCTAATTATTGGTCAAGGGAATAAACACAAAGCAAGATAAATAATGTGTTTGATAAAGTAAACAAGAGTGTGTTTCTTAGTCCAAGAGCTGTGCTTAGTTACTAGGAAATAACTTACAATAGCAATTCTTCATAACTGCTTACTAGTTCTCAACCTTTTAGTCTTTTTTTTTTTTTGCTCAAAAAGCCATCAACATAGATGACCCTAATTTCCCTAATCTTAAAGTTTTCCCAAATGTCTGAAAGTCATTCTCAGAGCAATGGTGGGGGCAGAAGTGAAAATGAGTAATAACTTCTCTGAATGGCTGCCATTATGAGAAGTACCAGGAAATCCATTATCAACCTCTAATTTCCACTATTCTGACTTCCATCAACATGAGTATGGACTTGTCATGACAAAAATCACACTGTATCCAAAAGATCAAAACATTCAAGTCAACATTCTGCTTACTTCAATAAATGTAATATATAACAAAATTCTAATACAAACCAAATGGTGTGGGTCTTAAAGCAGAGATTCTCAAATTTGGCTACTCATGAGAATCAGCTGAGAATTTAAAAATAAATGTTTCTTGTTAAAAAAGAGATTTCAGAATCTGAACCAGAATCTTCAAAGTCTCAGACTTTTGTATTATTTTCATAATTTCTAGGTGATTTCTGATAAAAATGGTGCATAGATTGATATTTAATAAATACCTCCACAGAGTACACTGTAATAGGATTTGTACTATAACACATACTTTTGAATTGGAAAAGGAAAGGTTTTTGTTTTTCTGTGCCAGCTTTGAAATCTAATCCTGAAATGAAGAGATAAACTTCACACAGTTGTAAGGATACTGTGAATGTAGGTTTATATATATCATATGCCACATTGGCCAGGCTCTTGGCAATCAGCTGGGTAGTCACCTTCTTTTGACGCAGAAAAATTTTCATTCGTGGCTTCATATACAGAATACTACAAAATGCCTATGGAACAGTGAAAGGAAAGTTAATATATGATATTGCCAATTCTACTGACATTCCCATAAAACACAGCTAGCAACTGAGGACTATTCTGGGCAAAGATTTAGCTCAGTTTCTATATCTTGTTATACAATGTCAAATTCCACACTAAAGTGCTGCTGACTACATTCACTAAACTGCTTCGGTGGAGACAGTGAAAAGGAATCCTAACGCAGGGCTAAAAGGCTGTCATCTCTCTGTAACTAAAGGGAGATCCTGTCCTATAGATTTTCATGTTATAGGAAATCTTACCTCTCATTGTTGAAGAAAAACCACTCTTACTCACCCGTAAAGAATACTCTGTTTCTGGCAGCTCAGCAGTAACACCACCAGTCTCTTTTTCTTCTGTGCCAAAGTCTGATACCAGGATGTCATATTGATCTGTATCAAAGTCCAACTCAGACTTTCCATCTTTATTTCTGGGTAAAAGAGACAAGTACCAATCTAACAAAAACTGGCTCCAAAGGAAAAAAATGCACTAGGAACCCAAGAGAAAAGAAACAATATGAGCCCAAAACTCAGATACCTATTTCCTTCCCTGACTACCAGTGCTTAGGAAGTGCAAATTACTTCGTTTGAAGACCACACAATATTTATGGTATTTCCAGTCTAAACAAATCTACTATGTCTCATAGGTGGCAATGCTAAGTACAGAAAGAAAGGGAAAAAAAGGAAGGTGGGTATGTATGTGATCGAATAAATCAAGTGGCTGTCAGCTATCCTCGAAAAAAGGAACTTATAATAGATCCCAACTTTCAGGGTATTGTTGGGTAGGTCATTCAACATAATTTTCCCTAACAATAAATAGGTGAATCAAAAGCTACTTCTTCTAACTTCAGCAATAGTATAAGGGCTAATGAGATATCGAGATTCCCCCAGATCTAATCTTATTTCTTAGAAGGAAAAAAATAAAAGGTTATAGAAACAGCATATGTTTGCCAGTCCTCTAGAGTATCATTTATGGAATTATCATTAAAATATAATAGTATTCATGTTCCTTTCATAAAGACCTTTCTTCTTCTCATAGTCCTTTTGGGCCACTTAACTTTGGTCCATTCCAAGGCCCTGGACTATATCACTAACAACTTCAGGAGAAAAAGCCAAGACTCATCTTTGTTCCTAGAAAAAACTTAAAAAAAAAATGATGGGTTATAGAGAAAACATATATAGCAGAACAGTTTCTCAAAGTTGTTCTGTGGAACAGTAGTCCCCCAAAATACTCTTAAATGAGGGCAGGAGGTGGGGAGGGAGAGAGAGAGATAGAGAAAAAAGAAGAAAGGGAAGGGAAGAGAAGGGAAGAAAGAGGAAGAGAGAAAGAGAAGAGAGAAGGAAGGAGGGAGGGAGGGAGGGCAAAAGAGGAGGGAGGGTGAGAAGAAGAAAGAGAGGAAGGCGGAAGGGAGAAGGGGGAAGGAAATGGAATGGAAGGGAAGGGAAGGGAAGGGAAGGGAAGGGAAGGGAAGGGAAGGGAAGGGAAGAAGGAAGGAAAGAAGGAAGGAAAGAAAGAGAAGATAGGTTGGTTGCATGAGCAAATAAAATTGAGAAATAATTCCAGGCTCTCAGAACCACCTCAAAGGTCTAGTGATACCTCCAGCCATACTTTAGGTTCTGCAAGCTCTCAGAACTGCTGTGGTGAAAATGCAGCTCCTTCTTCAGGGCTGGACCATAGCCATTATGGTATGTAGCTTGTATAAAGCCCATGTCACTACAATATTCTGGATTTTCTAGGATACTCCTGTTTGTTGCTACCTACTCTAACACATACTCTGAGGAGGTTCCTTGTCCTCCTTGCCCATCATCACTCACCATCCAAAGAAAAGGGATCTGGAAAAACATTTTTTGAAACTGGAAAATACTGCAAACCATATTGCTCTCTTAAATATCTTCAGTGCATAATGTAGTAACATTTGCATATTAAAGCCTCTGAGAAGTCCTATAATTAAGCAACACTGTAAACTTGGTTTAAGCCAGCTTTCCCCAAAGTTAGTTGACCACAGAACCCTTTATTTATATAACACCCAGTACCATATAACTGAGAAACAATGTATGAAGAAAACAGTCTTTAATGTGTTTAAATCACTGGAAATACCTCAGAAAAATGATCCTTTATATTATTTGAGGTTTTCTCAGTAGGACAAAGGAAGATCTAAATTAGCAATGTGTGAAAAACCTCCTTAATTTTTTTTAGTTGAAAGTACTTTCTATAAAAACCAGCATGGTTTTTACATAAGTTTAACTCAGCTAAAAAATGAGGTGAAATTCTTGACTCAAGGAGAAAAAGAATGAATATATCTGATACCAGTAACATCTCTATTTTATATGAAAGGCTTTTAAGTTTAGTGGTCACAAATGTATTCTACTTGACGTGATTAAACAAATGATGTAGCCTAGAGTATTTCTAGATTGTTTTATTAGCTCTCAACACATTACCTGAAACCAGCCTCATTATAGTTCAAATTTATCTGTTTCAAAGATTTTTCTACTTCTAATCCAGATACTCTAAAACACTAATAATACCGACGTCATTATTTTTAAAGATCAGGTTGTGCTTTGTTACCCTAACTAATGTCGCTTTGTGTACTTCAGTTTCATTGTTAAATAGGTTAAACTATCACTTACCTACATCAAAACAGTGTTTATGGATATGAAATAGATATTTATAATGGATTCTGAAGATTTTAGAATAACATTGAACTACACTGATTATCTGTGACAATAATAGCCTCAGGATATGCATGTCTCTACCTTATCAAGCTCCACATTTTACTAATAAGAACCACTACCTCAAATAGAGCTAAGAAAATTATGGAAAAGTACGCAATGAGATATGAATACGTATCAAAATTTATCTACTCTGCCTCTCTAGAGATTAAAATGTGCTTCATCATATTATTTTTGCTTATTAGACTGTATCACTCTTAGAATACTATACCTGCGGATATTCCAAATGAGAACACGAGTGCCTTTTTTGCCTGGGATGGCATCAAACTGGGACAGCAGGTCATTTTCTCTGTTGAAAATTGAATAGTTCAGGATGGCTTCTAGGCTGGGCAAGGAGTCCTCAGTAATAATCATTTTTTGTAAAACCAAATATAGTCAAAGGAAAATTAATATTTTAAGAGGATGCTATCGGCTAGGAAGATTTACCTTTTGGGTTGCATGTTTGGACAAAATATAAACAGAGACATAAAGCATGGGCATTACTGCTACAAAAGAAAAGAAAGGGGAAAATAAAAAAAGGTTGTTAAAGACAAACACAAAAACCAGTCACCCCTGTAGAATATAGCTTCAAAAATACAATGTAAATAAAGACAATCCTATATTTAGGAAATAAATTAAAGGCTGAATTTCCAGACTTTTCGGAAGAAATAAGTTCAAACTTTACTGCTCTAGTGCTTGAGTCAAGACACCTGGTATCTAACAGAAATAATAGCTAGTCCAGGTCTGGGGAAATGAGCCATTCAGCCATCAGATAAGGGGATGAATAGAATGTTTCTAGGGGTATAATGCAAAATGTAGCTACCCTTAGGGGTTAAAAAGAGAACTTTACCAAAGGAGTGGTGGTGGTGGTGGTGGTGGTGGTGGCAGGGGTAACAGATCAAGTCACATAACAATGACAATTCCCATACATCAAAAACATTTCTAAGCTTTGGTCAATGGTCCACTTATTTTCGAAATTTATTAATAGGGGGAAATACCAGTTAAATTGAAGACAGCTGAATAAGTCTTTAAATATTAAAACTTAATAGCTGGATTTGACTTGAAGAAAAAAGAGGTTTCTATCAAAATAGTCAGATTAGACTAATTTTTCACCAACATTCTCCATTTCGAAAAAGGATATTGTTTTGCTGGTTGAATGGAACAATTGGTACAATAACTGCCTGGGCCTGGACACGTTCCAGGTAGGTCTGTGACAGGAGTCCAACAGTGAGAGTACCCCCATTCTTGGTGAAGACAAGCGCATCCTTTCCTAGTCGCATGGAGCCTGACTTGAAACCATTACCAAAGACCCCGATGGGACACTGGCTCTTCTTTATTACTTTATCTGTAAAGCCAAAGCTGTAATTACACAAGAAAAAAAAAGAAATCAGAAAAAAAGAAACCAGAAAGGTAAAAAGCATCTTAAGATAGATGACAGGCAGAATGTTTAGCTTACAAATGAAGAACACTTGTAAAAAGTTCCCCCCTTTTTTCTTACTTCTGATACCTCTGGGCAAAACTAGTAAGTTGAAAACGTAGGAAATTACTATGGAGTAATGAGACTGATTTTCTGGTGTGCTTTATGGATACATAAACACGTCTACTACATTAGAGTCACACTTTATAAATGTAAAGGTGGCCTCGTTTCACTAACAGAGATAGCTGGAGAAGGCCACGGGTGGCTGTCTTTCTTGTCTAGATAAAATGACTCTGACTGCTATTAGTAAGGTTAAAAGGGTGGTTATATCAGAGTACACCCTAGAGAGGGTAACAAAAGCACCAGATAGTGGCACTGGTTACAAGTACTAGACTAGGCATCCACACAAATCTAAAAGCCAGAGGACACATGCACACACACACACACACACACACACACACACACACACACACACACACACATATGCCCCCTTACAATTTCAACTCTCTACCCAAAATACAACCCTTCCAATTCTTACCCTCTGCTCCATCTGCTGGGACAGTTTATTGGAATGTGGGCAAGGGATAAAAATAGGTAGTTCTTCCTCTGAATATCCTCAAACAGCTGCAGTATAAAGTCTGTCTTGTTATATTAAGGGCTTTTCACTGAATCAATTCAACAATTTCTCTAGCCCCTTATGATCAGCTTAATCTCGGGGCCAGATCTTTTATCTTTCATATATTCTCCATTCAAACATATGACAAAATAATAGAACCAAAAAAATTAAAGATATGAAATCTAGAAAATAATGATGATCTTCCTCAAATACCTTCCCTCACCACAAATAAAACTAATTTTAACGACTGTTTCTCTCCAGATTGACTAAATTTACAATGTTGTACACTACCATTCATTCGACAAATATTTGCCAAGTACCTACTATGTGCTGCGCATTGTGTTAAGCACTGGAGACACAACACTGAATAAAAGAGACATGATTCTTGCCAATGTGGTTTACAGTCTAAGGAAAGATTTTATATATTACAGATTAGATGCTTCTCCAACATTAATAAAATAGACACTCTATATGTCATATCTGAGCAGCTTGGCCTTGGATCTCACTCTTTTGAGCAGGGGTGAGTTGCCTGGTTTACTCTCTAAGAGCACCACCTTTTACTTTTATATTTCAAAGTGCTATATGATAATACCATTAAGTCTTTCTAGAATAGACACTTGACAGAAGCTTTGTGTATCCTACAAGTAAATCTAACCACAGGAAAAGGCAATTTTTAGGGCAGTAGTTCCTTTGAAAAATCCCAAAAGAATCTGAGTTTCTGCTGTCTATGGGCCTTAGTATTCCAGGAAATAAACTTAGAGAAGTCAGTAAGATTCAGGCATTCCTATTCCTCTTGTGGAAGAATTGGCAAGAAAAGATACAGTCATTACGATGATTAAATTATATGCTGTATGCACACTACAGAGCAGTATTCAAACTTTAATTTTAAACTAACTCTAGAAGTCACTCTGAGAATTGTCATGTGCTATCCTCTAGGTCTACTTTAGATCTAAAGTAATATCTAAAATTCAGGGCTCTTCATAAGCTGTAACCTACCATGTGAAATGTATCTATATGGATATCTGGACTTAAACTGTCTCTAATGCCACAAAAGCTTCAATTAGGTGGTCAAGAAAAAGCAGTGAAAATAGGGAGACTATATTACTCTTAATTTCCTAGCCATCCCTGCCTCTTCTACCTTTCCTTTGTAAGTATAAACCCTCATTGTGTTACTTAGTTTAGGGCTATCACATGGCTAAGGTTAAGAAGGTAAGCAGTAGGGCAGGGCCAGAACCAGAAATAGAAAAGGATAAGAATAATGAGAAGAGAGGAGCTGGAAGCTCTGGATGTTGTTGTGATGTTCCACTTAATTCTTCCCGTGTTCTTTTATTCCACTTAACGTTCCCATGTTAGGTCATTTTTTTTAACTGAAAACAGAAGAGTGGATGCCAAATACCAATCAAATAACTAATATAAAAGCCCTCGTAATAAATAGTAGAATGGTAGGAATGAGTTTTATATGGTTTGGTATAGCACACTCATTTTCCACAGAGATATCTTGGCTTAGACAGGTGGTTCTTCTTCACTAATAAGTCCTGTTCTATCCTCTTGTGTAGGAGACAATGGTGTTTACACACCCAGGGGGTTTGAATACCAGCTCTTTGAGTGGAATCAAGGAAGACAGCAGCTTGCTCCTGAGTTCCTTAAAATGTCAAGATTCTAGAATATAGAGATTTTGTATTTATGGGAGAAACTATTGCTGCAGTTACACAACTATTTTATTAGCCTGAAAATAGGAAGAGTAGCATAAAGAACTGGAAAATGTGGATAGGATTATAAAAAAATGTTATAGATCAAACAAAATTTCTGTAGGCTTAATAATTTCGCATGACTATCTATTATTTTTTCAAATATAAAAGTAATATGCCCCAACCCCCCGAAATATTAATATGTTTAATAATATTTTTCAAAGCTACCTCTAAAGTTCAATCATTTGAAAAAGAAATTGTGGTAAGTGGAATCCTTGGCTAGAAGTTATGATTGGATTAAGTGATCTTTTCTCAATACATGGGACCTTCTAATGGATTCAAGTATGTTTTAAGATACCATCAAAAATAAATCCAGCATAATTACTCTACATAACATAGGACTCGTTGAAAATTTCTCTAAAATTAATTTTTAAATATGAGGGAAAATCGCCCAGCTCAAATTGCCATGATGATGCCAAAAAATTCTATGGCTAAAGAAGTTTCTGACTGTTTTGGTCTGTTTTGTTCCTTGGGAAAGGAATGAAATTTTAAATGGATGATACTCATCCTCCACATTACAACTCAAATGTTATGTCTTCAGGGTAGTACTTTTTGAGTCTAAAGATTAGAACAGATCCCTCTAGTTATACGCACTCATAGAAACTGTACTCTTCCTTCATAGCACTTATCACCAGGTGGGAGAGCCTATTTAGTTGTATCATTAGTCAATCTTTTTCTATATTTCTCACTAAACTGTCAGCCCCTTGAGAGCAAGGATCATGTCTGTCTGGTTCACCACTTTATCTCCAGTGACATTCATATAGGTGTTCAGTAAAAATCTGTTGAATGAATCTAAAATAAAAATTGTAGCAATTATTTTGAAATTACCCGCCTCCTTCCTCCTGCCTTGTCACTCTAAGCACTGACTTTCACAAAAGTAGTTCCATGACAAAATGAAAGGCAGTAGGATTTGCTGCGCCCACCATTTGACACCCATGTCTCTGGGATAAAGTGTAGAGGGAAGGAGTCATTAAGAAGATGGCTTAGGGAGAAAAAAGCCAATACATAAAGAATTAGATACATAAATCTTTGCTTCTATCCCATCTAAAATTGTATTTTTCTTAATATAAAATATTAACTTGAGATGAAAGTGACGCTATAAGTTAAAAGACAGGGCCAGCTCTATAATTCACCAACTTACTGGACACATTCTTATCTCATTTCCAGAAGCTTTCCTCAAATATTCTTCTAATTATGAGGGTCTGAGACACAAGGTACACAGACTGTTGAGTGGTAAAACCTAACCAAATTTATAACTGGTTATGCCCAAATTTCATTCCTTTTCTTTGACAGATCAAAGGGATTTCCCTACAAACAGGGTTACGGAATCAGAATAGCTTCAAGGAGAACTACAACCAAATGAATGTTTTACATTTCCATAGTTTGAAGCCCTTTCCTCCTCCACAGAACCCCTCCATTGTTATTCATGCTTCATATAGTAGTTCAAGAAGCCACCTGGAGAGTAATCTACCTCATCTACTAAAAAAGGAAGAAAGAAGAAAGGAGTTAAGGAAACGCTCATGCTCATCTTTCACTGCGTGACATGTAAGATAATAAAGTAAGAATTTACATTCTCAACTACAAACCTTTTCAAGTAATTAAATGGACCAGAGTGGTAACAGAAATCTATATCACCAGGTTCAGCAGTTAGAAAAGAGAATTTCCTAACTTTGCAATTCTACTGCAAAGCCTTCAAAGATTGTTTATGAATGCCTTCTATTTATCGTTCACGGGGCTTGATTATACCCAGGTATGTTCATGGTACTAACCCCCAAATCATCCCAATTATAATACTCCTGATCTAAGAGTGAGTTTAGGTTAATAAAAATGGAGGTCTCAGACCAGTGAAGGCCTCCCGGTCTTTACACTTGCTTTTCTCTCTGCCTGAACTCTCATTCCTTGCCCCTTGCTTTTACCTTGTGAAATTCTGCTGCTCACCCTTAGATCTGAAGCATAAAAATACTTCATCTATGAGCCTTTTCCTGATCTCCTGGATCAGATTAGGTTTCTCTGTTGATTTATCCCATTGCATCCTATATTTTCCTCTCACACTTATTTTTTAATGATTACCGCTTAATTGTCTGAAGTGCCAGCTAGACTGTAAGTTCTCTGCGGGCAAGAACAGTGTCTATTTCATAACCACTGCCCTGGCACATAACGGATGTTCAATAAATACTTGCTGAACAAATAAAGGGAAAGTAAAATATTAAAGAAAATCATTAAGCCTTAAATAGAGTTCATGAACTCAAGACAAGAGAAAAAGAATAAAGATATTTGTACCTGAGCATTCGGTGTAGTTTATGAGGTGTCATCCCACATCCATCATCAGTAAAGGTCAAACAAGGTTTATTCTTGACCTCCTCAACATCTATGAAGACCGTCCTGGCGGATACATCTGGATCTACAGCGTTATCTGCAAAAGGTAGAAATCTGTGATATTAGATCTCTTTTTCTAATACTCTATTAAAATTTCTAGTTCAGTGCCCTTCAGACATAGAAAATGTCCTTTATTCCCTTCACGTGGATGTCCCAGGAAGTGAGCAGGAAGCATTAATGGTAGTGCACTTACTAGGTTATAGAGAACAACAGATATGATAGCAGATGAGGTTATAAGCTAATTTCTAGAATTTATATAATGACTGATCTGAAATCTACCTTCCTCCCTTCAAACTTCAGGGTCTGTGGGAAAAATAACTCCTCATATATACAAAGCATTTTACTCGGTTTTAATTTCTTTACTTTTTATCTTTTAGCCACGTTATTGCTCATGTACACATAAAGTAAAGGGTGGCTGTGGAGAAGAGGTGAATCGCAATTTTGGTATAAACAGATGCATATTACATACATTATAGTTTATTTGTGAAAAATATATTTTCGACTTTTTTATATCACCTCCTCTGTTAAAGAACACAGATATCATCACCATCTCTGTTTATAGCCTAAGAGGTGTTAAAAGAATTAGGGGTTAAAATCAAAACATTTAATTGCCTGCCTCGATCCCAGCAATGGTAAGAAGCTTGCTTAGAGAAAGAGGGATTCTACTTAGGTACTACTCTGTAATATTAAAGGTGAGGCAGTCCAACCCTCATTAAATGGAGGGCATAGAATTAAAAAATAGAGAAAGTTTCACGATTCCTCCTGAGTTAGGTCTTCATAATGGGTCATTTAAGATTCTGAAGACATCAAATATAGCCATCTTCTAACATATGCACCATGTCCATAACCCCAGAGCGTGCCATTGACTAGTGGCCACATCTTTTTGCCAGAGGTGCTAGTTTACATAATTGTCAGTCACTGACACATGCGGTACAGAAGTCTCATTAGGACTCAGTGGCCAAAGTGGCAGTTTGTGCCAGCTATTGGATAGGTTCCTTAAGTACTCCTGTCTCTAGTAGCTCTTTAATCAAGACTGGGACCTTCCCTTCCACCCTCTTCCCTTTCCCTACCATCCTATACTGCTTTACTGATACCATGTGGCTGGGCTGAGAGATCGAGCTGCAGGGCTGGCTGTACATTGGTCCCACTACCACTGTTGAAATTGTGGCATTATATACTGGGAACATCCCTTACAAGCAAGAAAAGTATTACACATATCCAAAATATCAATTTCTACAACACGATTAACTGTATCAGTTATAACTACTTGGATCTGTTGAATGTTCATCAAACAAGACAGATTAGTTTCAAGGACCACAATGACGTCACCAGAGTCAGTGATAAAACTGTCACTGATTGTAACCCGAAACAGTCTTAACAGAAGGCATCACCCATGGTCCCAGAAGGGGGTTAAGAGGTCTGATGTAGTCAATCTTTAAGGACTGGATGGGCCCAAAACTCTGTGTCATGTGGTAAATCAGGGGGCCAACTTTTTTTGGTAGGAATTATAAGTTTGACATGTAAGAGTGGCTTTATTAGAAATACATGTTTTACTTTGTATAAGAGGCGGCAGTGCTTTGTTTTTGTCTTTTCCTTTAACTGACAAGAGGATTCAGAATTATGAAGATGCCTACATTATTTCAAGAAACTACCTGGCAAGCAGGCCCTGAATTGTTTTAGGACCCATCAGTCACTCCCGGTGGCAAGAAGCCAGGGCCATTGAGACTGATACCTTTAACTTGTCAACTAACAGGACATCATTTCTACTTTGAAAACTTCAGATACAGAGAAAATTTTTCTAACACTTTATGAACATTCACAGTTCAAACATATAACATATCAATTGTAATTGCAGCAGTGCATTCAATGAAATCAGCTTGTAGGCCTCGCACAAAATCACTTTCACTTTTTTCCTCTTTACCCCAAATTTTGCCCAAACTTTTTACTAGGTGCTGTTTTTACAGGAACACAACAAAGAGTTTTAAGATGGGCATTTAAGGAGTTACAAGGTAGCAGCCAGGAGCAGCTAGACATTTTATCCTCCTGACTGGAAGCTGGTGGAGTACGGGGGAGAGGGGGCATGCCAAGAGGCCAGGGTCAGCTGGAGCAGCAGGGAACTAGAGATCTGCAGCTGGGCTGCAGCAGTATCCAGCAGCAGTACGTACAGCTTTGCACTTAATTTCAGTTTTAAGTGGCATTTCACTTGGCTTCAACAAATAATAATAACAAGATCAGCCTCAACAATGAACTTATAATAATAAAGCACCAATCTCACCTCTTGCTGCTTAACCTTCCAAAAATTTATCCACATTTAGCATATGCTACCAGATCCCAGGGAATCTATTTTCTCCTATGGCCCAGCCCACCCAGCCTTATGAACAGGTCGGACACTGAGGGAACCCCTGCTCCCCTCCCCTCATCCACCACTTAGGCAAGAGCTGCACTAACAGATCCTGGGATGTCTTTATCCCCTAACCTCACACAATTTCATGTGCTATCAGATCCCAAAGGGTTTTAACTCTCCTAACCTGGCCCATGTTACCCTTAGTGGGAGGACCCTACCTCTACCTCCCCTTGCCCACCACTTAAGCAAGAGCATGGAAAAACCAGATCACAGGCGATCTATCTTATCCCTTAACGTGGTCCATCCGATCCCAGTCTTCTAAAAAAGCATTGAAATAGAAGCCTTGCACCTCATCCGAACCTGAGAGGCAATGAGAAACTGTCCCATAACAGCCTCCCTGGAGAAGCAGGATGGTGAGTGGGGAGATGGCTTTGAGATAGCACTTCACGAGCCTCCCATCCTCTTCTGTCCCAGGAGGCTGGCCTATGTGGATTCCTGCAAGTTCTTTAGGGCCAAGACATCTTGCAAGTATCTAAAAGCATTCTCATCTAAAATTAAGGTGATCATCTTCTGACACAAGCTATTGTTCTCCTCTGTTCTCTCTATATACACACATAGTGTCAGCATTCAAATGACCTCGAGTTTGAAATTTGAAAGTCATTTTTCATCCCTCCCTCTCTTTTACGCTATACATTCTCTAGGCTCTCTTACGTGTTGCTGTTTCTATTCTCACTGTCACTTGCTTAGATTACAGAGTATTCCCTCTCATTTGGATCATTGCGAGAACCTCTTAATCAGTCTTTCAAAGCCATATCTCTCTTCTCCAACCCACCTTATACACTGCTACAAGATTAACTTTCCTGGTGCACAGCTCCGATCATGACATTCCCCTGCTCAGAAAACTTCAGACTAAAAGGCCAAACACCCAAACCTCCCAGTCACAACCTGATCCCAGTTCGCCTTTCGAACCTCATTCCCTACTTACTTGGAGTGAAAAGACCTATGTTTGAGTCCTGGATCTGCCACTTGCTAGACATATAACCTTGGAAAAGTCAATTAAATACTCTGAGCCTCTGTATCCTTATCTGTCAAATGATGATAATGATGATGATGGTGATGATGATGATGATGATGATGATGATAATAATAATAATGATGATGTCATTTACCTCAAAGGGTAAAGTTAAAAATGTATTTGTGAAAGCTCTTGAAGGACCTAGAGTTTTGACTGTGAACTCCATGCCCTAATTAAACATAACTACTCAGTATTCTTCATGCCTTTGTTCATGCAGTTGTTCCTTTTGCCTGGAATGCCCTCCCCTCCCCACACCCATATCCACATGTTCCAATCCTTCAAATCTCAGCTCAAATGTCACCTCATCTACAAAGCCTTTCCTAATCCTCCTCTTCCTGGTAAGCTGGAAGTCATCCCTCCCTCCTCTGAACTCACACAGTACTCAGTATGTATATCTTTGCTGATACATCACTTTCTATTTTGTTGTTATACAAAGCATAAACCTTTGTACATATTTTATCTCTCCTACTAGAAAAGTGAATTTTTGTACCTACCATGGTGGCCTTGCTCACAGTGAATACTCAATAAATATTTACTGAATGAATGATTCACTAGAAAATGCACAAATGGAGGAGAAAACAGTTGAAGGGAAACCTAAAATGAAAGCTCTGGATTACCAGTTAACACTTTGCTCTCTCTTTTCTTTATTATTAATATGACCACGAATACTTGTGATTTGGTTTTAAACCTGTGTGTGTGTGTGTGTGTGTGTGACGTGTGTGTGTGTGATGTGTGTATATATATACACATATATATATACACACACATATATATATACACACATATATGTGTATATATATACACACACATCACACACACACACACATATATATGTGTATGAGTGTATATATATATATAAAATACACATAAATACCTGTACTCATATGGGACATCTTGGGCCAGGCTTGGGTTCTTTAAGTTAATGCTTAAGACAAAAATCACATTTATGCAGAACTACCAATGGAACATACTTTAAATCACTAGTAAAATTCAGTACACAGTCTAGCATAGATACATAAGGTTTCTGCACAGTGTAACTGAGCTAACAACACATTTGTCTTCCATTTCACACTACATAAATTGTTACTTTTCCCTCTTTTATTTTTTTGTAAATTACATGCACATAGAGCTCATTCCACGGTGCAGAGTTTTACTCAAGGCACAGTGAAAAACCTTAAAGATATAATCTCTGTTCTCTGGCATTCAAAATGTGTTAATGTCACTTTTTTCCCCCTTTACCTCTAATGAACAGTCAGTCATACATATTGTAAGCATTTTGTGTTACGGTCAAACTAATTATAAAAGTTCTCTGTCACCCTTCCAAATAACTCTCTTGACCATCTCCTGCTGTCCACTGACTTCCTGGACAACTCGCACTGCATGGCCACACCAATTGCTTAAGTAGTGACTGGGGCTCATTTGGGGAGCTTTGAAACCATTTTTGAGATTGTGTTCTGTGCTACGTGGCCCCATAAATATCTCTTTCTTTCAATTGTTGAAACGTTAACGATGTGCTCTGTGTGCTGCTGCATTTTGTCCCGGAATGCTTTTTTCTTCTTTGCTTTCCACACAGTTTTTAGCACACTACTGCAAAAGCTGGTGTACTTGGTTGGCTTCAAGGGATCAATTGAAAACGCTTTAAAAGCAAACATCGGTGGAGCGAGGTTAAGTGCTCAGTATTCATTCCAGCGGTGTGAGGGCGCTCGTCGACCACAGACCCAGCCCTCCGTAGTCGCAGGGAGCCAAATGCACTCGTGTCATCTCTTAAGAGATGTCCCATCATTCTCAGATTCTCTGGTCCCCAAAGTTCAAGAATTTCATTTTGCAGCCCTTTCCTCATGACCCTACCCGGTGCACTACAATGCTCACTGACTAGTTTGGCGCCTTCCGTCAGTCGCCGTTCCCTGTGGATCCCAGCTGCCCTGGGGTCCGATACTTTTTCGCATATCCTTCCGATTATTAGTCCAGCTCTTCCAAAGTGCCCGGAATATCACGAGCCATAAAGACAAGCCACACAAGAGTCCTAACTCTTTGGAAGCACCTTGTTTCCTCAGCTTTTCCCCTAAACCTTGTCCCTGGCGAGAGTCGAACCCCTACTCCGCCTGCGAAGCCGGGGCCGGTCCCGACGCCCCCACCCCAGCTGCGGCCGGCCCCGCGCGGCTCCGCACATTCCTCTAGGGTCCTCGGCACCACGTTGGCACCACTGCCTCGCGGGATCGCGGCCAGGCCCGCCCTCGCCACTCACCTAGCAGCTCCGCGATGGCACTGAAGGGTCGCGTGTGGCTGCTGGAGTTGCTCTGTAGGTAGCGGGGGCTCATCTGGGGGCGAGAGAAGGTCCCGTCCCGCGTGAGGCCTCGGCCCGCCGGGCTCTCCCCGCGCGACCCCCACAGCCCCGGGGCCCGCGCGCGTCCGCCCCCTCTGGCCCCCGACCTACCGTGCTCAGGCGGATCCCAAAGGCCTGCGGG